>NC_067472.1:81805456-82131290 GCF_947179515.1 Apodemus sylvaticus | reverse complement strand
CACACACCACACACACACACACACACACACACACACACTGAAAGAGTATTGGGCCATAAAGAAAGTGAAATCATGAACTTTGCAGATAAATGGATGGAATTAGAAAAGATCATATTCAGAGACTTCACCCATATCCAGAGAGTCAGACATCACATGTTCTCTCTTGTTGGAGTCAGGGGCTCTAAATCTTCAGCTATGAGAACATAGCCTGCATGAACTACAAAAAACAGGCGTGCAAAACAAGACCATTGTAAGGATGGGGTGATTGGGGAGCAATAGAGGGGTGCATAGTAGGGTACCAGTTAGCTGAACAGGGAAATGGGAAGTGGGGGCTTTTTAGGGAGAGGAAGAAAGGTAAATACAGAAGAACATGGCAGGAGGGTAAAGGAGAATGGCGGGGCACAAGTGATTGGGGAAATGGAAAACGGAGGCTCCTTAGGAGGTCATGGAGAGAAGCACAGAAGGGCAGAAGGGGTACAATGATAATAATGATGACCAAAAACCTACAAGGACTCTCACTATTAACTCTTTACCTAAACAACAACAACAACAACAACAACAAAATAAAACTCCTCTAATACACATAATTCCAAGTATAAATATACACATACAGTTTTAACAAACTTTCTCATCTGGGTTAAAATTGCCTTCTCCAAAAGCCAAGGACCACCAAAAATTTTCCAACAAAAGACATAAGAAAACCTCTTTTGAGTTGTTGGTAAGAGCTGTCCAAAGATACAGCCTACTGTTGTTGCTCTTGGCTGTCCCTGAGAGGTGGAAGAATGTCTCCACCCCCACAAGACATGGACTGCAGAGACAGGACTCAGACATGGAACTGACGTGAATGCCTCCTCCAGGAAGATTAGATTTCATGGACAAGAAGGCACCATGCAAATGTCCAGAAGACAGAGGCAACCAACAATCCTACCCAGCTCTGATGCCCACGAACCACATCAATGACCAGTCTGGCACAATATTCATGAAGGTGTAATAGTGGCACACACACCTTGGCAGTAACCAACAGCTTTCTAATTAAGAACTGCTCACCAAGAAGGAAACCATGTCTGCTGCTCCTAGCTAACTACTTGGTGCTTGTAAAGTTATAGTTATTGGAGGAGAATCCATAACCACTAATTTACTAAATCAGCAGAATCCCTGACAGTGTTCTCTAAATATTTGTCCTTATTCCCACAGATAAGTATAGTCTTCATCCATCATCAAGGAAAATTTTCTTTGCAATATGCAGAGGCTATTACAAAAACAAACAAACAAACAAACAAACACTGTAACCAATCAAAATGCAGAGTTGTGGCACCCACTTTCAATGGCTACATCTACAACATACTCCCATACCCAAGGGTCAGAAAATATTACAGAAGAGGGCGACAGAAAGATTATAAGAGCCAGGGCATCGGGGAATTTGTATGAGATTCTGTCTCTTAGTAATGTCAGAAGCCATATCCATGAAGTCTCACCAATATGACTGCGGAAGTGTGAGCTGAACAAGGATGATCAATGGACATGCCAAAGTGCATGAGGAAAACCCCACAAGGCCTCAGTCCTACACAAAGAATTACGGGCAAATGAGGAAAGCTGGGAGCAAGAGAGGAGGTCTTCCCCAGGTAAGAGCACACCAACTGCTTGTCCAGCACCAAAGGTCAGTCTGAAAACACACAGACAAGCAATATTATACAGACTGAGCAGGTTATATTTAGAAATGCATGCTATACACACACACACAGACACACACACACACACACACACACACACACACACGCATGCATGCAAAAATAATCAGGGAAAAAAAGAGGCCATGAATTTGGAGGAGAATGGACAGGGGTATTTGGGAGGATTGGAGGAAGGAAAGCAGAGAAAGAGATGAAATTATAACTTCAAAATTAAAATTAAAAAGCGAGGAATTTAATGATCAAACTACATTGTATTAAGTTCTCAAAGAATAAAAGTACTATTTTAAAAAGTGAGAACGTTTGAATACATTTATAGCTTAGTAATACTAATGTACAGAATTGACAGGGAAATTGAACTGAAAAACGAAGATGACATATTTTAGAAGTTTTCTTGTTTGCAGAAGAAAGTAGCAAGGAATAAGAGCTAAAAATAGAATAAAATAATAATAAAAACTTGAAGGCAATGTCTCTGCAGGACAAAAGACTTCTTCAAACTACTAAATATTTTCTAGTTTTCCAAAAAGCACTCAAACAAATTTAGGTGAGAAAATTTTCAAAATTAGAAATGATTGAGTTGAGAGAAATCAAGATGTCAGATGGTGAAAGGCTTGTCACAGTGAGGACACTGGAACCGTGTGTAACTGCGACAATCATTGAGAACCCATCAGTGACACATTGTCAGGTTAAGTATATGTGTCACGTGACCCACCATTCCAATTTCTGGGTGCTTTTCCAGAGATTATCACATCAGTTTTCAAGGTGACCGTGCTGAAGGCTCCCCATCAGAGTTTGTGGAAGTGAGGATTTACATGTGCTCTAGTTTCAGGAATTTTTAAGAACAAATAATACATAAACAGCCTGGTATACTTCCCATGTAATAGTATTCAGGTTAAAATTCAGACTAAATGCTCCCAGACTGATATGCTGCTGCGTATGAAAATGTGAAAAAATAAAAGAGGTCCACACTACAGTACCATTTATGCAAATTAAATATATGTGTGCATAAAACAACACTGTCAGTTTTACAAGGACATCCAGAAATGAAAGACCACACATCTAACATATTTGAATGTTGCCAAAGGGAAGGAGAAGGAGAGAGGAGTTAGAGGGAATATAAAAGCAAAAGAATAAACAAATATATTATGCAAAAGAAGGGTCCCAGCAGACTGATGATGAAGGTGTATCATGCAACGAAGAACAGGAGTTCTGTATATAAATTTCACTAGCAAAAATAGAGAACCCAGCAGACATTAGGAAGCAGTCATGAAATGTGCAATCTGATAAAGCAGTGCAGCTTCAAATATAAAGAATGCAGCAGTTATCAAGCAGAAACTTCAGAATAAGAAACTAAGGGCTGGGGAGGGGGGTGGCATAAGGGGTTTTCAGAGGGGAAATGAGGATAGGGGATAACATTTAAAATGTAAATAAAGAAAATATCTAATAAAAAAAGAAAAAGAAATAAAAAACTAAAGGCTGACAGGGATGATGGAGAGTAATTCTACTTGCCTTGAAAGATGCTTTCAAACTAATTTGAACATTTGCTACTGTTCAAATCCTCTATTTCAAATCCTCTATTCCTCCTAGACCTCTGCTTTTCTTTAACTGGAAAAGGGATAACAACTTGGGTACCAGGGCTACTCAATACTCCTGAGTTAGCCATTGCTTCTAGACTATTCTTTGCCCTTTGCTGGGATCTAGGTATTTTTAAAGATTAAATATATATCCTGAATTCATTACATAGTTGGGTCTACAGGTAGTTTTGTCTGATCTGGTGCCATGTGACACCTTTCCTGAAGAGATATCACAGAAACATTTGTTTACCCTAAATAGGGGCCAATGACAGAACAAAGAACAAATTGATGGACCAATGCTTTTACTTGGGTTACTTACAGGATATGAGTGAGGGGTGGTTTACTGGAGCATGGACCACTAAAAGGCTGTTGTACCACTGAAAAGCCCATATAGGTGACAACTCCACTCCAGTTTCTATAACTGGAACCCTGGTGCTCAGTATGACTTCTATGCAGCTCCAAAAATCTCTTTCTGACACTCAGTGGGTGGAGCGTTCCTCTAAGTTTCTGGTCCTCCTCTGTCCTCCACAGAAGTTGTTTACTGCTGCCATGGCTTAGGAGGGGTCCCTTGTTAGTTTCAGCACATTCTGGAGTCTTGAGGAGCCTCTCTCCAGGATGGAAATTACTGCCCAGATCTCATGAACCTCCACTATTCATTGATCTGTATATCCTCTGAACCAGTCCCAATTTTCAGTCTGCAATGATGCTAATGTGCTCACTCACCTGGTTCAGTGCTTTACCAGAACAATAGACACCAGTGCTACTACTTCAATACCACCCTGAAAACAGCTGGAGACCCTTCTTTTCTTTTCTTATCCTTTTGTCCTTTGCTCAATTAGGGATATAGAGTCAACTTTCTGTGCTGTAGAATCTCCTGATGCTCCCTTTGTGTTGAGATTAGCTTGCCCACTGAGTATGCACTTAGGTTCATGTGCGTGACTGCACCTATACAGTCAAGCACTGTATTTTTCTTTATTTAGTTTAATTATGTACAGTATTAACAGGGCTTTACATGAGTATTTACAGGTATTAGATGAGTCTAATATAAGATCTACTCAAATAAGTCTATTTTTTCCAACACATTCTATCTCTGTCTTGTTTTACAATTAAGTTTTTTAGGTTATTCTATGTTTTTGACATAAAAACATTAATTCAATATGTTTAGCATATAATTGCATAGATAAATGGCTCATTTAAAACATTCATATGGTATGATAATATTAAGCAGCATGAAAATTGACATAATCTAATGCATGTAATATTATATTGAGTTGATAATGTTGTAACATAATTGTTTAATACTTGCTAGTGATTTTGTGTGTGAGAGAGTGCATCTTCTTTTTCCTTACATAAATGGTAGCAAGATTCACTCATATCCCTTCAGTTAGCCCTTTCATTTAACATGTATATTGGTCACTTCATAACAGTGACCACTCTGTAACACACAGTTTTAAGGGGGCGAATATAATCTCAATGTGGATATATTATTTAGATTAGAGAGAAATGGAAAGAACATTTCTAGATACATGAAGTCCTTGAAGTATATTATTATAAGAAAGCCAACAGATGAACCAGCCATGCTAGGAAGTTTTCCATCTAGTATGTGGATGAATTAAAATGAATAAATCTTAGAAAAGGAAATCTGAGTCCTGAAAAGATGGGAAGAAAACGCTAGAATCAATTGAACACAGTTAATGGACAAAATTTCTGTCAATTAACAGGATGCAAACATGAATAAATCTGAAGGATTTTCACAATGAAACAGTAAACTCTGGAGGATGAGAAATTGAGCTTTGAAATTCTAGCTAATAAACTGGGGGGAAATTAAAGGAGAATAATAAAAACAAAGTGTGCTATTTTCTCACCCACAGACACAGTGTTCTTGATTTTCATAAGTGAAACAATAGAGACCCAGCTCTTAAAAGTGAGCTATGAGCATGCTAAGCCAATGAAGCGTGGGCCACAGAGGAGCTTCAGTCGTGGCAGCTGAAGTGAACTAGCGAATGGTTTTCAGCTCACAGGTGGCAGCTGGTGTACTGGTGCAACTCTTCTGCTCTGGAGGGTGTTTGCTCCTTCTGGATCTTGAATAATTTTGATTCTTGGGATATATGCAAGCTATAGTTTGTGATACATCTGGAATGCTCCTCCAATACTCATGTATTGGAGGACTGGTATGGTGCTATTGGGAGGCAGTGGGATCATTAAGATATGGAGCCTAAAAGGAGGAAGTTAGGTCATCATCGGAGAGAGCTTGTAGGATTCTGACACTCCTCCCTGACACTCTCTGCTTCCTGGTTCATATGAGGTGAGTGGCTTTGCCCTACCATACATTTCTCACCATGACATGCTGCCTTAATAGAGGCTCAAAAGCATCAGGACCAAGTGTCTATGTACCGAAACCTTGGATACCAACCAACCTTTCTTCCTTTTAAGTTGATGCACTTCAAGTGTTTTGGCACAATGGCAGAAAGCTGATTAACAGCAGTGCATGCTAACAATAAGTGAGCAGATATCTCGTTTACCCACTGTAGCACCTCCTGAAGCTGTGGGTTGCAGTCTTCTGTGGAATTGTATAACTGAGTGTTGTGAAAATATTGGAAAACATAAATGGTTCCTAAATGTGCAGCGAGCAAGATTAACTCAAAGTCAAATTTGTGATGGATCCGAGGGGTTTCTAGCAATCTTGCTCTTGTTGCTTTGGCTCTGAAGACATAAAACAGGCACTTTGCACTGTCTACATGTGTCAGCTTGTGGTAGCCTCGGTTCAGAACACACAGAACAGCCATTTTGCCTGTAACTGATGTGATGTTACACAGTGTCATTGGATGTATTCTGAAATGCCTCAGATCAGATTGGAGACTCCTGGAATAAACCTTGAACAGATTGCCAGTCGCTGACCAAGGAACCTCCTATTCCTCCAAGGCTTGCTGAAGCCCCCTGTCTGTATATTAAAACACCATCCTCCACCCATACTCCATTGTCTAACTCAGTCACTTGCTATCATCTGCATTCTGAGAGCAGGACAAGGCAGCTTTGAAGATAAATTGTTTTGTCTGGACAAAGAACTCCAGAAGTAGAGACTGTAGACTCCCACATAGCCCCCTAAAGTTGTATTTAACTTCTCTATTCCATGAACCCCCTAAGTAAATTCCAAGCACTTCCTTCCTTCTTGGTAGGCAACCATTCTGGAGAGTGTCTGTCCATCCTTTGCAGTTTAAAATAAATAGCCCCCTCTTGTAAGGTCCGACTTTAGTCACTCTCTGCAGTCTGACTCTTCTGCTGCCTCAGAAATCTAGCAGAGACTACTGTTTGAGTTACAGTTCTTTTGTTGTACAAATGAAGTTTGCTGTTTTTATAGAAACATAATTGTTTAATTACTAAAAACAAGGACTTTTCTTGGTGTCACTCTTCAGCATATAAAATTCAAGTTAGCATATCTTTGGAATGTACTGTGCTAGGATATTTGGTTTTAGGAATTTGCTATTTGAGTTGCTGTCTTGAATTTCATAAACATCTTTAAATGAATTTTGGCTTAGGATTAGAATAGAATTTCCAAAAATTTCTGAAATAGTCCCAAACTTACACCTACCATTTTGTACTATGTATTTATGTGAAGAATATGTGTTCTTAGGATTGAGGCTTATAAAATAAAAACATTGATGAACTTGAAAAGGATGTGAATCATTTTATACTATCACATATTCAACCAAGATTGAACTCTTTATGTAAGAACAAGCATGCAGATACATCTCATTGGTATGCAAATTTGTTTTTTGCCTCTATTAAATGATAAAGTTATATGTATGAAAATATTGTTTTCTTTTTTATTTAAGTGATGTTTATATATATGACTTTTTTGCCTGCATTTATGTCTGTGCATCTCATATGTGCCTGGTATTAGCAGAGGCCAGAGGAGTACATTGGATCCTGGGACACATGATTATGAGCTAGATGTGGGTGCTGGGAGCTTAATCCAGATCCTCTGCAAGAACAACAAGCACTTTTTACTGCTGAGACACCTCTCAGCCTCACCACAATTATTTTACAATAAATTTATTTATGATTTATTATCAGTGAATGCTTGGCTTGCATATTTATGCCATAGATCTATGTACCTGAGGTTGTTAGTGGAAAAGGACTGAGGACCCTGTATAGCTCAGGGTACTGGGACAGCCCTGTGACCTCAGCTACTCAGGAGACTGGAAGAATGGTACAATTTCTAGGTCTGCCTGGGCCACAGACTATATTCAAAGTCATGCTGGGCAACTTAGTAAGACTGTCTTTCAAAATAAGAAGGAAAAAGAAGCCTCTCATAAAACAGTGGTAGAACACTTGCCTAGCATGCATAAGGCCTGTACTGGCTAGTTTCATGTGTCAACTTGACACAGGCTGGAGTTATCACAGAGAAAGGAGTTTCAGTTGGGGAAGTGCCTCCATGAGATCCAACTGTGGGGCATTTTCTCAATTAGTGATCAAGGGAAGAGGACCCCTTGTGGGTGGTGCCATCCCTGGGCTGGTATTCTTGGGTTCTATAAGAGAGCAGGCTGAGCAAGCCAGGGGAAGCAAGCCAGTAAAAAACATCCCTCCATGGCCTCTGCATCAGCTCCTGCTCCCTGACCTGCTTGAGTTCCAGTCCTGACTTCCTTTAGTGATGAACTGCAATGTGGAAGTGTAAGTTCAATAAAACCTTTCCTTTCCAACTTGTTTCTTGGTCATGATGTTGTGCAGGAATAGAAACCCTGACTAAGACAAATTGGTAACAGGAGTGGGGTATTCCTGTGACAACCTGACCATGTTTTGGGGAGGACTGTGGAAGGACTTTGGAACTTTGGGTTAGATGATCCATTCAGTGTTAAGAGCTCTGTGGAATGTTCTGTAGGAGCTTGGAAGATAATGTTGGGAACAGTGCAGAAGATAGAGACCTGGCTTGTGAAATTTCAGAGGGAAGATTTAAAGACTCTTACAGTGGCCATGTTTTGATTGTGAAGATTCTGTGGTTTTGGTTAGCTGGAGCTGAAGAATCAGCTGTGAGTAACAAGATACCAGAACCACTAAAGCAAACCTTTGTGTTACTGGGACTATTAATGCTGGTTAGCTGGAGCTAAGAAATTAGCGGTGATTAAGAAGAGACCAGCATCACTGAGAGGAAATCTTGTAAGTGTTTTCTGAGAGTACAGAGAGTGTGTTCCAGAGATAGCCACAGTTGTATTTTGTGCTGTGGCTGGACTTGGTACTATGTAAGAGTCACCCAGATGGTACTGGTTTTGAAGGCATGAAGGGGTCATGAAGAGCAGCTGAGGCTCTTGGCACAGTGAGAGGCCACGGAAGGCCATTGGTGAAGGTGCAGCCTCAGTTGCAATTGATGGCCCAGGACTTGAAGGGGTCATGCATAGGAGCAGAGGCTTGTCACCCTGAGAGCCTATGAGAGGCTATTGGTGAAGCCTAATTACAGTGAAAGATAGCAGCCTTTTGGGGATGCCAGTACCATGCGATGACCACCAAGAACAGCAGCAGCAGTGGAGCACATGCAGCTGGAGCCTAGAAGACAAGCTGTGTGCTACAAAGGGCAGAGTTGGAGAAGTGACCCAAGCCCTTGGAGGAACTCGAAGATCGTGAGTTGGATCCCAGACATTGAACCATTGGAGTTTGAGTTTTGCTTTTGGTTGTGACTGTGCCCTGATATGTTTCCCTCTTGAAGGAAGAAAGTATTTTAGTGGAGCCCACAGTTAAAAGACTTTGAATTTTTAAAAGACTTTGAATTTTAAAGATATTGGACATTTTAAGGTGATTGAACTTTTAATATGTAAAGACTGTGGGACTTTTAAAGTAATTTAGATCTTGGGGATGAATAAGAAAGTAAGGGTTGAGGCTTAATAGTGATGTGTTTGTGTGTCAAGTTGACAAGGGGTCAATTGTACTGGCTAGTTTCGTGTGTCAACTTGACACAGGCTTGAGTTATCACAGAGAAAGGAGTTCCAGTTGGGGAAGTGCCTCCATGAGATCCAACTGTGGAGCATTTTCTCAATTAGTGATCAAGGTGGGGAGGGCCCCTTGTGGGTGGTGCCATCCCTGGGCTGGTGTTCTTGGGTTCTATAAGAGAGCAGGCTGAGCAAGCCAGGGGAAGCAAACCAGTAAGAAACATCCCTCCATGGCCTCTGCATCAGCTCCTGCTCCCTGTCCTGCTTGAGTTCCAGTCCTGACTTCCTTTAGTGATGAACTGCAATGTGGAAGTGTAAGCTCAATAAACCCTTTCCTCCCCAACTTGCTTCTTGGTCATGATGTTGTGCAGGAATAGAAACCCTGACTAAGACAAGGTTTTAAATTTAATTCCCCAAAACATACCTGTCCCCCATTCCACCTAAAACCTGTGCTGCAGGGTATCTGTCTCACTGAGGTAAGGCATGATAATAATGAGCATGCTTCAGTCTGTCCTTGTGCTCTCTAGTGCAGACTCCAAGCTCCAGTGTCAGGTGCCAGACAACACTTGATTGGTCTGTATCATGTATGTAAATGCATGCTGTTCATGCATGTGCACTATGAAATTGTTGCACAATGTATTAAGGAATATTAGATATGAATATGTTTATTCTAGTTACTCTCTTTTTGAACTCTCTGGTTTGCATGTGTACCTGCTGTACATTTAAGTTTATAAATATATTAGGGAAGGTTTTGGACTGATAATTAACTTTTAGTTAGGCTTGCAGTTTGCTTTTTGAAAAAGTGAACTGCCCCCGATAGTCTGTGACTATCAGTACACACACCTGCCCTGTGATGGATTGGTTCTACTAAGTTGTGGGTTTTCTCTTTGCCTGTTCTTGAAATCCACAGATGGGCTGTAAAAGCTCAGCAGTGGCCATTGGCCAGCACCATGAAATTCAGTGGGGGTAGAACATAAGCACACAAGTGCATCTTGTATAGCAAAGGGGATGCTACTGTCTTAGTTTTGCTCATTTAGTTCTTTGGTTTAGTTATTAGGTTATCTTTTTGTTAGTGTGTCCTCACTGTACAGCATAAGGAGTTCCATGATGGTGTCTCCATATGTGCATGCTATAGGCTTAGGACATGGACTTAGGACATATACACTCCCATTTCTTCTCTTGTTCTCCTCTTCCAGTGATTTCCTTTCTACCAGAGTCTCCCTTCCTGCTTTGTGTCTTTGTGTTTTTAAATATAGACTCTACATGTGAGAGATAATGTGGTGTTTGTCTTTCTGAGACAGGCTTGTTTCACTTAACATGGAAATCTTTCCCTGCAAATGCCATCCTGCCATGACTTTCTCCTCTTCCTCCTCCTCCTCCTTCATCATCATCATTGTGTTTTTTTGAGACAGTGTTTCTCTGTATAGCCCTGGCTGTCCTGGAATTCACCCTGTAGTCCAGGCTGGCCTTGAACTCAGAAATCTACCTGCCTCTGCTTCCCAAATGCTGGGATTAAAGGCACACTGCCCAGCAATTTCATTCTTCTTAACATATTCATCTTCTTAACCCATCCATCTGTGAATGGACATCCAGGCTGGCTCTACTTCTTAGCTATTATGAACAGTACTACAATCAACATGGATGTGCAGGTGTCTCTGTGGTATGCTGCCTAGGATTCCTTTGCCTGTGATCCCAGGAGTGGTCTAGCTGGGAAGCTCTACTATGGCCTCCTCCTAAGGACCCTTCATACTGATTGTCTTAGAGGCTGCACCAGTTCAATATCCCATCAGGAGTATATAAAGATTTCTTTCTTTGAGAAAAATATTTTCTTACAAGTGGGGAGAGGGATACATTTGAATATGTGTATGTTACAACATAAACCACAATGTGCATTGGAGAATCAAGTCAGAAAAACCTGAAAAGTGTTTCCTGTCATGATAATCACACAGATTGCATCTCAGGTCTAAAGTTATGAGTTTCCTCTATTCCAGTTAATTCTAGTGGGATGAGTCAGGAAGCCATAGATTAAATTATATAGCAACAATGACTTCCTTTTCTGTTCCCAGTTTCCCCCTTTCTCAGATTGAAAGTACTTGGATACACATCCAGGCTACACAGCATTTTTAATTAGAATCTCCTATTAACATAAAAAATGCCAGAGAATACTCAAATCCAAATTTGCAGCTTCTTTAAAAAAAAATCAAAATTTCTGGATTTCATCTGGTAAGAGTCAAGTAGGAATGAATAGATATTTATACTCTTTATAAGCATATATTCCAAAGTGAAGGTTCTGCCTATGACTTTGGTATTGTAGGCCAACATATGAGGGGATGTAATTGCCATTGCAAAGATACTTAGTTGTTCACATTTCCGAAGAAGAAAGCTTAGAAGCACCAGAGATAGTCAGGAGGCAGAGGCTATTGGGCTGATGTGGACAAGCACTGGGGCTTCTGCCATCAAAGACAAGGCAGGGCTGGCTACTTTGGGTTCTTACAGTGGCTGTAAGGTATAGGTAAGAGTAGGGGGAATAGTAGGGTCCCAGAGTGGGATAGCTTGGTATTTGAGCTCAAGAGAACTGTTAAGATGGTAGATATTTGGGACTGGTTAATTGGCATATGAACAGAGCTACCAACTGAGTGTTGACTGTCTGTGGCAATAGTTCTAAGGACAGCAGTCTTTGTAAAGTCAGCAAGGCCAAAATGTGAAGTTGCAGAGCATAGCATCCTTTGATGGACGGGGCAAAGAGTTGCTCTGACCTCTCACAAGCAAAGGACCCAGTGCAAATGAAGCAGAATGGTCTGGCTGGGTTATCAGCAGGGCTGATTCCTTTGGGCATAGCTGTCCTTGGGCAATGCTGTACTCAGCATTACTCAGGCTTTTAGGTTTTGCATATCTCAAATGGAATTGGCACTCAAATCTCTTGCCAGTGTTGGAACCTCTGGGGAGTAGGGAAGCAGCCAGAACCTGAGGACTTTGACCAAAGAAGGATCAGAAAGACTCACTAGCCTCAGAATCAGATGCTTCTGCAGATATGTTAGACAGAAAACCAGAAGAGAGAGAATCTTTCTTCCCTGGATTTTTATTCTAATATAGTGAGAAAATTATACTGTTTAGCAGATGCACACAAGGTTCACCCTCAGAAGGACACAGTTCAAATCCCAGTGCTTGCCATGTCTCAATGCTGTGCAACTTTTAGCCTATTCATTTGTTCTTAAAGTGCAGTAATAATATCTAAGCAAGCTGTTATGAATGTCAAAGGGGTCGACTCAATAAAAAAACACACAGAATCAAGCCTAGTCCTCAGTGTGTGTGAGATATGTGGCCTATCATTTTTATGATGTGTTTACCAATTATACCCCAGTGCCACTGCTAGAAAGTTGATAAGAGGTGGTTTCTGCTACAGTTTCAATCTGGAACATCTCCAGAGGCTCTGATGTTGAAAGCTTGGTTCCTAGGCAGTGGGCCCAGTTAGAGGAGGTAGCTCCTGGTGCAGTTTTGTGTGTGTGTGTGTGTGTGTGTTTTCTATACAAGTTAGAGTTATCTGGAAGGAGGCACTCCAAACGAGGAAGCACCTTCATCAGACTTCCTGTAGGAAAGTCAGAGGGACCTTTTTTTGATTAATGATTGATGTGGGAGGGCAGTTCACCAGAAATAGTGGCATCCCTGGGCAGGTGGTCCTGGGTGGTATAAGAATGTATGCTGAGAAAACCTTGAAGAACAAACTAGAAAGCAGCACTTTCTCCATGGCTTCTGCTTCAGTCCTTGCTTAGAGTTCCTGCCCTGATTCCCTGGATAATGGACCTCAAATTGTAAGAGGAAATAAACCCTTCCCACCCAATCTGCTCTTGGTACTTCTTTACAGCAATAGACACCTAACTTAGAAATTAATGCCAGGTTCATGAGGTATTGCTGTGGCAGACCCGGCCAGATTGATTTGGGGAGAATTGTGAAGAATTTTGCAACTTTGGGCTTGGGAAGGTCCCGAATGTTCAGAACTTCATGAGCTGTTGTGGGAACTTGGAAGATAATGGTGAAAGCCATGCAGAACACATAATCCTGGCTTATGAAGTTTCAGAGGGAAGCAGAGACTCTGTACTTCAATGGAACAGCAGGTACTGGTCAGTTGTGGCAGAAGAATCAGCTGTGGTTTTAAGAGGCCAGCATCATTGGATAGACTCTTCTGGTAAAGTGTTTCCTCAGGATCAATGCAGGGAGACTGTGGTCCAGAGGAGTCAAGGCTGCATCTCATGTGGACAGCTGAACTTGGGAAGATATGAGTCTCACAGACTCTCCTAGGAGCTCTTTGTTTTGAAACCGTGAAAGGATCATCTCTAGCTGAGCTTTGACACTGTGAGAAGTATTTAGTTGAAGTGTTTATCACAGCAGTAGAAACCTTACTAACACCCTGGGGCATCTTAAAGGGGGCATTGAGACTCTGGCTCCTCCACTATGAGGTGACAAGCACTGGGTCTCCATTGGGATGTTCTGCCTCATCACAGGTACCTTCAACAAATGGACTGAAAACTCTAAAATTCTGAGGGAAAGCATTAAAGAGTGGGACTGTGTGTGTGATAGGGTGAAGGATATGCCCACGGCACAAAGACTAAGGATATGCTTGACAGTCCATAAAGCATCTCTAGATTTTGCATCTTAGTACTCTGACTAGTTCACTTGAAACCTGGCCCCATTGAAGGAAAGATGCTATTAAGGCTAGACTCTGAAGTGAGGTGGCCCAACACAGACTCAAAGCAAAAGAGGAGAAGCCTAAGAAAACATAAAGAAAGGTAATAATGGCCTGTTCATGTTGCTCCACATGAGTGGAGCAGTGGGGCCTTGGGAAAGGGTGAGAAGGGAAGCGATGGGACTTGGTATTTAACCTTAGCAATGGTAAACTCCTGTAAAAACTGGCAAGAAATGAGCATGCCCTGAGAAAATACAAATATAAAATTTTTTTGAGAGGCATAAAAAAAACTTGAACAGCCAGAAAACTGTGGATTTGTTTCTACAGCCCTGATAGCATCTCGACTTCATGTAAACACTGTAAACAATGTGGGCACGAGCCTATTTATAACTCCAGACTCAATATCACCCAAGGACTTCCAGTTGTTAGAATGTAAAACCATTGATTTAGCCCTGTGATTTCTGAACTTGTTTTCAACACGAAAGCCTGAAGGAGCAGGGACAAAAATGGGGACACCTTTTGTTCCTTTTGTATTTGTCTGGAATTTTATAAGGACTGCATGTGAGGAAGGAGTCTAGAACTGAGCATATTAGACATACCATTACTTTAGCACTTGGTGCTGTAGTTAATTTTCTCAAGGAAAGATAAAGGGATCGAACTTCTCTTGCTTCACACATTGTAGAGCAGTTCTTATCGGCTACTCCCAAAGAATCATGACTCTTTTCTAAATCCAAGTAGGCCCTATAATTTAAAATCAATGCTTCAGATAAAGCCACTGTGCCAGCAGTATTTTGAATAACTAACTACTTCATAATGTAGAAGCTTAGCATACCCAGCATCTGGGCTGGAGCTGGGGCTGCAGGGCACTTATTTTATGCTTATGGGCCTTCAGCCTGTCATATTTGGGAAACTGTTTGTTGCAGATGTCCACAACTTTGGCTCTTACAATCTTCCTGAGTCCTCTTCCATGGCAAGCCATGAACCTTTCCGGGAGGACTGCTATACAGCTGTTCCACTCAGGACTGAGCACACCTCAGTTTCTTATTCTTTGCACACTGGCTGGTTGTGAGTCTCTGCATTAATTGACATCTACTGCAAAAGAAGCTTCTCTGATGAGGTTGAGGGCTGCATGAATTTATGGGTATAAGATAATATAAGATAGTTTGATACTTTAATAGAATAATAGTAGTAAGTTCTGTCCTAGAGCCTGTGACATAAGCAACCAGAGATCACTTGACAGGCATGAGCTGTATCTTGTGAAGCAGGCCTTAAATAGAATCAGAATGTGGTTGGTTGCTCAAGCAACATCTGTTCTACCCACCATTCTATCAACTGGCTGTTTCTTTCCAGGATGGTTCATATAGGATTTGAACCTCTATGAGGTTACTCTGGCCATGGTATTTAGTGGTGGGACCTCTGGGAGGTGATTTGTATCAAAGCCAGTGGAATTCTGGTGGTTTTGCATGGAAAGATTGAGACTGCAGAATATATGCATGCACACTTCCTGTCCTTGGCCACAGGCTTCCCTGCAGCATCTAAGCACTCTGTCAACAAGTCAGCCATCCCTTGATGCAGCCCCTTGACCACCGAGCTTCCAGAACAATGATCCAAAAGAAACTTCTTTTCTGTAGAAATCACCCAGTCCCTGGTATTATGTTATTGGCAACAGAAAATGGACCAATACTCTATCTAGGTCTTATTTAGCATTTAACACCCTATTTTGGGTTTTATTGCCTCTCTGCTGCTATTGAGAAACTGCAAGTCTACATGTATTTTCTTGGGAAGCCCAGCTGATGGTCCAGAGTACTGCGGACCACATGTCTTCCTACGGGCTGACATTCTGCAGACATCCTCCACCTGCCTTGCTGACAGGTGCACTTTGCCATCCAGGCTGTGTTCCTGCACAGTGGACAGGGATGGAGTACCTGCAAATACGCAGGAGCGGATGTAGGTTGGAATTGGATGCCCGGTTCCCAGGGCTGGCACCACCGCTTGTCCTGTTTCCTCATCTGTGAAATGGAGATAATAATAACTGCCCCAGTTTCTCACATGTGAAGACAAAACGAGAAAACCGTGCTGCAAAATAGGAAACACTATTCAAATGCAGACAGTTTTAGATCCTTCGATTGCTCTCTGCATTAATAATAGCCCCATCGAGTTGGTGAGCCTGTGTAATGCCTTTCAGTTTCCAGAGTGCTTCTACTTGCATTATCTCAGTTGGTTTGCACCACCGTGCTCAGTGTTTCAGGGGATCATGGGGATTGAAGAGGCCATAGGGCTTGCTCAGGGCCATCCTGTAAGTAACGGAGCTGGGAGAGCAGCCAGCTTTCCCTGCCTTGTTTCTCGACTTCATCTACCAGAATCCATTGCTTCAGCATCCCTGTCAAAACCATCAAGTCTCCCTTGGTAAAGCATTTGTGGGGTCAATGCTGCTGGTGGCTTCAGGGTAGACAAGGTGTTTGCAACCTCTTTATGGGAATGTGAGTACAGGGCTACTGAAAGTAACTCCAAAGCATCTCCATGATTGGAAAAGCATTGATGGGCTTTGTGGTCCAAGTCCCTGGGTCACCTGCAGGTTCTTCCCCATTTCATCTTGCCAGTGTCTTCTTAGGATGTTAAGAAGATGACCATAGTGTCAGATGTTCAGTGAGGATTTACTGACTTCTCAATGATGGAAAGACTCCCAGAACACAGAACTATCTAATTACTTACCTTGTAAAGCAACTTAGGGGTATTTCCATTCCAGTTTGCTCATTCTATAGGAATAAAATAGGGAAGCAGAGGGATAGAGGTGTGTTTTCTGTTAGCGAATGGTTATTGTAGATGTGGAGGTTCATTCTTAGCTCTGCCACTTACTGTGTGAGAACCCAGTGACAGGAGGATTAGCTGAGTAAAGCCCGCTTTCAGTATTGAATGCTTACCAGACATCACAACTAGAATGAAATCTAAGCCAATCAATGTGCTTGGTTGCAAACAGTTTAGATAACTCACGTTAACAGGAAAGATCTTTAAGATTATAGTAGGAGCTTCTTTCTGGGGACCGAGTCAAATGTGGGAGCTACAGAAAAATAGCAGAGTACACACTCATGGCCAGACAGCTCCAGGACCATCATGTTGTTGCTGAGGGCCTCTGCCAGCAGCCTGTTCAAAGCACACCAGGATATTCTCAGCAGCAAATGTCTTCTAGGTGGCATCTGTTACCCAGAATTCTTTTCACACAAACCCAGATTTCAGGAAGGATTGGCAGGGTGAAGATTATATGGTCATGCTCTAGTTGCAAGGGATACTAGGAAAGCTAGGTTTGGGCTTCTTTATTGGGTAGGAGAGACACTTATTATAGGAAACATTCCAGTACATACGAAGAATTTCCAAAATAAAATGGAGACTTTAAAAATATTCATCAAAATATCCTATGTTCCCTTTTTTGTATGCATAGGACACCAAGTCACTATCTAAGGTTATGTGATCCCCACCCCCTACAGCTAGCCTCCATGTGGCCCAGTTGACTTTACTTCATGCACCAATCACTTTTTAACCTTGTAGGGATGAGCCCCAACATTCTCTCCCACACCTGCTCCACACCCGAATGTTACGAAGCAAGCATTTCTCTCCTATTAATTTTGATTTTGCAACACGGCTCTTAATAGCCCCATAGTATTCTAGAATATGGATGTGTCAAAATTTATACGACCAATTCCAGCATGTGTATTAAACCTGGCAGGTGAATGCTTTTTCCTTGAAGTTACATATGACTTAGCAATGGACAACCTTGTGCAAAGAAATCCTTCAGTTTATTTTCCTAATGGAGGGGCTAACTCAGAGCAAAAAGGTTAAAGGCTCCTGATGGATCTCGCCACATTAAAGGGGGACCACTAATGTGACTTGAGTTTTTATCTTCTCAACTGCTGTAGAAATGTAAATGTTTATCTACGTCTGAACGCTGGGAATGGCAGTCTTAGCTATTACACACGTGTGTGCGAATGCTGGGAATGCTAGTCTTTGCAACATTTTATCTGAAAATGCATCTCAATAATTTAGTGCAAGATTTCTGTTATTTGTGATATAAAAATCTGTCTTAATTGCATTTTGTTAGCAGAAGTGTATAATTATGTAGCCAAACTCACTGACGTTCTTTTCTTTTCCTTTTTTGACATTTATGTTTAGGAAGATCTTTCTTCTCTGAGAGCCATCTCTTTAAAAGGTTAAGCTTTTGAGGCTGGAGAGATGGCTCATACATGCTCCACTATGTTCATAGCAGCCCTATTTATAATAGCCAGAGGCTGGAAATAACCCAGGTATCCCTCAACAGAAGAGTGGATGCAAAAAATGTGGTATATCTACACAATAGAGTACTATTCAGCCATTAGAAACAATGAATTCATGAAATTCTTAGGCAAATGGATGGAGCTGGAGAACATCATACTAAGTGAGGTAACCCAGTCTCAAAAGATGAATCAGGGTATGCACTCACTAATGAGTGGATATTAACCTAGAAAACTGGAATTCCTAAAACATAATCCACACATCAAATGAGGTACAAGAAGAACAGAGGAGTGGCCCCTGGTTCTGGAAAGAATCAGTGAAGCAGTATAGGGCAAAACCAGAACAGGGAAGTGGGAAGGGGTGGGTGGGAGAATAGGGGGAGGGAAGGGGGCTTATGGGACTTTCGGGGAGTGGTAAATCATTTGAAATGTAAATAAAAAATATATCGAATAAAAAAAAAACAAAACAACAAAAAAGGGTTAACAAAAAAAAAAAAAAAAAAAAAAAAAAAAAAAAAAGCACTGGTTGCTCTTCCAGAGTTCCTGAGTTCAATTCCCAGACAGCGACAGTGTAATCATATACATATATACATAAAATAAATAAATCTTTAAAAAGTCTTCTAAATAAAGGAGACTTATATTATCTGCAAAAGGGAAGATCTAAAGAAGTTAACCTTTGGTAAGTATATATTAATTGAAAAATAAAAAATAGTGCTTTTTATTTTGTGACATTTTGTCCATAAATATAAGGTACTTAGATCATATTTGGTGTCTTTTTTGTTGACTCCACTCATTCTCCTCTTCCTCCCACAAGCCCACCTTTTACTCCTTAATTGTTGTGTTTTTCCATTTCTGGGTCTTTCTCAGTCTGGCTTATTTTGCTTAACATGATGATCTTCCATTCTATCCATTTTCTTGCAGACAGCATGGTTTCATTCTCTTGGACTGAATAATACTTCATTTATCTATGCCACACCTTTGTTACCCTGTGCTCCTCTCTTGCACATATGTTTAAGACATACACAAGTTTTCATTCATCAGGAATACATTTCCCAATTGTGGTTCGGGGTCACTGCCAATTCCAGTTACCTTCCCTGTTTCTCTTAGCATCCTTTAGGAGACAGAGGAGTCTTTACACCCTTCAGTTCTTCTCTGTGGAGCACATTCCAGGCTATTTTTAATATTTCCAGTTCTTCTTTATCACATCACCTTATGTTCTATCACATCCAGTTTATAAAGAAAATAGAAGCCGTGGGGCGGGAGAGCTACCGAACCTCCTCGAAGTAAAAAGAGTCCACATTCTTCTTCATCTCTCTCCTCCTTTCCTTTTTAGTCACTGTGATTTATTTCTTGATCTGTGGTCTGGATCTCATTACCCAACACCCCCTTCCACCAGGAACACCTCATCCTGCCCTTCAGCAGCTCCTTCTCTGTTATTTCTTAAGCTTATCCTGTGTGCTCCCGTCACCCCCACAGCATATCTCAAACCATCTGATTCCATTTAATTTGAGCCATGACATCTGTTACAGGCTGACTTGTGTCCCCTCCCAAATTTATGTTTCAGGCCCAAGCCCTGGTAGCAAAGAACACTGGAGATAGAGCCATTGAAGGGATGACTAAATTAAGTTTTGTCTGTTAGGGTGGCTCCTGGCATAGTATAATTTGGGTGATTAAGAGGAAGACGAGATTTGAACGCAGATACACAGTGGGAGATCACAGGAAGACAAATGTAGAAGATAGCCTTCCATAGGTTAAGCAGAGGGGCTTCAAAAGTTCACAGCAACAGCACCTTGGTCTCACACTTCCGGCCTGCAGACTTGTGAGGTAGTGAATTTCTGCTTTGAAGCAACTCGGTCTATGGTACCTAGTTGTGACAGCCCTGGAGAGATTATGCATCTAATTGCCCCCTTTCTGAAATACCTTTTTAAAAAGAAGGACAGAAAAATCCTATTCACAGTGGTAACAAGAAAAAGAGGTCATACATGAACTGAAAAAAAATCTTTGAGGAATTTTTCTAAGTTGAATTGCAAAGGAGAAAAGCTAAGTGGAGCTGCCTAGAGTCTATGGTATATAGCATGTGGGAAGCACTCGTGGTATACAGCATATGGGCAGGGCCCATGGGATGGAGCATACGGGCAGGGCATGGGCATTGAAGAAAGGATGGACCATAGACTTCACATTTTTGGTCTCCCTGGAGCAAAGAGAGCTTGAGGAAGATTTGAGTGTTAGGCAAATTAAAACATGCCAAATATTCCAGTTCATCCCAGATCTTTCTAGTCTCTATCCAATTCTAACCTTGTCCTTTCTCTGGGCACTTAGATTTAATAAAAGTGATTTGGATGTGTTTTCTAGAACAGGGAGTATTGGAGAAGAGAAATTCTCCCTCAGGCTACAGTGGGCTGAGCTTTCTCTGCAGTGGTAGCATCAGCGATGAGGACAGAGAGGACCCCTTGTGGCACCAGTTTCCTGGTCCATATGGTCCAGTTCATCTTACCCAACTTCTGCATTAAGATTCAGGAGCAGAGCCAGATCAAATAGTAGACAGCAATCTCCCCTGCATTTTGTGTCCATTTTCTGGCAGAAGTATTTCTTCAGCTTGTGATAGAGAAAGATGATGGTTCCCAGGCAGAATTAGGATGCTCTGGCCGTGATAACATCCTGGAAAACGTTTTATTGTGAATTTACCCTTCAAGCTAAAACAAAAGAACATTACCAACCTTATGTATCCAAGATGAAGCTACAATTGCTCAACAATCTTGTTCTACCTATTCTATGATTGTAGAGGTTTTTTTTAAATTATTTTAAAAGGTCTCAAAATAAAATCTATAGAATATAGTATATTTGATGAAGTATAGCTTGCACCAATATCTCTTGCTGTTATCATTACTTAAAAATGATTGTGCTTTGTATTCTCATTTGGTGTGTGTGTATGTGTGTGTGTGTGTTTGCTTCTTTGTTTTGCTCCATGGCATGTCCTGGAGATCATTACATAGATGTGCATACACAGATTACTTCCCAGAGCCTCACAGGACTCTGCCACGTGCAGGTACAGCATAGTTATGCCAGCCAGACTGACTCTCCCTGATGGTAGATCCTTCTCCTGTTTTTAATTTAGGCTCTCACTATGTAGTTCCAGTTGACCTGAAACTTGTTATGAAGACCAGGCTAGACTTGACCTTATGGTAATTCTCCTGCTCCTATCTCCAAAGTACTGGGTCAAAGGCATATGTTACCACATACATCCTCTCTAAACAGAGGAATGGATACAGAAAGTGTGGTATATATACATAAAGGACTACTATTCAGCTATTAAAAATAATGAATTCATAAAATTCTTAGGCAAATGGCTGAAACTAGGAAGTGTCATCCTGAGCGAGGTAACCCAGTCATCTAAGTCCTTGTTCATGCATATTTGAGGTATATTCTGTATTAGTCAGGGTTCTCTAAAAGAAGAGAATCAATAGAAAAATATATATGTATATATAAGTGTGTGTGTGTGTGTGTTTGTATGTGTGCGCGCGTGTCTACAGGGGATTTATCAGGTTGCCTTCAGGTATTATAACAAAGGCTGTCTCACACTGGAGGCAGCGAAGACTCTTTAGTTGTTCAGTTCCTGAGGCTGGGTATCTCAGCAGTCCCAATCCGATGCTGAAGGCCTGGAGAGTTCCTGGAGAGCTGCTGGTCTTCAGTCTATAATGGAAGCCAGTTGGTTCTAACCCTGGGGAAGAAATGCTATAGCAACCGTATAGACAGATAGATGAACTTGCCAGCAAGATGAGGGCAAGCAGGCAGGATGTTTCCGTCCTCCATAGCCTGTTCTTTGGATTGTTGCCAGAGAGTATGATCCAGATTCAGGATGAGTCTTCCCACTTCAGATAATCTGATCAAGAAAATCCCCCACAGGAGTGCCCAGCACCTTGTGTTTTAGCTGATGTAAGATGTACTGAGCTGACAATCAGGATTAGCCATTACAGAGTCTTAGAAATGAGGTTGCTGTGTTAAAGAATGTATTGGCTTATGGCTGGCCCCTGTGCTTCGTTTTATCCAGATTTCATTTCTGAAAATATTTTCATTTACTTAAAAATTTTGAATTTGTTCTACATCTCTGTCAGCTCTCATTTCTGATCTTCCTTTAATCCAGTCATCTTGAATTTGTGTTTCTCTAATTAAGTTTTATAGTCTTACCTGGTTGTTATCTGTTTTTCATGGGCTTATGAAAAATGTAAATTATTACTCTGTTTCCATTCTTCAGATCTGTTTCAATTGGGGTGGGGGAGATGCTCAGGGGCAAGAGCACTTGCTCTGCTAGCGTGGTCACCTGAGAGCAGTAAGGGAAAACACACCACAGCAGAGTCTGGTCTCCACATGTGTGTGCGGTGTGCACACCCATACCCACATTCACAAAAAGAAAGATACATTTTAATTTTTTGAATGTTTAATGCATGAATACTACATGTACTGTGTTTCTACCCTCCCTCTACCCTTCCAAATCCTATTTCCCCCTCCCCAACAAATGGTTTCATCTTTGTTAATTATTGTTGTTACACACACACAAACCTACACTTACACACACACAAACACACTCACACACACTCTCTCACACACACATAGTAGCAGCACCAGAAGCTTGTTGATTCTGTTTAGTATTGCATGTAGGCATATGTGTTTAGGATTGATCAATTGGGATTGGATAACCAAAATATGTTTTTACTAGTATATGCCAATTATGCACAAGATGTCATCATGGCATTTTCATATATGAACGGAAAGCATTTCAATAATAATCATCCTGTTGTTATTCTGTCTTGTTCCTGTTCACTCCCCATCCTCTCCTTCCTTATATCTTCATTTCCTCCATGTCTTTTGTTTGGTTGCTTCTTGTTTTCCATAACCCAATGAGGTTTTTGGGGTAGAGGTTCTTAGAGGGGCATCGGTGAAAGTTTGTTTATAGGAGAGTGGGCACCTTACCATTGTGTATACTACTGAATAAAACATCTCTCTCTCCTTAGTCAATCATAAATGCATATAAATTCTTAGAAAACTTGGGTCTATGAATAACCTCACTTTCATGACTTTTTTTCTTGGACAAGTCATGTGTGATGGAAATATTGACTGTGGGTGGGGGCACTGGAGAGATAGCTTGGCAGTTAAAAGCACTTGTACTCTTCCAGTGGAACTGGTTTGGTTCTCAACACCAACCTGGTGGCTCACAACATCCATAATTCCAATTCTAGAGGACCTGTTGTTCTCTTGTGGCATCCATGGGACTGGGCACATGTGGAACACATACATACTTGCCAACAAAACATTCATGCATATAAAATCAAAATAAAGAAGCCTAAAACCATTTTTACTACTTGGTAATTTTATATATGCATATTTTGTGTTTTGATCAAACTGACTCCCTATCCCCTCCCAGTTCCTCTTTAGCCCCCTCCCCCCATATTTTGTGCTTTAATTTCTAAACCTACTGAGACCACTTAGTGCTGCTAGTATGGGCATGAGTGTAGGACCACCCTTCCATCCATCTATTTGCACACACACACACACACACACACACACACACAGAGAGAGAGAGAGAGAGAGAGAGAGAGAGAGAGAGAGAGAGAGAGAGAGAGAGAGAGAGAGAATGGGGAGACAATGCCTCCCTCAGACATCACTAACTATAAAATAAAAATCACATTGTAATATACAGGTTATCTGTTTTTGAGTTGTTGGTCAGTAGGTTCCTATAGACCCCCTGAACATTAAGGTCTGTTGCTAGTTCTCTTTGTTACCCTCAAGAACTTGCTAGTAAGCTCTGATTGCTGAAGACACTGGATTCTTGAGTCATAGTGCATTGAAAAATCAAACTGATTCTGACTTAGAAATTTTATCCTTCAGTTTTCAGTGTTGGAAGGCACTATGCATGCTACCAGGTAATAAGCAAACTTATCCAGATCTGAATTCCATGAGCTATAGTCATGACTGGAATGCCAAGATATTGCTCCCCCTCATGCAACAGGGGGAGGCATTGACTATGAGAGGAGCCAACCTTGTTGAACCTGTATTTAAGGCCCACTCCAACCAGATGAAATTCATACTTAGTATTCCCAACTGGGCCAACACCCCATGGCTGGCTAAGTCATAGGCCTAAGGGAGAACCTAAAACTACTCTTTTGCTAAATGGAAATAGTAATAAACTTCCACTTTAGTTCTTGTCTTTATTCATATAAATTACCGAACCTTTCAGCCCTCATCAGAGATGCTTCGTTTTTATGGATCAAAAGTTCAGACATGCAAATGCTCTTTGACCAAGGCCACCTCGTTCCTTCCCTTTTAATTCCTCCCCTATTTCCCACCATTACTATTCCTTTACAGTTTCCTCTTTTCTCCCTTTCTTGCTTAAACCCATAAAGTTCACTTAGTGCTGCCAGTATCTGCATGGGATGGGGCCATGTGTCAGAGTGTGGGTAGCCTTTAAGGGACCGCATCCCAGAAGACAGTTTTCTCTCCCTCCCAGTAGCTATCAACTGTCAATAGCTCCTCCCCAGCTAGGGGCCAGATTTCCTGACAACCTCCTCCCCACTTGCTAGGATTTTGTCTGGCTTGATCTTGTACAGGTCTCATGTATGCAATTATTAACATTTTCAGTTCATATGCAGAGCTGCCCTGTTGTGGCTGGAAACTCATGCTCTGTTCTCACCCACTGCTGCTGGCTCGTCTATCTTTCTGCCCCCTTCTGAGATGATGTGTGTAAGAAACTTCTTTATGCAGCAGATGGTGATTAATACAGAGACCCACAACTGATAAATATAGTGAGAACATGAGACTATAATGCCCCGCTCTAAGTGGGACCTCTATATCCTGCTCCCTAGCTCCAAGGCTTGGGGACCTTATAGATCCTATACATCTAGTCACAGCTGCTTGGAAGTTGCTATTGCACTGGTCAAGTTATGCCTTCATGCTCTCACCCCACACCACTCTCTTGGAGCTTTTATATTCTTTCTGCCCTTTGTTTTTTAACCTTCAATAGGAAGATCTATTTATCCCACTTATGGCTGGATGTCCAAGAACAACTTATTTTCTGTATTTTCACCTGTTACAAGTCTCTGCAGTCACTGCTAACTACTTAAAAAGAAGTGTTTTTTTGTTACTAAACCTCACACCAGCACTAATGTATTGGCATAATGATATCTGTGTAGAAAGGAACTAGATGACCACATCATGTCATTTAGTAAGCTGTTTCCCCAACAAGGCCTATGACCTACTCAGTCATGAACGCTTGACTAGGTGTAGAGTATCAGATGTGAATTCCTTCCTGTGGAGCAGACATCAGATCGGAACAGAACGCAATTGGTCACCTCTATAACAGACTGGCCAGCAGTGCACCACTGGGCTCATCCTGCCTCGTTACTTGGTGTTGCACATGGGATCCACAGCTGATTATGATAGTTCTTCGCCAGCAGCTTGTATAGCACCTTCTGGAACTGTGAAAGCTGCCATGAAGGTAAGAAGCTATTAACCCAGTTCTAACTTGAATTCTCTATGTCCTGTGACTAAGGCATTTGGTGCCTTCAGCAATAGGGTCTTACCACCTAGTCCTGGTGGGCAGTCAACAACAAATACAATTAGTTGTCTATATTGTTTTGGTGGCTTCCTGGGTCTTCCTGACTGAAAATGTAGGGAGATAGTCCACCATAGGTAATGGGATATTTGTTTAACAGTCTATGACTTCTGAGAGAGCTCTTTCCACTCACATAAAATATCTCAGTTCAAACCATTTTTAAAAAGTTTTATTTTTGACTAGTTTACCAATAATCAAAATTACTTATGGCTTTAAAAACATCTTCAGTTTTGGCTGATTCCACTTTCCACCTTTTATTAAATTTCTATTTAAAAACCAACCAGCCAAACCAACAAAACCATAGTGAGAGAAACAAAGATAGCATTCTTCATTTAAAGTTGAACTTGCCATGCCTCCCTCATGGTAGCTGTCTTAAACAATTTCCCCAAACACTATCTTCACTCCATTAGCTGCTATTTGGGAGGTGATGTGGGTGGGTACAAGTCTATTTTCACAGGGCAAGACATTGCTTAAGATTGAACAACAGGGATCCCAAAAAAATTTTTTTAGGAGAGTTTTAATGAATGTAGGTACTCAAGAGTAATTTTCATATAACGTTATCTTTGGATGTATGGGGTTAAATCGGCGAAATTTGCTGGCACAAAGAACAAGCTGCAAGTAGCACAATATTGGGACGTGGGGACAGGACAACAGGGAAGATAAGACCTATTTTAAGCATCATAAAGATCCTGAGAGAAGACTTGAATGGGATGTGACAGATCCATGCATGACAGATACATACATAAAAACCTATGCCACATAGAGAAAGTAAGGATGTAATTAGAAACACATATCCATCACTTTGGGTTTGACCTCTGCTTTAGGTTTCTCTGACTGAATTAAAGGTGCAAATGTTTAGGAAATTATCAATAGTGAAAGAGAATAATACACCTCTGAGATACAGGAGGATTCCTAATTATTATATGATAATCACATCTGAAGAAAATACAAACTTAATGATACTAATTGCTAGCATAAATAGTGCTAGAAATGCAGGCATATAAAAGTATAGTATACATATATAAGTGAAACTGAAAGCTAAACAGTCATCTGTGAAAAATATCAGCAATGTACATGAAAAATAATTAAGTCCCTTAATTTGTAAAGCACATAAAGAAACAAGAAAAGGCAAAAGACTCCCACAGAAAAATAGTAATTACTTAATATTAGGAGTTAACAAACAGGATAAATGGTTTAGTTTTGGAGGGATGGAGGCATAAATGTAACTGATGGGGTAATGGGGTAACATTTTAAGGATGCAATGCTAAGGATAAAATGGCATGACATGGAACTTGCATAATTTCAAGTTTAAAACATTCATTGTTTGCAGAACTGGACATTGAATCTCAGCCACACATGCTAGACAAATGCACGGTTGCTGAGCTATGTCCTGAGCTATATTTTAAAAATATATATTTGAAACAGAGTTTCTTAGCTTGCTTCTCTCTTGCTATGATAAAACACTGACCAAACAAACAAACAAACAAAAAACTTGAGGATGAAAGGGTTTCTTTCTTTCTTTTTACATTAATACATGTCTTTATTCAAGAAAAAGAAAGAAATCTCTGTGTAGTAATTGCACATCTTCTACAATCTCAATATTGCATTTCATTCACCTTTACAGTTTTTTTTTTTTTGATTGAAGTAAGTCAGGCTTTCAGTAAGTAGGTCAGTGGTTATGAGCTAGCCCAAATAGTGCATTCTTAGGTCCTTCATTCATTGTTTTTTTGTTTGTTTGTTTTTTGTTTTTTGTTTTTTTTTTGCAATAACATAAGCATTTCTTTATTCCAGAATTCTGGGTTTCACAGCCGTACCCCACGCAGAGGTAGAGGACTGTGGACCCCGTGCAACTGAAGTCAGGGGTATTTAAAGGGGAAAAATCACAAGACAAGGGTTGGAGGACACAATTCACAAGGCCAGGGGTGGAGGATAAAACATGCACGGAATGGGGAAGTACAGAATTAGGAAGTAAAGTGTTATATTTTTCTCACTGTTTTATTCCTCCTGCACTACATAGCTGTAACATTTTGAATGTTTATTAATTCCTGTATGTGAGGAATACATGCATGCCTAGCACATATGCGTAGGTCAGACTTAGAGGAGTTCTCTCCTTTCTACTATATGAGTCCTAACTGAGCTTAGGTTTTCAGGCTTGGCACCTAGCAATGCACCCTGTGAGCCATCTCAAAGGCCCATTACATATTTACTGATGCTCAATATCACCATGCTTATACTTTAATCAACAGATTCATTGTTTAAGTTCCTCTAGTGGAGGTGATCACAGTCATGAGTTGACACGGAAGTATACCTTTTACAAAAGTTATAAAGTGATTGAGCTTGGGGAAAAGTATTATCAGCACAATCATAGTCCAACATGCTAATTGCTGGTATGTGGAACAATGTGGCATTTCATCTGGGTAGTCCAGAGGTGAAGATTAAAATTGGAGAGCATACTTGCCTAAGAAAACCTGATGTCACTATAAAGTGATAACATTGCTTTCCTCAGAGCCCTCTTTCCCATGGTCATTAACAGTTGTATAGCATTGTAGAGAGAACCCTATTACTGGTCTTATTTGAAAATTCTAATCTAAGAACTTTTGCTCTTTTTTGTAGGAAAAAAATGAAAGAGAAGCAAGAAGCTCCTCAAATTTAACACCGATGCATATATAATTATACGAGAGAGAAATGAGTGGCAGATGAAATACATAACAATAATCAAGGTTACTATTTATTACTATTAGTGCGCTGTGGATGATATCAGCTCAAGTCTATAGTTATAAGACAGATCCTATTATTATCTTTATCTGTATGGGGGACGAAGCTGCAAAATCTAAGTAGCTAGCCCAAGGTTACATAGCAAACAAGTAGTGCAGTTGGGATTTAAGGTAGGTATCTCTGATTCTGTGTTGCACTGAGGAAAGGGTTTATTTCAATTTAGGGTCTCTATTCCTTCATTAAGGGAAGTCAAAGCAGGAATTCAAGGCAGGCACCTGGATGCAGGAACTGAAGTGGAGGGCATGGAGGGGTGCTGCTTTCTGGCTGGCTCCTCACGATTGCCAGCCTACTTTCTATAGCACTCAGAACCACCTGCTTAGCGGTGGTACCAGCCATAGTGGGATAGACCCTTCCACACCAGTCATCAGTCAAGAAATGCTCTCATAGACTGCCCAAAGGCCAATCTGATGGAGGCAATTTGTCAACTGAGATGGCCTCTTCCCAGATGATTCCTGTTTGTGTCAGTCTGACAACCAATCAGTGCACAGGGGTCTCTCTACATTGTCTAGACTGGTCTTAAATGCCTTAAATGTACAATCTTCTCCCTCAGCTTCCAAGAAAGGTAGGGGCAGGGGTTATAGGCTTGGGCCAGCAGCTTTAAAAAATAACAAAGTATATATCTGTTATATATTGCCTTCTATGCTTATGTATTCTGTAGGACTGGGGATAGCTCAGGAGATTTTATGTTAGACTGATTTATATCCTCAGCTCCTGCCTTTCTGTTGGTATTGATTATCTCTGAGTTGTGGGATTATGGATAGTTTTCTCTTTATTCGTCTTTATGTAAACTGTTTTCTACCATAAACATTAACTTCATTTGAAATAGAGGAACCTGTTATATAATTTCTTTTTAATAAATAGCACTCAGTGCTAGGATGGCTGGTCCTAGCTGGTTATTCTCATGCTTTCACAGTAGAAAGTTAATATTTCTCACAAATAAATGTAATATTTCCAAAAAGAAGTTTGTGGAAAAAGCAATCTTTAAAGTTGGCGCTCTCTCTCCTTTCCTCCCTTCTTCCCTTGTCTTTCCTTCCTTCCTTGTTTCTTTGCTTCTTTCTTTCTTTCCTCCCTTCTTCCCTCCCTCCCTCCCTTCTTCCTTCCTTCCTTCCTTCCTTCCTTCCTTCCTTCCTTCCTTCCTTCCTTCCTTCCTTCCTTCCTTCCTTCCTTCCTTTTCTTCTCTTATACAATAGATACCTACTGCCCTCCCCCTCCCGCTATTCCTTCCAGCCTCCACCCCTCCCTTCTCCTCATTCCCCCTCCCCTCACTGAAACAGTTTTTTTTTTTTAAACTGAGCCTCAATAGTTGAGTTATTAAATGATCTACTGTTACCTCCTATGCTAATCTGGCGACCTCCCAGCTGTGATACTTGCATACCATTATTGTTCTGGCTCTTTGAGCTTCAGATTTTTTTCTATATTTTTTGTTTACATTGCAAATGCTTTCCCCTTTCCCTGTTCCCCACTCCCCATATGTCCCATAAGTCCTCTTCTCTCCACCCATTCCTCAATTATCCCTCCCTTTTCTCTGTCCTGGTACTCCCCTACAATGCTGGATCAAGCCTTTCCAGGACCAGGGCCCTCTCCTTCTTTCTTCATGGGAATCATTTGCTATGCTAATTGTTTCTTGAGTATTCAGAGCTTCTGGGCTAATTAATATCCACTTATCAGTGATTGCATTCCATGTGTATTCTTTTGTGATTGGGTTATCACACTTAGGATGATATTTTCCAGTTCCAATCATTTGCCTAAAAATTTCATGAATACATTGTTTTTAATTGTTGAATAGTATTCCATTGTGTAAATATATCACATTTTCTGTATCCATTCCTCCATTGAGGGACATCTGGGTTCTTTCCAGCTTCTGGCTATTATAAAATAAGGCTGCTATGAACACAGTGGAGCATGTGTTCTTATTGCATGCGGGGGAGCAATCCCACTAAAATCAGGGACTAGACAAGGCTGCCTTCTCTCTCCAGATCTTTTCAATATAGTACTTGAAATTCTAGCTAGAGCAATTAGACAACATAAGGAGGTGAAAGGGATACAAACTGGAAAGGAAGAAGTCAAACTATCACTATTTGCAGATGATATGATAGTCTACTTAAGTGATCCAAAAAACTGTACCAGAGAACACCTACAGTTGATAAACAACTTCAGCAAAGTGGCAGGTTATAAAATCAACTCAAGCAAATCAGTAGCCTTCCTATACTCAAAGGATAAGCAGGCTGAGAAAGAAGTTAGGGAAATGACACCCTTTATAATAGCCACAAACAATATAAAGTATCTTAGTGTGACTCTAACCAAAACAAATAAAAGATCTGTATGAGAAGAACTTCAGGTTCTTCTCTGAAGAAGGAAATCGAAGGAGCTCTCAGAAAATGGAAAACTCTTCCATGCTGGTGGATTGGCAGGATTAATATAGTGAAAATGCCCATCTTGCCAAAAGCTATCTACAGTTTCAACGTGATCCCCATTAAAATCCCAACTCAGTTCTTCATAGAGTTAGAAAGAGCAATTCTCAAATTCATCTGGACTAACAAAAAACCCACGATAGCGAAAACTATTCTCAACAGTAAAAGAACTTCTGGGGGAATCAGTATCCCAGACTTCAAGCAATACTACAGAGCAATAGTGTTAAAAACTGCATGATATTGGTACAGTGACAGGCAAGTGGACCAATGGAATAGGATTGAACCCAGAAATGAGCCCACACACCTATGGTCACTTGATCTTTGACAGAGGAGTGGAAACCATCCAGTGGAAAAAAAAGATAGACTTTTCAACAAATGGTGCTGGTTCAATTGGAGGTCAGCATGGAGAAGAATGCAAATTGATCCATTCTTATCTCCTTGTACTAAGCTCAACTCCAAGTGGATCAAGGACCTCCACATAAAACCAGACACACTGAAACTGATAGAAAAGAAACTGGGGAAGACTCTTGAGGACATGGGCACAGGAGAAAAGTTCCTGAACAGAACACCAATATCTTATGCTCTAAGATCAAGAATTGACAAATGGGACCTCATAAAATTACAAAGTTTCTGTAAGGCAAAGGACACTGTCAAAAGGACAAAATGGCAACCAACAAATTGGGACAAGATCTTCACCAACCCTACATCTGACAGAGGGCTAATATCCAATATATACAAAGAACTCAAGAAGTTAGACCCCAGAGAACAAAATAACCCTATTAAAAAATGGGCTACAGAGCTAAACAAAGAATTTTCACCTGAAGAAATTTGGATGGCTGAGAAGCACCTTAAGAAATGTTAAACATCATTAGTCATTAGGGAAATGCAAATCAAAACAACCCTCACACCAATCAGAATGGCTAAGGTTAAAATCTCAGGAGACAACAGGTGTTGGCGAAGATGTGGAGAAAGAGGAGCACTCCTCCACTGCTGGTGGGATTGTAAGATGGTACAACCACTCTGGAAATCAGTCTGGTGGTTCCTCAGAAAACTGGGCATGACACTTCCAGAAACAGAGTCTTAGTAGCCCCAAGTGATTTGGAACTAACTATAGAGATCAAGCTACCACTGAACTCATAGAAATCACCCTACCTCTGTCTCCCAAGTGCTAGGCCTATAAAGGCCTGTGCTTCCATGCCCACCTTCTCACTTCTCTTTTATTAAATTTGTCATAAATTATATGAAAGTATAAGAAAACACACAAGTATAGTTATGAGGCTGCTGATATTTGTATTTACACGGTTCGTGTAAACGTTCAAGAAATCAGGATGAAAATATTAAGAGGAGAAAATTAAGATGACTCTGTAGGATGATTTTAGGGTACCCCCGCCCCAAAGCCACCCATGATCAAATTCTCTAGGAACACCCTGTGGAACAGAGCTAAACCACACCTTTAGTCATGAAGTTTTCAGAATTTAGCAGCAAAAGTGCATTGCCATGGTCCAGTAAGCAGCATTTTCCAAACTTATTTTGCCACACAATTTATTTTTGTCTCAATATTTCTATATGAGTTGTTTGTAACAGTGTTTGGAGGATTCAGGCTTGGAAACACTGTCATAAGAGTCACTGGAATGGTCCTGTTGGAGGAGCCTTTCATGGCATGGTAAGGTGTTCACAACAACATCCAATGATAACACAGACTACAGAAGGCCAGGGACAATGCAGTCCTGTTAATGGAAAATTGAGTGCACAGAAAAGAGACTGGACAAGAATATTAACTGCAAAGTATTAAAAGAGACTTCATCTGGGAAATGGAAAGTGGGTAATTTTTATTCTTTTTACTTGTACATGTTGAATAAGACTTCACAATGAACATATATTACCACTGAAATAAAGAAAGTGATAAAAGTTATAAAAATGATGCAGAAGAATATGCAATGTATTGTTCATCTGTGTTCCCTGGAAAGAAGAGATTGCAAAGCACTTTGTTTACTACAATTTCTTTTTTTAAAATGCTTACCCTTATGGATAGCTGTGCAGAGAAGGAGTAAATGCAGTAAGATATTAAGTTATATCTGCGAGCCTAGATAATTTTAAAGACATTTGTGGGAGAGGATTTATTAACTTTTTTGTACAATGAATATTTCACATATTTTAGTTAAATATAAACACAAATATGTGTTTTTGTATATATGTAAATAGAAAAACAGGCACATATTACTTACCCTTTCTTTCATTTCTTTTTAAGATAATATTTTACTTAGTTTTGAGAACTTTATATATGTATCAATATATTTTTATCATATCTACTTCCACTTCTCTCTAATGCCTCATGTAGCCGCCCCCACTTCATGTCCCCTCCATGTAGTCTTTAAAAATATAACCTAATGAGTCTAATCAGTGTGTCTGGTATATGAATTGGTATGGGGTATGTGCATGAGTGTGTGGTCATCCATAAGAGCAAGTGGGACCTATCGGGGCTGCATCCCTAGAGAAAACTGACTTCCACTCCCTCAGCAGCCCTCGTTGACCTAGAACTTTGGGATGTAAGTATAAGCTACTGATCTGGACAACATATATTACTGACTTGTTGGACTCAACAAGTAAAATGTAAACTTCTTTTCATCTTTGAGGTTGTTATTCCAAATTGTATCCAGTACTGGCATCCAGGGAGAGTAGGAGAAATTACATTGTCTGGGAGGCACGTTAGTATACCTACTGATTTTTCTCACCTTAAATGTCTGTCTTTGTATGTTTAATGATGTCCATCCTGTGTAGAATGTGTGTGTATATATATATATATATATATATATATATATATATACATATATATGTATATGTATATATATATATATGCTATAAATATGGTATCTATAGTTTTATGTATGATTTTTTAAAAAGTCTTTTTTAACTATAAATTTGAATCACTGAAGCACTAGCAAATGCCATCTTGCCTATGCTTCCAATGCTCTGGAAGGTTCTCTCTTGATCATGTAGATATACCACAGTCATCTGCTAGCTTTTGTCTTTTCTCTGGATTTACTGACCAAGGTATTGGAAGGTTCCAGTTTTCCTTTATTTTTAGATTCCTGGTTTCCAGTCTGAGAATGGGCACTGCTATTGAGACAGGAGCCACTAATGCTGCACACCAAAGATGCCTCATCATCTGTGTTCTATAGATGCACATAGGGCTGTGCTTTTGACCTCCTCCAGTGGGGCCATGAGACCAGTTTTAGCCAATGCACTGTGAGTTGTAGTGTGCACCACTCTTAGTCATGCACATGATTTCTGTGGGACCTACCTATCTGTCTGTGTGACTAGCAATTCTTGATGTTATGGGTCCTCCACCAGCTAAGACTACAGAAAGGATAACAATGATCCAGATGAGACAATTGCAATCTTAGCAACTCAGAAGCACAGGGAAGAGGGTCTTGAGTTCAAGGACAGCCTGAGTTGAACAGTGCTTTGTCTCATAATGAACAGATAAACTATACATAAATGACAATAAAAGATTATTATATTTTCCCATGGGATGAGTAGAAAAATGAATCCCTATTTGCTTTAATACCTGAAGTTTGGTTTTGTTAACAAGGTACAACCCACATATGCCATATGGAGGTGAGAATTCATCAGGAATGCCATTACTATTCCTGTGAATAAAGCCAACCTAATGTTAAGGATCTTTCCTTGCAAATGATTATTTATACAAGTTTATATAACTTGAAAACTATTTGTGATGGGAAGGAGTTAATATTTTTTAAATGTTACATACCAGTGCAGAAGTTACGAGTTTTTTTCCTTGATTACTCTAATTCATCATTTTGCTAAGAAATCATTCCCCACACCTCTACAGCTAACTCCTAAGCCCCTTTCCTGAGTCTGATCTGGTTGCTATGGGATTTCATAGGACAATGAGGCAAGAGGGACATCTTCAAGTAAGAGAGCAGAAAACTACATAAAAATAGTCGATTATCAAATGTTATTCCACAAACGTTAATGAAAAAAGCATGAGTTATGGGTAGTTATACACCATTATAATCCTTGGCATTTTCCTAAGGTGTTTTTAAAGAACATTGCATCTGATTTGGTGTGTGCAAACCTGCATCTGCCTCAATATCCAAGAATTCCCGACCTTGATTCCCACAGTGGCTGCATCAATTTCTGGTGGTAACCGCGAGAACTCTTCTGAAGTGGAAACTTAAGGGTTCTTTGAAAAATCTTGTGTCGGATGGTGTTTTGTTGGGGCAAACATGTGAAGGAGAGTTTTCCTAAGGCAGACACAGGTGAAAGGATGTTTCACTAAGGCAGACTCAAATGAAATGCCTCGCTGAAGCAGGCACAAATGAAGGATGTTCTGCTAAATCAAACACATAAAAGCACACGTGAAATGGGTTTTCTTTTTTGCTAATGACATCATGTGTTGGTCTGTCTTATATTGGGTAGTTGAGCTCTATTTATCAGGATTCCATAGAGAAAAACACACCAAGAAATTTCTGGAGGTGTGGCATGGCTTCTTGCTGCTACCACAGATTTGGGCTGATTGGCAGAGTGATGTCAGCTGAGACATGCATATGCTGAGAGGTAAGACACATGGTGAGGTAAGAACCACGGAGGACACAATGTTCGGAGAGAGCATAAATAGGACTGTGAGAAGGCAGCTGGTAGGGCTAGCTGTGCAACACGTGGTCTTGTATCTTCACTGATCTCCACTTTACTGAGAGAGGCACAGCTGAGCATTCTCCTGGCATCCCTTCTGGTCCCTCCTGCTGTCTAGAGCCTAGGCCAAGACCTGGTTGTTTCTCCTAGGTAGTACCTAGACAACCACCACTGGTGATTCATGTTTGCTATCCTGACTACCAAACCGGACAGTTGGTGTATCCATGAAGTGTTTGCGAGTGGATCGAGCTGCCACTGCTGACCTGTGAACTGAACTGCTGATTTCCTGACAGTACAGATGGAATTTGCTCCATAGAACAATTTCTAAACAGGTCCACTTACCATGTATCCTTTAATTTCCACTACCTCTAGTGGATGGTGGGCTAGAAGGATAAAGCCTTTAAGAAGCATCATTAAAACCAATGGGAGGTCATTTAGCTGAAATACCTTACAGAGAGGAGATAGAACCTGTAGAGACCATATCCAGTAGATAGGCCTGGCACCCAGTTGTGTGATGGGACCACCCACCTACCTCAAAAATATTAATCCAGAATTCCTCCTGTCAAAAGCAAATGCAGGACAAAGAGTGGAGCAGAGACTGAAGGAAAGGCCATCCAGAGACTGCCCTACCTGGGGATCCGCCAAACACAGACACTACCTTGAAGTGCTTACTGACAGGAGCTTGATAGCTGTCTCCTGAGAGTTTCCAGAGCCTGACCAATACAAATTAGGATGTATGCAGCTAAACATGTGATTGAGCACAGGAACCCCAATGGAGAAATTAGGGCAAGGACTGTAGGAGCTGAAGGGGTTTGCAACCTCATAGGAAGAACAACAATATCAACCAACCAGACCCCCCCCCCAAAGTTCTCAGGGACTAAACCACCAACCAGAGTATACATGGTGGTGGTGGGGGGACCCATGGCTCCAGCTGGATGTGTAGCAGAGGATTGCCTTATTGGATATCACTGGGATGGGAGGCCCTTGGTCCTGAGTAGGCTTGATGACCCAGGGTGGGCACTAGGAATGGGAATGCTAGGGCACTGAGGCAGGAGTGGGTGGGCAGGTGGGGGAGCACCCTCATAGAGGCAGGGGAGGGGCTAAGGGATAGGGGCTTGTGGAGGGGAAACTAGGAAGGGGATAACATTCAAAATGTAAATAAATAAAATAACCAATAAAAATGAAAAAATTAGGCTTTGAAAAATTTAAAGTTACAGTCCTCCTTCCCTATGTCCTCACCAGCATTTGCTGTCTGTCAGATGTTTTCTTGATCTCAGCCATTCTGACTGGGGTGAGATGAAATCTTCGAGTAGTTTCACTTTTCACTTCCATAATTTCACTTCCATAATGACCTCCCCCCCCCCCTTTTGAGACATTTCCTAGCCTTTTGTACTTATTCTTTTGAGAACTCTGTTCAGATCATAGCTGCCCTCTTTTAGCTTGGTAATTTATTATGTTGATTCTTTGTTGTATTCTTTTTCTAGATTTTGATTATTAATCTTCTACCTGAAACATAGCTGGCAGAGTCTCTCCTGCTCAACGGGCTTCTCTTTCACTTGATTGATTATTAGCTTTAAGAAGCTCTTTAGTTTTATGAGGTCCCATTTGTCAGCTGATGACCTTAATTCCTGAGCAACTGGAATCCTATTCAGAAAGTCTTGTCTTGCTCTTATATAATATGGGGTTCTGCCTATGTAGACTTCTAGACGATTCAGACTTTCAGGTTTCATATCTAGGTCTTTCATCCTTTTGGAACACGATAGACTTCGGTCGGACTTCATTCTTCCACATGTGGACATCCAGTTTTCCCAGTGCTAGTTCTTGAAGATGCTGTCTTTCTTCCAGTATGTATTTTTAGCATCTTTGTCAAATATCAGATATCTCAGGATTTTTTTTTAACTGTTACTGTTTTTCTGAAGTAGAATGCAAATTCCTTGTTTCACTGGATCACCCCAGTGCTTAGGAAAATGCCAGTCACACACTAGGCTTTCAATAGATATTCGATTACTCAAGAATTTTGTTTCACACTTCTATAACAAAATAATTGAGATAGTTGATTTACAAAAAGTAAGGGTTTATACTGGTTTTACATCTATGATTGAGTGGTGAGACAGCACACCAGTGAAAGGTTGTGACCAAGAAAAGTTTCTCACCTTGTGGGCCTGGAAACAAAGAGGAAGAGAAAGAGACTGGGATCTCAAAGTCTTCTTGAAAAGCATGTCTTTGTGACCTAAGATTCTTTAGCAGTGGTTCTCAACCTTTCTAATGCTGCAACCCTTTAATACAGTTCCTCATGTTATGGTGACCCCAACTATAAAATTATTTCATTGCTATGTCATAACTATAATGCTACTGTTTTGCTTGCTATTATGAGTTAGAATGTAAATAATCAGTATGCAGGCCTCAAAGAAGTCTGGACCCACAAGTTGAGAACCACTGTGTTATAAGGTTCCCACCTCCTAAATGTTCCACCACTTTCCAATGATACCATCTTGGGGATCATATATTCAATACAGGGGCATTTCAGAAGCAGACTCAATCCATAGCAGAGACATGAAGTTCTTATACTCACAGATGAACACAAAACAGCATCTCATCTCCTTTCTCCAGACTCCCTTAGAATAGTGGCTTAATTTGCTTTCATGGGCAGTGAGAACTTCACAATGATTGTAGACATGCATTGATCCATTCATTCATCCCACAACTATGTAGTAGTAAGAAGTGATGGGGTCAAATAGCTGAGTCAAGCTCTGCTTCTGCCTTCGGAAGGATGTGGGACGAGCATGTGCAATTGATTTTAAGCATTATTTCCATGTTGCTGCTGAACCAAGAGTGAGGCATGTGTTGGAAGGAGATGAAGTTGAGCAGGCAAAGGCTGTATCATGGAGGATTTGACTTCCTACATGGATTTGGACATCCCAGAAGCACTCATAATAATATAATTTATGCATAAATTATCTATAAAGAAATCCTCTTAGGGGCCAGGGAGATGGCTTAGTAAAGTGTGTGAGAAAGTGAATTTATATTCCCAGATGGGTTTGGTGGCATGAATTGTAACTCAGTAAGGGCAAGTGGGGTGGGGTGGAGTGGGAAGGGGTAGGGGTAGAGACTGTCAGACCACTGAAGCTCTTTGGCTGTTCATCTTTGTTAAATATGTGAATTCCAGGTTCAGTGATAGACTCTGCCTCAAAGAAAGAAGTGGAGACTGAGTAGTTAGAGTGTCTACTCCATGTGTGGTGTTGGAATTCAACATATAGGTGACAGGGGATACAGCTAGAATTTCAGCCAAAGACAATGCACTTTCTTGTCTGTTTGGCTGTGATCTCATTGGCAGTCATAAATGTAGGTGACGTTCTGACACTATCCTATCATGACTTAGAGAAGAGGCAACAAGGTCTGGAAGGAAGGTGTAGATGCAAAGACACATTTATGTGCAAAGTCATAGTAGTGACAGAGCATAGAGACAAGAAAGAGAGGTGAACTCTGGATGAATTCTTGGGCTTCTAACATCAGCAAGAGAGAGGGAGATAACTCAGGCTGGTGGTGATGGTGGTGGTGGTGGTGATGGTGGTAGTGTTATTGGTGGTGATATTTAAACAGGGAGGAAGGACTATTGAGTGTGAGGAGAAAGCCGGGGGAATTCTGTTTCAGGCCACAATCCAGAGAATGTCTTTTCTGCATTCATTTTTATTACACATCTACTTCAAGAACATTTCCAATACATTGAGAGTTGCTTCCATTTTAAATTTATCATAGTATCTAAGATTAAACAAATAATGAGTATGCCACAGCTTGGGAAACAGAGGTTTCTTACTGACATCATTTCTGCACTGCAACCCTCTCCCCATCCTGCTCTTCTCTTGGTATTTGCCTCTCTTGTCACCATTTTCCTTTGCTCCATTAACTCCCTGGGCCATTTATCATCTTGGTTAAAAGTTTCCCAGAGTCCTGCCTTTGATTTTATCTCCTGCAAGGCCACTATTGCCTAACTCTGCACAACCTTAACAAAGCTTTTCCATGGAATCAAACTGTGCGTCTGTCTGCACTGATGGTCTCTGTGTTGGTTGTGTTCCCCTGAGAGCCTGAAGCCCGGAACACAGACTTTGTTATGCAGTGACATTGCTTAGGAGGCTGAGGATGTCCTGTGTCTTGGGTACACAAATGACAAGGTGTTTAGGTTTCAGAGAATTGTAGCTTCTTAGAAGGCACACACAGTTCATAGTGATCGTTGTTAGCTATTGGATTTTCTAGTTCCTAGATCCCTTGGGTTCTCGGGCTTCTGCCTGTGCTCACAGTAGACTGCTAGAAGCTTATCTCTGGAGGCCTCCCAGGAAGGCAGGATCAGAGCAGGAACACATTTAGCAGAGATATTGCTGGGTCCCTCAGCAGGCTTCCTACCTGCAAGATTTTTTCCCTGAGTGACCTCCAATGGCCCTTTCTACTGTTTCCTCCTTGTTTATAGCTTTTTCCTGCCCAGATCTTTCTGCACCGTCCTGTAACATCTGTGAAACATCAGAAGAGTTCTAGGGACCCCCCAGGAGCTCACAGGGGCAGGTGCCCTCCCCTCTTAGCCATTAGCTGCCTCCCACTCAGAAATGAATCCTGCAAGTAGCTTAGATAGTACACACAGCAGCTAACTCTGTTTGTGACCTGCTTGCTAATTATCTACAGTTAGTTTCTGCCCTTTTTTGTCTTGTGCAGGTCATGAGGGCTTACTTTTCCTCTTGTGGGTTCATTAAAGCAAAAACTCTCAGCTTCCTCTTCTGACCATGGTTAGTAAGCAGCAGGAGATGCTACTTGGGGCCAACCAGCTTCTAGTTACAGAAGAAATCTTTACAAGACTTCTAAGTAGAGTTGGGACAGTCTTCCTGGATGAGCAGTTTCTTGCTCTGTCACCCACCCTAGCTGAGAAGAGGAAGCTAAGACACTGCTACTCTGAGGTTGAACATGTTCTGTAGCTTTGGATGTAGAAATGTCATTACTTTCTTTGAATAATTTTAAAACATGAACACAAAAGTAGCACATGAGCCACCCATGCACTGGCTTATTTAAGAACAAGATATAAAGGAGACCTATGATGGTTTAATTACATGTATTATGTATGTATGTATGTATGTATGCATGCATGCATGTATGTATGTATGTACGAGGGCATGTGTCCATGAAGGTTGGAGGTCAGAGACATTCAATCTCCCTGAGGCTGGTGTCATGGATAGTTATGAATCATCTACTATAGGTGCTGGGAACTGAACGTGGGTTTTCTGGAAGATCACTAGTTCCAGATGTTATGATGGTTAATGATTGTCAACTAGACTGGGTTTGAAGTCACTGAGAAGACATCTCTGGATGTGTCTGTGATGCTGTACTTAGAGAGGTTTGACTGAGAAAGGAAGACCCACCCCATGATCCTAGACTGAATAAAAAAGAAGAAAAGAGGAAGTGAGTGGAGCACTTGCGTGTTCCTCTCTGTTTGGTTCCTGACTGTGGACTCTGTGAAGAGCTGCCTCACACTCCTCTTGGCATGATTTCCTGCTATGATGAATTAGATATTTTTAAATTATGAATAAACCCATTCTTTCTTAAGTCATCCGTGTTGGGTATTTTATTGCATTGATGAGGAAAAGCAACTCATATGGATGGGACAGCTTTGGGTTGTTTCCTTAGGCAACATGAACATGTATCAAATGCTACTTTGAACCAGTGTCATAAGAGGGCCCAGGAGAAGCTGGAGTCTATGTTTTCTTACTTACAGAGATGCCAAGCATATTTCTTTCACCTTCATTTTGGCCTTACCGTAGACTTTAATTTCAAGGACTATATGCTTTCCCATTTATTGTGATCATTTTCAAATATGTTTATCTTTGTTTTGCTTTGCTTTGCTCTCCCCAAATCTCCAGATCAGATGTTGTTTGGGGCTGCTGTCCTCTGATGCCTAGACTGAAATGAATACACAAGTTGCCTTTAGCACAGGAATGTAAGTTCATGTTGCCTGTAGAATGGAGGTCAGTTCAAGCTGACATTATCCTCACATACTCAGGATTTCAGATTTACACCAGGGTCAGGTGTGAGTAAGGCCCCTGAGGCTTTGTTCCCTGAGTGAGATGGTCAGCTTTTATAGTCAACCTGATGCAGTTTAGAATGATGCAGGCATAGCTGAGAGGGCTTTTCCAGAGAAGTTGAACTGAGGGGAAAGATCTACCCTGAATGTGGGAGGCACACTTCCCGAGCTGGGGCCCTGGACAGAATAAGAAGGTAAAGGAGAAATCCAGGGGCACACCAGCATCAGCACCTCCTTTTTCTGCTCTCTGGCTGGCCATGGAGTGAATGACTCCTGTGCCACATGCTCCTGCCACCATGGTGTAAGCTGCCCTACTCTGCCAGGCTTTCCCAGCCATGATGAACCAGGTTCTCTGAAACCAAAGTGAAGTGGCTCTTATGTTGTTTCTGTCAAACAGAATTCTATCATTGTGACACAGAAATAATTAACAAGCTTAGTATGTATCCTCTCTACCCAAAGACATGGGCAAACATCTACTCCTCCAAATATCCACTACATAGTGGTGGCTAAGGGGCAGAAAACCACAATAGACACTCTGGGGTAAAAAGAGATGTGTGAGAGATGCTTCTTCAGCTCTCTTCCGTGAAATCATGGAGTCTTTACAGTCTTCTCTGTACTTCAAATATAGTTCTCTTCATTCAATGTTTGTTTTTGAGGCTTATTCATCTGCTGGACTTCTGGGTCTATGCTCCAGCACAAACGTCCCAGCAAAGTGAAAACTGCACTGTGTTTCCAGACAGCTTCAGAAGTCAGGGAACTCATTCTACCACATTCTGTGATTACAACTTAGTCACAGCCTAGATCAAGAACCAGCTGCATAGGCTGTACTTGCATATGAAAAAAAATGTCAAAGAGTTTATGGCCATGGAAAGCTGTCACAAGATGTAGTTTTAAACATTTTATGATAACTCTCTCCTTAATTGCAAGATGCGCTATTTCTCCAAAGATGAAAAGACAGTGTACTGTGCCAAAACAAAACAAAACAAAATGACATAAAAAAAAAAAAAAAAAAAAACCTCCCTTCATTCATGTGGTGGTTTGAATATGCTTGGCCCAGGGAATGGCACTATTAGTAGGTGTGGCCTTGTTGGAGGAAGTTCGTCCCTGTGGGAGTGGGTTTCAGAGACCTTTCTCTTAACTCTACAGAAGTCAGTCTTCTCCTGTTTACCTTTGGAACAAGATGTGGTACTCTCAGATCCTCCTGCAGCATGCCTGCCTAGATGCTGCCATACTTCCTGACTTGATGATAATGGACTGAATCTCTGAACTTGTAAGCCAGCCCCAATTAAATGTTGTCCTTTATAAGAATTGCCTTTGTCATGGTATCTGTTCACAGCAATAAAACCCACACTAAGACAATTCAGGATCCCTGATCCCTACTCTACCTCCATTAACACAGGAAAGGATATGTTGGCAAAAAAGGTGAGATTGTTCAAATCACTTTGCCAGTCATATGGTCCCTCTCAAAAAATCTTGAAGTCTGACATTATAGTGTAAAACAACACAATATGGAGTATGGCTGTGTTTCAACTTATCAATACAACTTCACTTAGAAAAACAAGACAAACAATGGGCCAGATTTTCTTTCTAGGTTGTGTGTTTAACTCTAGAGATAGATCATATTGATTTGTTGAACTCTACATCAGATATGGAGGGGGCCTTATATAGAGACAGAGGTCTAAAAATAATACTGATGTTCACAAGTCTGACGAGTTAATTCTAGAAGGCTTGTTCTATTTACCTCTGAGGGTGGTTAGTTTAGGGTCTGAAGCTAATCCTCAATTTGCATTATGGTCAGTATGCTGGATGCTTAATGGCTGTTCAGCCTTAGGTGAAGGATGAAAAAAGAGTGCCCTTTCAGGTCTTTAAATAATCTTGCAGTTAATCCTTAAGTAATCTCTCAGTCTAGAATGTGGAGCATGTTGATTGAGTTCAGGGCTTTGGCCCCAAGGGAATGCGTTGGTCAGATTACAGCACTTCCTCTATCTCAAGACACAGTTTGGGAATGATACAACTTTTAGTGGGAGTCAAGGGAGGAGCTCAGCACTGCAGCTTAGGGAAGGACAGCAATGGTAGGAAGGATATCAGAGTGAGCAGTGACTCTGAGTGAGGGTTCAGCTCAGCTCACACCAGTGTTATAGTTAGATCTTGCCCTTTCTGGTTAGGAATCTGAGTTAGTCAGAGGAATTTCAAATGACATTTGACTTAATGTCACGGTCCTTTGTTTGCTCTAACTGAACTTCCAGGTTAAATCAGCTTGTTATTTATATCGTCTCTGGGGTTGTGTTTCACAAGAAAAAGATTCATCCTTATTCATGATTCTAATTCAAAAGATAAGCCATAGCATGAACTAGCCAACAGGCCACACGCCAGTTGCATGCTGTCACTTTGGCACAGCATACCATCCCCCTTCCCCACCACTCTGCCAGTCTCAGAGCAAGAACATGTGGACTTGGACCATTGACTCACAAGAGGGCAGCTTTCCTCTTATAGCCCCATGTACTGTCTTTTTACATTATAATGAAAATATGGAGCAAGACCCTGACTGACATCAGGCATTCATCAACTGTGGATAGAACTAACTTGTTTTGTGTTTAAAAGTAAATTGAGTTTCTTCTAAAAATACACAGTGACAGAGAGATGGAGAGATAGATAGATAGATAGGTAGATAGGCAGATAGATAGATGGATAGATAGATAGATGGATAGATAGATAGATAGAGGGATGGATAGATAGATAGAGTACCCTAGTGTATAGGTGAGCTATGTTCAGATTCTGTTCTGCCGATCATTTGTAAGTGTATGTGACATCCATCACTTATTTAATCTCTCCCAGTCTTAGCATCTGCTGTATCTGTTACTGGAAGTGATATAGGAAGCTGATGAAGATTAAATTTAATAATATTCATAATACTTGTATTAGGCAGAGCATATTTCCGCAATAGTAGCAGCTTCATAATATATGATTACTATTCAGTAATAGGTACTTCCTCCTCTCACTTTGGTCTTTATGGTGCTGTGTATTGCAAAATTACAGTTGTAAAGCATCAATGAAATAATCTTATGGTTGGGGGTCACTACGACATGAAGAACTCTACTAAAGGGTTACAGTATTAGTAAGGTGAGAGTTACTGGGCCAGAGGGTTATATATTAAAGAGAGCATAGAATACTCTGGTTAGACTTTAATGATATCATAGGTCTGCTTGCTCCTCCATGATCTTTTTGACCATCACTGTGAATAGAATATACTGCAAGTAGCCACCATTTTTTAACAAAAGATGACTCAGGCTCCAGAAAGGAAGAAGTAGCATGTTAGGTGATGCCAACTGGCTCTTAACCTCAGAATGAAGCCCAGGACAATGTAGCTGAAGATATTATACCCAGTTCACCAGCGGACACACATGAGAAAGAATTACTTGTTGTCAAGCATTGATGGTTCATATTTGCTTGTTACACAGAAATAGCTAACTGATACAACAAAAATATTTAATAAACAGACAATCAACTTTCAGTCCAGAGATGAGGGAGATGAAGGAAAGTCTATATCCCCAGCTTGCCACACCGTGTGAGAAAGCCACCGAGTGACCTTGAACATAATATCTGTTGATTCTGCTCTGATTTCTCCCACCATACGGAGGTTATTTTCCTTTTATGTGGTTCAGCACAATGTTGCTTTTTGGCTATAAACTTTTGGTGTCATCTGTGAAAATGCTGTCCTATAAATACACTAATCAGTAATATTTGTTCAGAAACACGGAAGCTGAAACCACGAAGATGGAAGTCAATAAACTCACAAGCGACAGACTGAACGTGACCTTGATTCTAAATTCTTGGCACCATATAAACAAAGACCAGAGATATTGGAAAGAATCTGATTTGGAGCCAAAGAAGAGAGCGACTTATGTCATTTTAAGTGAGCCTCAGAGTGGTAATGTGGCTGAATATGTAGATAGAGCTATAGCTTCCTGAGGTCATGGTTGAGCTTCAATGGTAAGGACAGTGTTTTCAAGTGAATACTTCTTATCAACATGTAAGAATAAGAAGGCCCACACAAAATACACTTACATGGAACCCTATGACTGTTGTATTATTTAATGTTTGGATAATGGGGAACCTTTATTAAAACATGAAAATATCCATTTGAACCTACATAGAGCACCCCCTCCCTTTGGTGGGTTTAAATCCAGCACCTCTCTCTGACAAGGTTTCACTACTTACTCTGTGCTGGCCTTGAACTTGCAACCATCTGACCTCAGCCTCCCATTGGCCCCAATGTCCAGTGGGACTTAAATTTTCACAGAGAGTTGGATTGTCATGAAGGTCAGTCAGTCTTTTTCCAAGGGGCTTGGTGTGATCTTTGCTATAAATCAGCACAGTAGTAGACTTCAGGATCTGGGCAGAAACCCAGTTGGGTGAGGGTTTTCCATTTCAGTGTTGGAAATAGAATGGCCAACTTCATGTCCTGGACTAAGCCACCATTCCACTTAACACATCCTTCTCCGGTTAACCCACACCGTAGCTCATGCTACTACCCAGTCACACGGGCTATACTTGAAGATTGTTTCTGATTTTCTTCTTTCTTTTCTTCATTCTACCCAGGTTCATATTCAAGATACCAGCTTCCCTGAAAACCCCTGATGTATAACATAGAACATAGTTCTTAGTTTTCAAATTAAAATTTTAGCTTATCATGCAAGTGATTATGTACATGGTAGGTAGCACTTTCATGCATGTGTGTCACTTCATTTTGTTCCCATTAGTCCTTTCCCCAGTGTCCTCAGATGCCCCGCCCTCAGGCTGGCTGCCTCTAGCCCCACCTTCTCCTTCCTTTTACTTGTAATCTATCCCTCTCCTCTATTTCCTACCTCTCTACTCTACATCCCCTCTAGTAGTCCTTTCTCTGCCTTAATGACTTGTGAATATTCATATATAAAAACATACATTTGCAAACACATACATGCATGTAAAAACTTAAATTTAAGATCCACAGAAATGAGAAAGCAAGTGCTGTTTGTCTTTCCAAAACTGGCTTATTTTGCCTAAGATAATTCCCATTGGAATCCATTTTCCTGGAAAATGTCATTACTTCATGTTTCTCTCTAGCCGCATAAAATTCCATCAGGTGTCTTTATCTGGTCATCTGTAGCTAGACAGCTGAGCTGGCTTCATTCCCTGGATATTGTGAAGAGTGTAGCCATAGAACATGGGCAGGTGGGCTATCTGTTCTGCTGCGGACTTAGAGTATACATTGGAGAGTGATATCTGCTAGTGCTTTTTGCTTGTAGTTTTCTCTTTCTCTCTTTCTCTCTTTCTCTCTCTCTCTCTTTCTCTCTCTCTCTCCTTCCTCTTGTCCTTCTGTCCCTTCCTTTCCTCTCTTTCTTTCTTTCTTTCTTTCTTTCTTTCTTTCTTTCTTTCTTTCTTTCTTTCTTTCTTTCTTTCTTTCTTTCTTTCTTTCTTTCTTTCTCTCTCTCTCTTTCTCTCTCTCTCTCCCTCCTCTTGTCCTTCTGTTCCTTCCCTTCCTTCCTTCCTTCCTTCCTTCCTTCCTTCCTTCCTTCCTTCCTTCCTTCCTTCCTTCCTTCCTTCCTTCCTACCTTCTTTTTTTGAACCCCCACACTGATTTTCACAGTAGCTTCACCAGTAAACATTCCTACTAGCAAGTGTTTTTATTTGCCACATCCTTTCCAGCATTTGCCTCATTTGTTTTCTGATGATAGCCACTCCAACTGGGCTAAGATGGAATCTCAAAGGGGCTTTAATTTGCATTTCTGGGTGATGTTTTCCAGTATTTATTGGCTCTTTGTGCTTCATCTTGGGAGAACTGTTTATTTAGTTTATTTTTGATTGTTAAGATGATCTTTTTGTGTGTGTGTCTATTTTGGACTTTAATCCTCTGTGTGATGCACAGCTAATAAAGAATTTTCCAAGTCTGTGGACTGTTCTGGTAATTGTTTCCTTTGTGTGCAGAAACGTCTTAATTTCAGGTAATTCTACTCATCAATCCTTGGGATTATTTCTTCTGCAAACTTAAGTCTCATTTGGAAAATATTTACTTATGCTTATGTCTCTAACATTTTCCTATTACAATTTCAAAGATTCATGGCTTATGTTAAGATCCTACATTCATTTGAATTGATATGGTTTTGTGTAGGGTGAAATATATGGACCTAGTTTTATCTTCTACTCATGGAAATCCAGTTTTTCCAGCACTGCTATTAAATAGGCTGACTTTTCTCCAATATATGTTATTGTCACAGATTTGTAAAAATCTAGGTGGCTGTAACTCTGTGGATTCATTTCTGGGTCTCCTCTTCTGTTCCATTGCTCTGCATGTCTTTTTTTCCTCTTATCAATACCATGCTGGTTTTGTTACTATGGCTCTGCAGTATAATTTGAGGTCAAATATTATCATATCTCTAGCATTGCTCTTCCTACTGAGGGTTGCTCTAATTATTCAGGGTCTTTTGTGCATCCATAACAATTTTAGGTTTGATTTTTTTTCTAGAGATGTGAGGAAGGCCATTTAAAATTTGATAGGGATTGCACTAAATCTGTAGACTGCTTTCTAGTAATACAAACATTTTATGATATAAATTCTGTATATCCACAGGCAGAGACCCACCTATCTAGAAGGTGGAAGAGTCTTCTCTAATTTCCTTCTTCAACATTTTAAAGTTTTCACCTCTCTGGATAAGCTTATTCATACCCATTTTCATCTTTTGATACTACTGTGAGGATTTTTCTCACTGAGTTTGCTACTTCAATAAAAATGATTGGCAGTCCTAAGAGTTTTCTGTCAGGGTCCTTAGTGTCTTTTAAGTATAGAATCATGTTGTTTGCAAAGAATGAGAATTTGACTCTTTTTCCTCCCATTCGTAGCTCTTTAATTTCTTTCTCTTGCCCTATTCCTTTAAGACTTGGAACACCATGTTAAGTTAGAGTGGAGGGAATGTGAATCTTGTCTCATTTGATCCCTTTGCTGGTCTCCTTTGATTTATAGCCAGAGGTTTAGCACAGATGTATACCTGGGTTACTGTAGCAACTAATTATTGGTCTTTTTGTGCAGTTCTGTTGTGTTCAAACTCTCTATGCTCAGAATGAAAGAAACTCACTACATTCATTTCTGAAATGTACATCTGTGGGTTCCTGTAACCTTCTTCCTTAAATGTTTGAACCATTGGTTTTACATTTCTCACCAGATAAAAACTGTTTATATGGTATTCAGGCCCTGAAAGTTTTAGTTTCATCTAAGCTTTTATAAATCATCTTTTTATTATTGTTTCGGGTCAGTCTGCAGAGCAATGAATTTCGTTATGGGATCTTCATACACTTGTGCCATTGCACTTCCTTCTCATTTGTTCTTCTCTTGGATGCCTCACACCCTTTCAGCTGGTTCCCTCCTTCCCCCATTCATCCATTTGTTCTCATGTTTGCTTTCCATCTTCCCTGCCCCTGACAGGCAGTATCCTATTATTCTCTTTACCTCCCATCTCTAGTTAGAGTTCTTCATTTTCATTATGGTCCTCTTCCTAGTTTCATTAGCCATCCCCCCATACCTGGACATTACACACAGACACACACAAACACACACACAAATACACACACAGACACACACAGACACATACACACAAATACATACACACACAAACACACACACACACACACACACACACACACACACACACACACACACACACACACACGGTTTAAAAACACGTTCCAAAATTGGGCAGTGGTGGCACATGCTTTTAATTCCAGCACTCTGGAGGCAAAGGCAGGCAGATCTCTATGAGTTAGAGGCCAGCCTGGTCTATAGAGTGAGTTCCAGGACAGCCAGGGTTACACAGAGAAACTCTGTTTCAGGCAAACAACAACAACAACAACCAATCAACCAACCAACCAACCAAACAAACAAATACCTCAAAAAAAAAAAAAAAACCCCAGACAAAACCAGCAATAAAAAACAGGTTCCACATATAAATATCATATATCTGTCTCTTTGAATCTGGCTTGTTTGACTGAATATACTGATTTCTAATTATGTCCATTATTCTGAAAGCTGTGATTTCACTTTTCCTTGTAGCCGCATCTCACCTCTTAAACACTAACTTGCTGCCTTGTGACATATACCTTATGTCATGGCCACTGTGATATAGTTGACAAAACAAACTCCTTATGAATGTGTCTCTATCTTTTCAGGTCTTCCTTCCAAGCGTGTCTCACCTTCCATGGCTGTCCATTCCTCTGCCTAAGTTCAACTCAACAGTCACTTATACTTAAAGTCATTTCTGGTCGCTTCTATCCTAAACCAAGTACAGCCACTGCTTCCTCCTCGCTGACCAGCAGCTCTTTAAATTCTTAGCATTAGATTTACTGACATGGGCACAATTCACTTCATGATATAGTGTTCCCTGTAATACTGTTGGTTTTTGGAGGGCAAGATCTTGCCTTCTAAATTTCCGCTCCACTCCCTTCAGTAATGCTGAGCATGTTGTAGGCTGTAGGCATCTGTGCTTGCTCAAGAGTCATGTGACTGTACACCTGACTCTTTGGCTCCTTGGAAGGACAAGGCTGAAACCTTAATAGTGAAATCTTAGCAGAGCCTCACAGAGCTTTGGTGCCCACTTCATCCTACCTCATTAAAATATGCTGCCTCTCATCCTTATATAATGCCTTTCTCCTTTGTCCTATATTTAAAAATGTTTATGTTTATTGCTGAAAGTATGAGTGTATAATCCGCTGTTGCCATAATGTACCCGGCCCATCTCTCACACTCAATTTAGGATAAAATTTTTCTTTAACCCTCCTCATTTCCCAATACTCACTGTAGAATTACTTATCCAATGTGCTGTTTTAGCTTTTAATTTGGACCAGGATGGGAATTGAATTCGTGTCTCATATATTATATTCAAATGTCTAATCATTGAGCTGCATTCCCAGCCTGCCCACTCAGTCCTGGTTAAACGTTAGGATCAACTTGGAAGCACTACATTTTTAACTTTATTTTGCTCACTGGCATAGTGACCTATGTCATCCAAGGACAACCTGGGTCCACTGTCTCACGGTTCTAAGTCTTGAATTGGGACTTTCTTCCTTTTGGTGAGGGAGATTGATTTGGGCCTCACTATATCAATTGCCATGTTTTCTGCTTTCAGATCAGTGTTTATCATCTTCCCTCAGTGGGGCCACAATTATATCTGGGAGTTAAAATAAAAATGTTGCTATTTGTTGTTCATTATTTTTAATTATTTTTTATTTTCTTGATGTATAAAATAAACTTAATTCTCATAACATTTCTGAATCTTTTCAAAATAATTCTGCAAGATTTTTTGTTGTTGTTGTTTCTTATAGAAAATAAATTTGTTATCTGGGGCACAGAAGCCAAGCTGTGTTGTCTTTTCTAGTGCTTTCCTCAACAAGATTTCCATGTTCCACTGAAGACAAGTATCTCTTCTCTCACTATCAAAGCTATATACCAGGAGACTTTTCAACTTTCAGTTTGGAAAAAGGATGAATCTTAAAACTAGCCCTGTATTAAGCATGATCGGCATGATGCCAGGTTCTCTTCAGCTTAGATCCAACTGGAAGCTCCTTTGGGGACAAGCGCTGTGAATATGGTCATGGGGGCAGGGGAAGGCAGTTGCATGAGTGGGACAGAACAAACCCAAGTACTGAAAAGCACTTCCTATAGGAAAGGAATCCTTTACCACTAATCTTTTCTGAGAAGCAGGTCATTTCATTATGCCTGGCCTTGAGGACTTTTATAGGGAGGAAAAATACATTGAAATTCCCATTGAGTTACACACTGGATCTAGACAGTTGATGTCCTTTTCCATAAGAGATAAAAACAAAAAAAGTCAAAACCCTCAAAACAAAAACCAAAATCAGCCACATGAAGTCAGATGCGGAATAGGTAGAGAGGGTGCACTGAGCAGGCCTGTCCAAAGCCCTTAGATTTCCTGAAGCTCTAGAAGGGAGGCGAAAAAGAGTAGCTTGCTAATGGTGTAATTGAGAAGAAGGAATGTGGCCAATAGAAGGAGAAATTTGAGGCATTCTTAACTTATAGAGAGCAGATATGATAAGATTTATGGAGCAAATATCATAGAAAATAGTCCTCAACAGAGTGTAGCCAAAAAGGCAGAACCTGAGAATGCCAAGCTCAGCATTAGCAAGAGGAGAAGGGCTCTAGAAGCCTACCAAGATGTCTGCTCTTCCTATGTGGCGCCATCTCTCTCTTGTTTATCAATGATATTTGAGCGGGATCAAGAATCCCTAAATCTTCATCAGCTGTCCTTTTCCTTCAGGCAGAAAAATGCAGGCGAGATGGGGAAAATCCCATTACTTATTTCCATAGAAACAGAAGCTCTCGGTTTCTAAGCTAGAGGGTTCCCTGTAGAAATTGGGGGAAAAAAAAGTAATTTCCTGGGCTCCACTCCAAACCTTCTGAATCAGAATCTTCAGAATTCTAAACATCTGCATTTTCAGAAGTTTCCAGAGAAGACTCATGCATTTGGGGTTGAAGGTTATTGCTAGAAGATGTTTTCTTCAAACTCCAGATTATCTTTTGAGTGAGTAGGTTCTACTGAGGTGTATATAACAGTTATTTAAAAGGATGGCAGATAGAATGGAGAATATAGGCAACTTCCCAGAATTGAAGAAAGACATTATCTTCTGACCCTAAGAAGGAGAAATAAAGACCCCATACTGTTCATTGAAATTTCTGGACACCAAGTATAAAGACATTTAGAGCAATTCAAGGCTCCTCAGACTTATTTTGGATGTAGCTTGGTGGTTATACAAACCATCTTTTCATGGAAGGAGGCCCTACAGAACCTTCATGTTAACTACTTGTGATGTGTGTCTTGGTTTCCCTCTGTGAAGTAAGAAATTTACTTGAAGAGTTCTTCTGAGAGACTGGAGAATGTGCTAGGAGCAAGAGGCTGGGAATCTGAGGACTCCCAGGAACCGAGTATCAAAAATGAGAAGTGAAGGAGGGTTAAATAAGCTAGAGTGTAGAAAATTCTCATCTCCTGGCTGGGAGTGCTCAGCAGATTTTGCTTATTGTTATTCCATCCAAAACTCTGCTTAGTTGATTAGATGTTTTTTTTTTTAATATTTTTATTTTCTATATTCTTTGTTTACATTCCAAATGATTTCCCCTTTCCCGGATCCCCCCTCCCCATATGTCCCATAAACCTTCTTCTCTCCATCCCTTCTCCAATCACCTCCCTCCTTTTTCTCTGTCCTTATATTCCCTTCCCATGCTAGATCAATCCTTTCCAGGATCAGGACCCTCTCCATACTTCTTCATGGGAGTCATTTGTTATGCAATTTGTGCCTTGGGTATTCAGGGCTTCTGGGCTAATTAATATCCACTTATCAGAGATTGCATTCCATGTGTATTCTTTTGTGATTAGATGTTTTTGTTATACAAAGAGCATAGTGCACTCAATGGCACCAGGGAGAGGGATTCCTATTGGAATATAATCTGTTTTGTTGTTTCTGTTGTGACGGTGCCTCTAGAAGTGCCTTAGATTCAAGGGACACTGACTTGGATGATTCCCATGGTCCTGCCTAGGAGTATATTAAAGGTGTTTCAGGTAGACCTTTATAGATGGGATAGTATATTCTAAATATAACCAACTATTTCTAGCTTCTAGTTATGAACATAAAATATGAACATGAAGGCTGAAAGCAAGAGCACAGCTTCCTGAGGTGTGCTGCTCACACCTAGGAAGCATCTGAGACCCCAGAGGAACCTGGCTCAGTTCCAAAGGATGAGCCAGAGAGCCTCGTTTATGGCATGCAGTCTGTAGCCAGATTGATGGAGCACCATGGGAGTCTGGGAACAATCCCGGGAACTTGGCAGCCTGAACGTACTTCAGTGACCTTCTTGAAACTGATGTTTCCCTATTCATCTGTACTCTGCCTTTCAGCTACAAAGCTCAGATAGATAGTTTCAAAATGTTCGTCTGCATATAAGACCCTTAGTCTTAAAGTTTATGGTCGTCAACATAAGTAGAGAAAAGTAGATAATTACTTCTAGGAATCAAAGGAAGTCATAGGATTTGCTGGTGTTAGTTTTTAGTCCTCTGTCCCCTCCCCACAAAGTATTTTGAGTAGAATAAAGATGCCATTCAAGGGTTGAACCAACATTTGAACTACCAGTGTTCTAGAGGTAAGTTGAAGAGTTCTTCTGAGAGACTGGAGAATGTTCTAGGAGCAAAAGAGGCTGGGAATCTGAGAACTAACAGGAACCAAGTATCAAAAATGAACCGTGAAGCATTGGTTTGTAAATTGCTCTGTTCAGCAAGGGGCAGGTTGCTGAGCGTGAGGGTGGAGTTCAAATCACACTGGGCTCCATGCTTCTCATGTTTGCTATGATGCTCCCAGATGTGTGTGCAGTATCTAGTAAATAGTTATGTATAATATATATAATATTTAAAATTATATAATTTATACATATTCTGAGAAAATGGGAATTTTATGTTTTCAAATACACACACACTTACACACACACACACACACACTCACATACACACTCACACAATGCATTTCTTAATGATCAAATAGGTTTTAAAAAGAAGGAGAAAGGTATTAAGAGCAATGCTATCTTCTATAGATGACAAATTCATTTCCTGACTGGGGTTTATCCAGTAGTCTGGTTGACTGTGCTGTTTGGAGTGAATCATGAAAGTTCATGGTTATGAACATTCAGTCGCCTACTGGTTTCCAGGTACTGTGCTCAGCAAAAATATACAGCACAAGAGATTTTCCCTTGAGAAACAAAGTGAAAGACACTTTTACTTCCCTCTTAATAAACATGGGTTTTCCAGGTAAAGGAAGAGACAGTATTCTGAGAAAATGGAATTTATGTTCTCAAATCCAGCTGTAAGGGATATCTAATGTAATTTATTTGCAATTGTGAGAAAGGGTGGTAGAAAACCTGTTCATAAGGTAGACAGACTTGGGCCAATGCTATATCATGTTGAGGCTGTGAAATAGCAATGAGATTTTCAAGTCTCATGTTTGGCAATAATCACTGTTGAGTACACATACAGAAAATGGAATGGAATAGACGAATGAACACTAGAGAAGAAAGGCACGTGATGGAGCCACCTTCTTGGCCCTGTTCAGAGTGATGAAACTCAGAACAAACTCAGAATAGGCAAGGGACAAGTAGGAGGATCATTAGAGCCTATTTAAAACTTAAAATCCAGAAGATTTGGTGACTAGTCTTATGTGGAAGACTTTGAAGATTCTTCTGAAATTTCTAACTTTGGGTGGGTGTTGCTTATCTTAAGTCAGGAGAAGGCAAGGTAGGTCCTACTATACAGCCCACGTTGATTTATTTCTTTTTCCTTTTTTCTTTTTTTAATTATTTTTAATCTTTTTTTAACTGTCTAGTCGTTATCCCCTCATGTTCTGCCCTTCAACACTTCCTCATCCCATTCCTCCTCCCTGGTCTCCAAGAGGATGCCCCATTCTGCCCCTGCCCTGCTCCCCGAACACACACCACCAGGCCTCCTCACTCCCTGGGGCCTCAAGTCTCTCAAGGGTTAGGAGCATCTTCTCTCACTGAGAACAGGTCCTTTGTTGTATATGTGTCAAGGGCCATGGACCAGTTGGTGCATGCTGCCTGGTGGGTAGCTCAGTGTCTGAGAGATCTCAGGGGTCAGGGTGAGTTGAGATTACTGGTCTTCCTATGGGGTCACCCTCCTCAGTATCTTCCATCCTTTCCCTAGTTCAAGCACAGGAGTCCCTGACTTCAATCCATTGGTTGGGCATAAGTATCCGCTTCTGTCCCAGTCAGCTGCTTGTTGGGCCTCTTGGAGGACCACTATGTTAAGCTCCTGTCCATAAGCACACCATAGCATTAGTAATAGTGTCACGTCTTAGAGACTCCTCTTGAGAGGGATCCCAAGTTGGGCAGGTCACTGGACTTCCTTTCTCTCAGTCTCTTCTCCATTTTTGTCCCTTTAGTTCTTTTGGACAGGAACAATTCTGGGTCAGAGTTTTTTACTGTGGAGGGGGATGGGGAAAGCCCAGGTTGATTTTAAATCCATGATCCCTCTGCCTCAGCTCCTGAGCAGCTGGGATCACAGGCATAGGTCATCTCTATTAGCTAGCCTTTTGTTCTTTCCTTTTTCCCCTCTAGCTATGCTCTTTTAGTTCAAGCAGTCAAATATTTTCCTCTGGACATTTTTTCATTATTTACAATATAATGAAATCATTTTTTGCTTTTAAAATTGACATGCAATGTAAAAATATTAAAGTGATGTAGAATAAATATAAAATTGGTTCATAAAATCGCTCTGTGATCTATCCATCAGTTATGGATAAGTAAGAATATCACCATCTTCTTTTCCTTCTGATATAGTTTTCTCTTTGAAGTGGATTCAAATTTGTGTCCAAGCAATTTGTTTTCCTTTGTTCAGTCTTCTGGAGTTGCTCAGATTTTGGAGAAAATTCTATGCCCCATGATTTCCAGGAGAACTGTCATTTGTGTATAGTTAGTGGGAAGGTAACATAATTCTCTTACCTCTAGTCTGCCTGTTAGTTGGCCTAGCAATGACTATATTCCAGAGAAATCCTTTTTGTCTACAGCTGGTCTGATGATGCAAATCAAGACCAACTCTGCTTATATGAATGCATGGGAAGGGGTTTTTGACTATAAGTGTAATGTGGTTTAATTCCTGGGCGTATGCCTAAAGGAATCAGCAACCAGAGAGGTATTGATGCTGAGTGTGCATTCAAATTTTATTCATAGCAGTCAACTTTGTGCATCAGTTAGATGTGATCAACTAGATGTGAACGAAGGAATGGATAGAGATAATGTGAGTGTTACTCAGCTACAAAGAAGAATGAAATCATCTCTGTTTTGGGGACAAGATGGATTGCAGGTCCTTATTTTTTTTAATATTTTTATTTTCTATATTCTTTGTTTACATTCAAATGATTTCCCCTTTCCTGGATCCCCCCCTCCCCATATGTCCCATAAACCTTCTTCTCTCCATCCCTTCTCCAATCACCTCCCTCCTTTTTCTCTGTCCTTATATTCCCTTCCAATGCTAGATCAATTCTTTCCAGGATCAGGACCCTCTCCATACTTCTTCCTGGGAGTCATTTGTTATGCGATTTGTGCCTTGGGTATTCAGGGCTTCTGGGCTAATTAATATCCACTTATCAGAGATTGCATTCCATGTGTATTCTTTTGTGATTGGGTTACCTCACTTAGGATGATATTTTCCAGATCAAACCATTTGCCTAAAAATTTTGTGAATTCATTGTTTCTAATTGCTGAGTAGTATTCCATTGTGTAAATATACCACATTTTCTGTATCCATTCCTCCTTTGAGGGGCATCTGGGTTCTTTCCAGCTTCTGGCTATTATAAATAAGGCTGCTTTATTGCATGCCGGGGAATCCTTTGGGTATATGCCCAGGAGAGGTATAGTAGGGTCCTCCGGAAGTGTCATGTCCAGTTTTCTGAGGAACCTCCAGACTGATTTCCACAGTGGTTGTACCATCTTACAGCCCGACCAGCAGTGGAGGAGTGTTCCTCTTTCTCCACATCCTCGCCAACACCTGCTGTCTCCTGAGTTTTTGACCTTAGCCATTCTGACTGGCGTAAGGTGAAATCTCAGGGTTGTTTTGATCTGCATTTCCCTAATGACTAATGATGTTGAGCACTTCTTAAGGTGCCTCTCGCTCATCTGAATTTCTTCAGGTGAAAATTTGTTGTTTAGATCTGTACCCCATTTTTTAATAGGGTTATTTGGTTCCCTGGGGTCTAACTTCTTGAGTTCTTTGTATTGGATATTAGCCCTCTATCAGATGTAGGGTTGATGAATATCCTTTCCCAATTTGATGGTTGCTGTTTTGTCCTTTTAAGTGTCCTTTGCCTTACAGAAACTTTGTAATTTTATGAGGTCCCATTTGTCAATTCTTGATCTTAGGGCATCTGTTCAGGAACTTTTCCCCTGTGCCCATGTCCTCAAGGGTCTTCCCCAGTTTCTTTTCTATTAGTTTCAGTGTGTCTGGTTTTACATGGAGGTCCTTGATCCACTTGGAGTGAAGTTTAGTACATGGAGATAAGAATGGATCAATTTGCATTCTTCTGCATGCTGACCTCCAATTGAACCAGTACCGTTTGTTGAAAAGGCTATCTTTTTTTCCACTGGATGTTTTTGGCTCCTTTGTCGAAGATCAAGTGACCATAGGTGTGTGGATTCATTTCTGGATCTTCAATTTGATTCCATTGGTCCACTTGTCTGTCACTGTTCCAATACCATGCAGTTTTTAACACTATTGCTCTGTAGTATTGCTTGAAGTCAGGGATACTGATTACCCCAGAATTTCTTTTGTTGTTGAGAATAGTTTTAGCTATCCTGGGTTTTTTGTTATTCCAGATGAATTTGAGAATTGCTTTTTCTAACTCTGTGAAGAAATGAGTTGGGATTTTGATGGGGATTGCATTGAATCTGTAGATCGCTTTTGGAAAGATGGCCATTTTAACTATATTAATCCTGCCAATCCACGAGCTTGGCAGATTTTTCCATTTTCTGATGTCTTCGATTTCCTTCTTCAGAGACCTGAAGTTCTTGTCATATAGATCTTTCACTTGCTTGGTTAGAGTCACACCAAGATACTTTATATTGTTTGTGCCTATTTTGAAGGGTGTCATTTCCCTAACTTCTTTCTCAGCCTGCTTATCCTTTGAGTATAGGAAGGCCACTGATTTGCTTGAGTTGATTTTATAACCAGCCACTTTGCTGAAGTTGTTTATCAGCTGTAGGAGTTCTCTGGTAGAGGTTTTCGGGTCACTTAAGTATACTATCATGTCATCTGCAAATAGTGATAGTTTGACGTCTTCCTTTCCAATTTGTATCCCCTTGACCTCCTTATGTTGTCTAATTGCTCTAGCTAGAACTTCAAGTACTATATTGAAAAGATATGGAGAGAGAGGACAGCCTTGTATAGTCCCTGATTTTAGAGGGATTGCTTCAAGTTTCTCTCTATTTAGTTTGATGTTGGCTACTGGTTTGCTGTATATTGCTTTAATGATGTTTAGGTATGGGCCTTGAATTCCTGTTCTTTCCAAGACTTTTAGCATGAAAGGATGCTGAATTTTGTCAAATGCTTTTTCTGTATCTAGTGAGATGATCATATGGTTTTTTTCTTTGAGTTTGTTTATGTAATGGATAGCATTGATGGATTTCCTTATATTGAACCATCCCTGCATCCCTGGGATGAAGCCTACTTGATCATGGTGGATGATCATTTTGATGTGTTCTTGGATTCGGTTGGCAAGAATTTTTTATTAAGTATTTTTGCATCAATATTCATAAGAGAAATTGGCCTGAAGTTCTCTCTCTTTGTTGGATCTTTGTGTGGTTTTGGTATCAGCGTAATTGTGGCTTCATAGAATGAGTTGGGTAGAGTTCCTTCTGTTTGTATTTTGTGGAATAGTTTGAAGAGTATTGGTGTTAGGTCTTCTATGAAGGTCTCATAGAACTCTGCACTGAAGCCATCTGGTCCCATGCTTTTTTTGATTGGGAGACTTTCTATGACCCTTTTTATTTCTTCAGGTGTTATGGGACTGTTTAGTTGATCTATTTGATCCTGATTTAGTTTTCGTGTCGGATATCTGTCTAGGAAATTGTCCATTTCCTCCAGATTCTCCAGTTGTGTTGAGTATAGGCTTTTGTAGTAGGATCTGATGATTTTTTGAATTTCCTCAATTTCTGTTGTTATATCTCCCTTTTCATTTCTAAGTTTGTTAATCTGGATACTGTCTCTGTGTCCTTTGGTTAGTCTGGCTAAGGGTTTATCTATCTTGTTGATTTTCTCAAAGAACCAGCTCCTGGTTTTGTTGATTCTTTGTATGGTTCTCTTTGTTTCTACTTGATTGATTTCGGCCCTGAGTTTGATGATTTCCTGCCTTCTACTCCTCCTGGGTGAAATAGCTTCTTTTTGTTCCAGGGCTTTCAGGTGTGTCATTAAGCTGTTAGTGTATGCTCTCTCCATTTTCTTTTTGGAGGCACTAAGGGCTATGAGTTTTCCTCTTAGCACTTCTTTCATTGTGTCCCATAGATTTGGGTATGTTGTGTCTTCATTTTCATTATGTTCTAAAAAGTCTTTAATTTCTTTCTTTATTTCTTCTTTGACCAAGGTATCATTGAGTAGAATATTGTTCAGTTTCCACGTGTATGTGGGTTTTCTGTTGTTTTTGTTCCTATTGAAGACCAGTTTTACTCCATAGTGATATGATAGGAGGCATGGGATTAGTTTGATCTTCTTATATTTGTTGAGGTCTGTCTTGTGACAAATTATATGGTCAATTTTGGAGAAGGTACAATGAGGTGCTGAGAAAAAGGTATATTCTTTTGCTTTAGGATAGAATGTTCTATATATCTGTTAAATCTAATTGGTCCAAAGCTTCAATTAGTTTCATTGTGTCCCTGTTTAGTTTCTGTTTTCCTGATCGGTCCATTGAGGAAAGTGCAGTGTTGAAGTCACCCACAATTATTGTGTTAGGTGCAATGTGTGCTTTGAGCTTTAATAAAGTTTCTTTTATGAATGAGGGTGCCCTTGCATTTGGAGCATAGATGTTCAGAATTGAGAGTTCTTCTTGTATTTTTCCTTTGACCAGCAAGAAGTGTCCCTCATAGTCTCTTTTGATGACTTTGGGTTGAAAGTCAATTTTATCTGATATTAGAATGGCTACTCCAGCTTGTTTCCTGAGACCATTTGCTTGTAAAATTGTCTTCCAGCCTTTTACTCTAAGGTAGTGTTTGTCTTTCACCATGAGGTGTGTTTCCTGTATGCAGCAAAATGTAGGGTCCTGTTTATGTATCCAGTCGGTTAGTCTATGTCTTTTTATTGGGGCATTGAGTCCATTGATGTTAAGAGATATTAAGGAATAGTGATTGTTACTTCCTGTCATTTTTGACGTTATTTTTTAAATTTGATTGGTTAACTTCTTTTGGGTTTGATGAAAGGTTACTATCTTGTTTTTTCCAGGGTGAAGTTTCCCTCCTTGTATTGGTGTTTCCCTCCTATTATCCTTTGTAGGGCTGGGTTTGTGGATAGATATTGGGTAAAATTGGTTTTGTCATGGAATATCTTAGTTTCTCCATCTACGGTGATTGAGAATTTTGCTGGGTATAGTAGTTTTGGCTGGCATTTGTGTTCTCTTAGAATCTGCATGAGATCTGCCCAGGATCTTCTAGCCTTCATAGTCTCAGGTGAAAAATCTGCTGTTATTCTGATCGGTCTTCCTTTATATGTTACTTGGCCTTTATCTCATACTGCCTTTAATATTCTTTCTTTGTTTAGTACATTTGGTGTTTTGATTATTATGTGACGGGAGGTATTTCTGTTCTGGTCCAGTCTGTTTGGAGTTCTGTAGGCTTCTTGTATATTCATGGGCATCTCTCTCTTTAGGTTAGGGAAGTTTTCTTCCATAATTTTATTGAAGATATTTGCTGGCTCTTTAAGTTGTACATCTTCACTCTCATCTATGCCTATAATCCTTAGGTTTGGTCTTCTCATTGTGTCCTGGATTTCCTGGATATTTTGGGTTACAAGGTTTTTGCATTTTGCATTTTCTTTAACTGTTGAGTCCATGGTTTCTATGGTATCTTCAGCATCTGAGATTCTTTCTTCTATCTCTTGTATTCTGTTGTTGATATTTGCATCTATGTACCCTGATTTCTTCCCAAGGCTTTCTATCTCCAAAGTTGTCTCCCTTTGAGTTTTCTTAGTTGTTTCTACTTCTGATTTTAGATCCTGGATGGTTTTGCTTAGCTCCTTCACTTGCTTGTTTGTGCTTTCCTGTAATTCTTTAAGAGATTTTTGTGTGTCCTCTTTCATGACCTCAGCCTGTTGACTAAAGCTCTCCTGTATTTCTTTAAGAGTTTTTTGCGTTTCCTCCTTATTGGCTTTTGTATTCTGAATTTCTTCCAATGATTTTTGTGTTTCCCTCGCAAGGGCTTCTAACTTTTGATCCATTTTCTCCTGAATTTCTTTAAGTATGTCCTTCATGTGTTCCTGTACCATCATCATGACCAGTGATTTTAAATCCAAATCTTGTTTTACTGGTGTGGGGTATCCAGGACATGCTGTTAAAGGAGAATTGGGTTCAGATGTTGCCATATTGCCTTGATTTCTGTTAGTGACATTCCTGCGTTTGCCTTTTGCCATCTAGTTCTCACTGGTATTAGTTGGTTTTGTCAATGCTGGACTCACCAGTGCAAGCTGCCTCTTCCCAGGTGGCCTCTGGTGCACAGCCTACCTCCGGCACTGCCTGGAGACAGGGTGCTGTTGCCCAGGCTGTTCAGATCCTGAAGCAGACACCTGAAGGCTCCCGCTGGGGCCTCCTGGATTCACCAGAGCACACTGACTCCTCCCAGCTGGCCTCTGGGAAGCCCCTCTTGCCTCTTGCCAGACCTGGAGATGTGGCGTTGCTGCCCAGGCCGATCTGGATCCGGAAGCAGAGAGATCGGAGGGCTCCTGCCAGAGGCCTCAGGACTGGAACCTAAGCTTCGTGCCACCAGAGCAAGCTGTGAGCTCCCTGTCTACCTCCGGGTGCACACCAGGTCTCCCACACTTCCTGGAGATCTAGTGCTGTGGCCCAGGCTCTTCAGATCCCGAAGCAGACACCCGAAGGCTCCTGCCGGGCCCGCTGGATTCACCAGAGCACACTGACTCTTCGCAGGTCCTTATGTTAAGTGGAATAAATGACTCAGACTACTACCATGTTTTCTTTCTATGTAAGGCACAGTTTTATATTTATTTATTATTACATCATACATATATGTATGAATTATCATAATGAAATCAACTGCTTATGACATAAATGCATACTAATTGAAAAAGGAAAGTAAGCTCCTCAAAAGAAAAGAAATCTTGTGGCTTTAGAAGAATGGAGTACTTAAGCTAGATTGTGGACACAGAGAGCACCTGTGAAAGGTAGCTTGCACTTTTAGGTTTCCAAACTCCCCAGTTATGACAGTTTGTTTGTGCTGGGTGAAGAAGGTTGTATATTACCTGGCACAATACACTGAGTTGGGTTAAAAACTTGTATTTGGGGCAATATTATCGGAAGACCACATCTTGCCATCAAGTTAACAAAAGTGGCCACAGGGTGAGACAAACCTCTGGGCCCGAGTTCAGGGGCATGTCTGACAAAATGTCTGCATGAGCTGTCAGGAAAAGACACTCTTAACAAGAATGTTAATGGAAACTTTATTGAATTATCTTATGCAATTACTTCTTCGGAAAAATTTCAAGCAGCATACTTCTATTAGTATCTACACTGAAGACCAGGGAAGCCTTACTGGTGAGCAGACCTGGGTCCTTATTTTCCAGTATGCTGCTAAATTTATGCACTTCCTCTATTGATAAAAATTGTCTCAGGTTCCTCCCTTATGTGGTCAGTTCTAAAATTCACTGGTCTGTAGGGATACTTTCTTCAGGAAGAAACAAGAAACTTATTTTTTTTCCTACATGGCATTTCCTAGCTCCATCCTCTAATTGCTACCAATGATCCTGCCCTGTTCTAATAGGCTAGTACTCGCCAGCTGCTGCTGCTGATTTTTCCCTTAGGGAATATTGACAATGTCTAGAGACATTTTTGATAGTTACAAGTCAGGGGAAATTGCTACTGGCTTTTAGTGGATAGATCGAGTTATAAACAAGGTCTTAGGACAGAACCACCCAAGCTCAAGCTGTCAACAATGGCAAGGCCGAGATGCCCACTGATGGACTGTGATTCTGGCCACTGCTCACACCATAGTTTCCTAATATTTTAAAAATAAGAGCCTTGCTGTAGTGGTACCCTTTTCCTGCACTGTTTTGTACTTTTTTTTTCATGTAGTATTGATCAGAGAGAATCAGCTGGATATGATAACCATGAGGAAGTATACATCACTCAGAGAGTAGAGTTATGAAATTGGGATACCAGTGACTATTTTTTTCTAACATGTGGACCAAAAAGCAGAGAGATGCTGCTGGCTGTGGCTGTAATAGGAATGCTTGCAAATGCACTAAGGAACAATATCATTTATAATGAGCATAAAGATTTAAATTTTTAAAATAAATACTCATTTTAACTTCTGCGTGTGAGTATTTTGCTTGAATGTATGTATGTGCACCACATGCATCCTTGGTGCTTGTGTATGTCAGAATGTCAGAAGGTGGTGTCAGAACTAGAGTCACAGGTGATTTTGAGCCACCATGTGGGTATTGGGAGTCACATCCTCATCCTCTGGAAGAACAACAGATGCTCTTGACTGATGAATTATCTCTCCAGCCTTGAGTGTTAAGATTGTTAAACAAGTATCCCAATAGTAAAATACACACACATACACACACACACACACACACACACACACACACACACACACACGCACACGCACACGCACATGCAAACGCATACATCTATATATGTCTATATATTTAATATATGTCCTTAGGAAACACACACACATATACATACATATATACATACATACATACATACATACATACATACATACTTTTATTTTTTTAACAGTCCAGTTGTAACCCCTCCCAGTCTGCCCTTCCACAGTTCTTCATCCCATCCCTCCTTACTCCAGTCTTCAAGAGGATGTCCCTTCCTCTTCATCAGGCCTCCCCACTCCTCGGTTTAGGCAAGTCTTCTCCTACTGAGGCCAGAGCAGGTAGCCCTCTGCTGGATATGTGTGGGCCTCATAACAGCTCATTGTGTGCTGCCTGACTGGTAGCTTAGTGTCTGAGAGATCTCATGGCTCCAGGTTAGTTGGGATTGTTGGTTTTCCCATGGGGTCACCTGTCCTCCTCTGTTTTTTCCAGCCTTTCCCTAATTTAACCACAGGGGTCCCTGACTTCAGTCCATTGGTTGGGTTTAAGTATCTGCATCTTTCTCAGTCAGCTGCTTGTTGGACCTCTCGGGGGAGTATACGCAGTGTTCATCAGTAAATGTTATCAAGTCTGCACTAGGTCAAAAGATATTTCAATTAAAATTGTTTGTAGATTGGGGATATAGTTCTGTGATAGTGTTTGTCTAATGCTCACAAGACTCTGAGTTTTATCCTTAGCATTAGAAAGAGAGGGAAAGAAGAATGACAAGAGGGATTAGAAGGAGGAGTCTCAAGATCTTAGTGGTCATAGTGGTGCAGAGCTGTAATCTAAGCAACACAAGGTTGAATCAAGAGGGTCTGGAGTTTGAGGCTAGCTTGGGCAAAATAATGAGAGAAAAATAAAAATAAAAGGCACTGCAGTATTTTCCCTCTGGAACAAGCTTATTAGTTTATACTTTCATCAACAGTGATCGTGAGATATTGTTCTTCAAATCTATTGCTACACCAGGTTTTATTCGTGTGTGTGTGTGTGTGTGTGTGTGTGTGTGTGTGTGTGTGTTTTCCAGGGAATTGAACCCAGGATTCTGCAAATGCTTGGCAAGCACTGTTCCAGGGACCCCGCACATGCTCAGCTCCTGCTCTTCTCAGGACCCCGCACATGCTCAGTACCTGCTCCATGCAGTTCCCTTACACATGCTCAAGTGGTCTTCCCAGCACTACACTTTTCAGCTCATAGATTTTCAGTCTGAGCAGAGCTTACGTCACATTTTAAACTTCTAATTTGTTCAATCACTAGTGAGGGATGAGCACCACATCTTTACTATTGATTTTAATTTTTTATTTTTTAAGTTGCTTCACATTTTTGATTTGTGAGTTATTTTTTAATTTTTTATGCGTATAAGTGTTTGTCTATATGTATGTATGTGTAACAAGTGCATGTCTGATATCCATGAAAGCCAGAAACCTGTGTTGCATCCCATGAAACTGGAGTTATGGATGATTGTGAGCACTGTGTGTGTGCTGGGAAATGGACTCAGATCATCTGCAAAAGCAGTAAGTGGTTTTACCTGCTGTAATGTCTCCTAATCCTTTATAGTTTATATTTTACTGTTGACTTGTAATCCACCTTTATTTGAGATATTTGTTCTTTATTATATATGCTGCAACAATTTCTAAAATTTTATTTTATTTGGGCTGTGTGCTTTTATGAGTGTGAATGCAGAGTACATGTGTGAAAGCAGAAGACAATCCAGGTGTTGCTTCTCCTCATCCACCTTGTTTGAGAATGGGCGTTTTTGTTTATTCTGTTGTAATACCAGGTTATCTAGTTTACAAATTTCTAGGGATCCTCCTGTCTCTGCTCCCAACTCCCTCATAGAATTGTTAAAATTATAGGTGCTTATGATGCATATCTTTCTTTTAAAAGTATTGAGTGAAATATAATCATATAATTTCCCTCCCTCCAACCCCTTCTGAGGTCCCCTACTTATCCTCTTTCAGATTCATAGCCTCTTTCTTTGTGTGTGTGTGTGTGTGTGTATGTGCGCGCGCGTGCACACATACCTGCATGCACATACTCATATACACATAAATGCATAAATACATAAATATAACATGCTGGGTCCATTTCAAGGCTGACCTTGAGTTGAATGTTCAATTAGGATCCTTGTCACTGTGAGAGACTATTTCTCTCTCAGCAGTCATTAGTTGTCTATAGTTCTTTGTCTGGGGTGGGGCCCTGTGAGATTTCCCCTTCCAGGCAAGCATGACTATTGGTGTTATTATTGCTTGACTGTCTGTTTGGGAGCCATAATGTTGAGATATGCTAGGTCAAATTTCCCTATCATTTCTAGGAAATACAATCTTACAACAATTTTCATGGTCCTTTGGTCCTATTTTTTTCTTCTTTCCTCTTCTCTCATGCATTTCATCCCAACTACAGTGTTCTCTCTCTCTACTCCCCCCAAGTTTTCCTCCCCCATCCATTCTCTCCATTCCTCCTGTTTCCCTGCAGAAAAGAGCAGGGTTCCCAGGGATATCAACAAAACATGGCCTAACAAGTTACAATAAGACAGGCACAAATCCTCATATGAAGGCTGCACAAGGCAACCAAGTAGTAGGAAAAGAGTCCCAAGAGCAGCCTAAAGATTCAGAGACGCCCCCACTCACACTGTTCAGAGTCTCACAAAACACCAAGCTATACCACCATAACCTATGCAGAGGACCTGGCTCAGACGCACACAGACTTCCGGATTGTTGCTTCTGTCTCTAGGAGCCCTACATACTTGATTCTGAGGACCTCTGTTCTCATTGTGTCCTTGGCCCCTCTGCTTCCCATAATCCTTCCTTCTGTTCTTCAGAGGGGCTCCCTAAGCTCCACCTGACATTTGGCTGTTTGTCCTCTGTGTTTTACAATCTTTCCTTCCATTCTCCCATGATGTTCCCTCAGTGCAGGACTTGTGTTGCAGATGTATTTGTTAGAGCTGGGCACCCTACCATCTCTTGATCTCTTATGTTTGCCAATTGTGGTTTTCTGTATTGTCTCTATATGCTGCAAGAAGAAGGCTCTTTGATGAGAAGTGGTCGTTATCTGTAGATATAAAGAAAAATATTTGGAATGCAGTTAGATATTATGCCGGTCTGCTAAAGTGGAGGGGGGGGGGCAATTTGCTTTCTTCTAAGATCTTCAGTAGACTTGGAGAGTTGCCTTGGTTTCTAATACCAGGTAAAATGTTCCTCCTGTTGAGCATGCCTTATGTTCCAGCAGAGAGCTGTTCATTATCACCAAGTGCCACTACTGCCCTTTTAGTATTTTACAGGACTTGTCATTCTTGCATTTCTTCCATTAGGTCCTGAAGATCTGAACTCATGTCCCATGTTTGTGAGCTAAGCTCTTTTCCACACTGCACATGTGTTGGGAGAATGCAAACACTTAAAGCTCTCATCATCACACAGTTCTTTCAAACTTTAATTTTGTTTTTTCTTTATGGAAGATAATATCACATAGGATTATTTATTCTAGGATTAAAAGCATTTTACTTTCTTTTTTGTTTTTTGTTTTGTTTTTCATTTTTATTTTTAATTTTCTTTTTTATCTATTTGATATATTTTTATTTATATTTCAAATGATTTCCCCTTTTCTGGCTCCCCACTCCCTGAAAGTCCCATAAGCCCTCTTCCCTCCCCCTAATCCCCCATCCACCCCTTCCCACTTCCCTGTTCTGGTATTTCCCGATACTGCTGCACTGAGTCTTTCCAGAACCAGGAGCCACTCCTCCATTCCTCTTGGACATCATTTAATATGTGGATTATGTCTTGGGTATTCCACATTTCTAGGCTAATATCCACTTATCAGTGAGTGCATACCATGATTGATCTTTTGAGACTGGGTTGCCTCACTTAGTATGATGTTCTCCAGCTCCATCCATTTGTCTAAGAATTTCATGAATTCATTGTTTCTGATGGCTGAATAGTACTCTATTGTGTAAATATATACCACAGTTTTTGCATCCACTCCTCCGTTGAAGGACACCTGGGTTCTTTCCAGCTTCTGGCTATTACAAACAGGGCTGCTATGAACATAGTGGAGCAAGCATCCTTATTGCATGCCGGGGAATCCTCTGGTATATGCCCAGGAGTGGTATAGCAGGGTCGTCCGGAAGTGTCATGACCAGATTTCTGAGGAACCCCAGACTGATTTCCAAAGTGGTTGTACCATCTTGCAATCCCACCAGCAGTGGAGGAGTGTTCCTCTTTCTCCACATCCTCGCCAACACCCGCTGTCTCCTGAGTTTTACTTTCTAAGACTCCAATTCACGTGCCTTTGAGTTGTGGAATGGTGTGATGGCTCCTCCTCCATAGTCACTGACTTCTTGGGTTTCCCATCCACAATCATTCACTCCTAAATGTCTCCAAATTCATCTGTGCCAGATCCTTAGACTGCACTCCTTCTTTTCACCCCCAGCTTCCCCTCCTTGGCCAAGTACTTACTATATTTTGAACTCACATTTACCACAGCAGCCTCTCAGTTGGTTTCTCTGATTCTAATCTTAGAGTTCTGAAATTCAGTCCCACATGTTGCCACAGTAACTTTTTAGACAGAGCTGTTGGGGCCTTTCCAGGAAAATATTTGATTTTAGCAGAGTCATTTAAATTCCCTCTCGAATTATTCATAAAAAATACTAGCAGAATCATTTTTACTGTTCCATACAGAGCCATTCTACCATGTTTCTGAAGTTTTCAAATTAAATTGGAAACCTAGAAGGACCCCATGCTTCAAATTGGTAGAGTTTGGTGCTATCTTGTCTTTCATCTTCTGGTTTAAGACACAAGGAACCACTGGCCTAAAATGGCTTCCGGAGAATAAGGAGCTGCTGTGGGAGTGGTATGATGTTCTGTATTAGTTAGACTGCAGCTGGCCACATTTCCAGCTTCCCCCATGTCTCCAAGCTTCCTTTCAGTTAAGGTTTGGGATACACATGATTTTTGTTTGTTTGTTTTATCAATTATATGATACATGATGCAAGATATGTGATACATGATACATGGTACGTGATATGTGATATGTGATATATGATATGATGTGATATGACTAAGATGAAGCCCTGAGAACCAATTTCCAGCCAATCCATTGTACTGTTTCCTCCTACCATGAGATTGGGATGGCACAAACAACACACCCAGTCTATCCTGTATCCTGTAAACTATAAGAAGAAACTTCTGGTACCAGAGCTGCAGATAACTCCCATAGAATTCAGAGTAGGAGTAAGGACCAAATCAGACTTGGACATCATTTGCTTCGATAAAGCAATTCAATCAGACTCTCAGTAGAGTCCCAGGAGCTGCCAGCTTTTTTAAAGGCCAGGTTCTAATCTTGCCTGTCCCTTCAGCCACACCTTAGTGCTCAAGGAAGTCATGGGCCAGCCCAGATTCAACAGGTGCTAGATGAGGATGAACACCAAGGAATTTGTGGTTCTCTTTCATCTCTCACAATCGCCCTTTTAGTCGCAAACACATCCCACCCACACAAAAATCCATTCTGCATCTTTCAAGACCACCAAAGCCCTACCCCATCATGGAGCAGACTCAAATCCAATGACATCATAACCTAAACCAGGAAGTATTACCTAAAACCCTTCAGATGCGACACTTAGAGTTCCCTTGGTCTAGGGACCTTTGAATTAAAGAGTTGAGTGATCTATCTCCCACAAAACCAGCTAATATATAATACTAAAACAAAGATAGCCACAATGGACACTTGAAAGTGGAAATGGGCATAACATTTACTGGTCCATAGGAATACTTCAGCCAAGTCGGGAGCATGAGATTTCTTGTTAGATGTGGGTCCATCTTCCTCCCTGTCAGTGGTTTTCTGTGTCTCTTAGTTTCTGGTTCTGATTCTGTTCCACTCATGGGAAGCACATGAGTTATATAGATAAATATTAATCTTTTTTTATAGCTCCAAATACCTTTTTTCATTATCTCTTAAAAAATTAAAGTGTGTGTATGTGTTGCAGTATGTGAACATGTGTGTGTAGGCACTTGTGTGGACACTCATGTGTGCACATGTAGTGGGAAGGATAGACATTAATACCTAACACTGTATCACTCTCTACCGAGATCCAGTGAGACACACTTCCCCTAAATCCAGAGCTCAGTGGATGCTCACAAGCCTCAGAATTTCACTTGTCTCCCTCTACCTTCCAGTCTTCACCACAGGCACTGGAGTTAGCAGTTGGTGAGCATATCTGGTTTTTATGTGGTTGCTGGGGATTTGAACTCAGGTCCTCAAGCTTGTGTAGCAGATGCTTTTACACACTGAGTCACTTCTCCAAGTCAATGTTTTCATTTTGTTGTATTCTCTCTCTTTGTATGGTGTTCTGGTACTTTTAACAGCTCAGTTAAAAACTATGTGTGTTACCAATGAATCTAGCAAGGCTCACTCCCCTTGGATAAAATCAGTATCCCTAAATGTTATCACCCCTCCATCTCTGATTTCATTTAGAATTGGAAAGCTGTAAGGCAACAACTGAAGATACATAGCGTTCTCTTACACAGTAGAAAGTAGTCCCACGACTATTTCTGAAGGATTAACACAAAGTCCAGTAGCATGCCCCAAAACTCTTTCCCCATGGGCCCTTTTTATGTGATGAGACATTTTTACTATTTGAAGGTCTCAGAGTAAGGAATGATCTTATTTTTAAAATCTTGTTCCCTCAAAATTGTCAGTGAAGCTGGAACCCTTCTAGACAGAGCTTCTCTTTCCATAGCTCATCTTACTCTTTGCACTGTCTTATATGTAGCTAAATAAAACCGAACTGACTTGCACTTTTACTATTTATTATTCCTGGGAATCTCCATAGCTGGGACTATAAACTCATCATCTATATTTTCCACATCACCTCAGGCAAAAATGGTAGTGCTAAAGAGACCGATTCTTTCTCCAGTGTTTTGAATAAGTTCCTCCCAAAGAACCAAGCTCTCTGGAGCTCTCCACAGGTCTTAGTTCTTCTCAAGTCTCAGGTCTCCTCTGTGGACTGGAGCTGACCGGTAGGTTCCCAATTGTGTCCTAGTCTGTTGCTGGTATATTACCAACCAGAACAAACTCACAGGTAGAAAACAACCACCAATGTATTCTGCTCAAAATTATTTGGATTAGGAGTTGAAGTAGGGTACAGCAGGGGCTCCCTGTTTCTGTTCTACATTGTTTGGAGGATCAATTGGAGAGGTCCAAGCGGCTAGAGACCCTACATGTCTTCTGCCAGCTGTGTGTGGAAGGATATGGTGGTCATCATGGATTCTTTTTTTCTTGAGTCACTTGCCCTGGAACCATAAGCAGAAGAGGGCAGTCCTGTCAGAACAAACAACCAACTTGTGGAGAGGCCCACAGGGCAGGAAATTAAAGCTGCCTCCTGAGAAGGCAGTCCTGTCAGATGTTCAGGCAGCCTGTGGAGAGGGCCATGTAACAGGGAACTGAAGTTGCCAAACTTCACACAAAGTCTTTTGAGGCCTGTATGCAGTCAGGTAAGTGAGTTTAAAGTGCCTTAGCTAAACTTAGTATATGACCATAGCCCTGGGCCACATCTTCATTACTACCTCATGAGAAACAGGCCAAACCAGCAGCCACGCCTAGATTCCTGGTGGGAGAAAACAGCTAGGTATTTCTTATGAGAACCTGGGTTCAATCTCTAGCAAACACACACACACACACCACCACCACCACTACCACCACCACCACCACCACCACCACCACCACCACCACCACCACCACCACATACACATAACCATGTGAAACTACCAAGTTCAGAGTAAAACAGCAATGAATGATATTATTCCTCTTTAAGTCATCATGTAAAATGTTCGATGTATTGTCATTCTCTGGGTCAAGAGTTACTGTATTTAGCCCTGATTATGGTTTTTTTTTTTTGTGTGCCCAATGCTATGGTTAGATTTCAAGGCTGAACATGTTATATGATACACATAGAAGAGAAAAAAATGGACATTCACAATGAGAGCATAGTGTGTGGTGTGTCAACATTCATGACCCAGTACTGGCTGTTCCTTGGTCTCAGAGTGGACTGTACATCACTCCTCAGATCCTTGATGGAGCATGTGATTTTCCTGGGCCAGTGAATTGTGATAATTGAAGTGTGCCATTTTGACAGAAGGAATGCAGACACATCCAATCACTTGGCTTTTCTCTTTCCCCTTTGTTTTGTGAGTGGCTGTTCCACGTAAGGACTTTGAATCTGCAGTAAAAATACAGGGAGTGCCATCTTATTCATAGGCATGGGATGTGGAAGAGAAGCCACCCCCTGTTCCTGTCAATCATAGAGACCCCTGGCCCACTTTTCAAAAAATAAAACTTATGGAAAATAGATTCTTCTCTCGTACAATACATCCTAATCACAGCTTCCCATCCTTCCACTGCCTCCAGCTTCCTTGTACCACCACCCATCCCTGTCTCCCTCCAGGACCACTCCCGGCCTGACATGCCTTTAAGAGACAATAACCAAACACAGTAAAATAAGATATAATAAGACAAGGCAAAATACCTCATCCTGAGGCTGGGTAAGGTGACCCAATATGAGGGAAAGAGTCCCAAGAGCAGGCAAAAGGGTCAGAGACACCTCCTTTCCCACTCTTAGGAATCCCACCAAAGAACCAAGCTAACAGACATAACATGTATGCAGAGGACCCGGCTCAGATCCCTGTAGGCCGCGTGCTTGCTGCTTCAGTCTCTGAGGTCTTATGTGGCCCTTAGTCAATTCAGTGTTCTCCTGCCATCTTCTATCCCCTCTCACTCCTAGAGTCTGTCTTCCCTCTCTTCTGTCAGGTTACCGGAACGCCATGGGTAGGGGTCTAATAGAGACCTCCAATTATACTCTCCACATCACATCTGACTATGGGTTTCTACCCCAGCCCTTATCTGCTGCAGGAGAAAGCTTCTCTGAGGATGACTGAGCAGATCGCTGATCTATGAGTATAGCTGAATTTTGTTTTCTCTTTCTTTCTTTCTTTCTTTCTTTCTTTCTTTCTTTCTTTCTTTCTTTCTTTCTTTCTTTCTTTCTTCCTTCCTTCCTTCCTTCCTTCCTTCCTTCCTTTTCTTCCTTCCTTCCTTCCTTCTTTCATTGTATGCCCAGTCATGTTTGGCTCTATTCCAGGTCTCTGGGCTCTCCAGCTTCTGATTCCTGACACCCAGGCCATGCGGGCCATTTCTTATGCATCATCCTTCACCTTGACTAACACACTGACCCTTCAACATGGTGCCCTATGCTGTAGCTATTACAGAATTGGTAGAAGTTCTTGAGTCTCTATGGAGAAGAGCTCTTGAAGACCCTCCCTGGACTAGATTTGCAATGAGACCAGTTGGTGAGCATTATCCCAGTATGTCTCATATATGGGAAAGATGTTTTAAGAAAACCTCAAGTAAGAGTATTTTAATACAAACCTTTTCTCCTTAAATATCAGTTCCTACCTTTATCTAAAATATTGATACTGGTTCATTGTGAATTTTCCCATTAATTTTGATTTTTTAAAAAATATTGTTTATTCAGCTGAAAAAAATATCTCAAGGACAAATTGGCAACCAACAAATTGGGAAAAGATCTTCACCAACCCTACATCAGATAGAGGGCTAATATCCAATATATACAAAGAACTCAAGAAGTTAGACCCCAGGGAACCAAATAACCCTATTAAAAAATGGGGTACAGATCTTAACAAAGAAATTTCACCTGAAGAAATTCGGCTGGCTGAGAGGCACCTTAAGAAGTGCTCAACATCATTAGTCATTAGGGAAATGCAGATCATAACAACCCTGAGATTTCACCTTACACCAGTCAGAATGGCTAAGGTCAAAAACTCAGGAGACAGCAGGTGTTGGCGAGGATGTGGAGAAAGAGGAACACTCCTCCACTGCTGGTCGGGCTGTAAGATGGTACAACCACTGTGGAAATCAGTCTGGAGGTTCCTCAGAAAACTGGACATGACACTTCCGGAGGACCCTACTATACCTCTCCTGGGCATATACCCAAAGGATTCCCCGGCATGCAATAAAGACACATGCTCCATTATGTTCATAGCAGCCTTATTTATAATAGCCAGAAGCTGGAAAGAACCCAGATGCCCCTCAAAGGAGGAATGGATACAGAAAATGTGGTATGTTTACACAATGGAATACTACTCAGCAATTAGAAGCAGTGAATTCACAAAATTTTTAGGCAAATGGTTTGATCTGGAAAATATCATCCTAAGTGAGGTAACCCAATCACAAAAGAATACACATGGAATGCAATCTCTGATAAGTGGATATTAATTAGCCCAGAAGCCCTGAATACCCAAGGCACAAATCACATAACAAATGACTCCCATGTAGAAGTATGGAGAGGGTCCTGATCCTGGAAAGAATTGATCTAGCATTGGAAGGGAATATAAGGACAGAGAAAAAGGAGGGAGGTGATTAGAGAAGGGATGGAGAGAAGAAGGTTTATGGGACATATGGGGAGGGGGGATCCGGGAAAGGGGAAATCATTTGGAATGTAAACAAAGAATATAGAAAATAAAAATATTTTTTAAAAAAAGAAAAAGCCACGTGTTGTATTGTATGTTTATTATCACAGTATTGGGGATGTAAAAACAGGTGGCTCCCTGGTGAAGGCTTGCTGACCAACCAGCTCAGCATCATTGGTGAGTTTCAGGCCACCTGAGTACCCAATAAACATACCAAAACTACAGTTTTTCCATGACTACTTAAATTTTGAACCCGTGTATTCCATTTTTCTCACTTAAGCCCACCTTTCCTGGGAATCAATCAGAAAAATTAAATTTTATTTTTGAGAACCACATTACTTGACCTATTAAAAGTACAAGATTTTGAGTCCTGAGATGTCTTGAGTAGAATATTGTATCACCATGAAAATCATTAAGCCTTTGTACTCGATGGGTAGGAAGCCTTAGAGGCAGAGCATCCTAAGACTTTCTGTTAGGGAGCTTGAGATGAAGACTCAGAGGGATGCAGTTATCTGGACGAACTCACACGGCTGCTTAACTCCAGACCTTGTGTTGAAACACATTATATTTTGCCTCAAGTTTAGAATTTATTCTGCTACAGCGAAAGCCCATCTCTGGGTCCATTTCTTCACAGAACAAATCATGTCTTGTTAAATCTCACTTGGGTGTTTTTTTGGGGAAATGCTGAGGGATAGTAAATCTGGAGTTTCCTCTGACTCGAAGCACGGCTTTACTCTGGCTGACTCTATAAATTGACATGGATTATGGGGTTGTGTGGCATTTAGCTTTATGATAATTACCTATTTGAATAGCTGATAAGAGTTAATTTATCCTGAAGACAACTAGGAATAAAAGAATAATTGGGTTATAAAATTAAAGCAATAACATCTGTACTTTCTACCACATTGAACATATTTGATGCAGAGAATATTTCAATTAGGCTGAAAAAGAAGCCATGTGAATGCTCTTTCTTCTTTATATTTTTCCTCAAGAGGAAAAAAAAACAAATGCTTAACACACTAAAAGAAAAATCAAAAAATGGGAAAGCTTGCAACACTTTGCACACCCTTGATACAGGCACTCTTAATAGGAAAGCTTGCACGATTGCACACCCTTGACACAGGCACCCTTAGGAAGCCTGCCATGGCTAATAAAAACTGGAGGTGCAATTCCAGTGCATAAATGAGCAGTTTCTGTATGATAGCCATTTTACCAGATCAGAGAGTTGGGAATTCTAGTGTAGACACAGAGTCCAGATTCTTAAGCTGAGAGCCATGACCTCATATGGGGCTATGTAAGCGAATGTAGGGGAAGTCACAAAAATGTTGGTAGTAGAATAAAAGTTTCAGAATACAAATAATCAGAAGTTAATTTAAAAGTGAACACATAATGAGCGTGAGGTGCTTAGGTGGTACTTCCTGTGCTATGGGCTACCCCATTGCTGCAGTCTTGTTCTGAACACGTATGCATACTTTCTTTGACCATTTGCTAAGCTACCTGCCAGTAGAAGCTTCCAGAAATACCTTAGTTCAAATTCATGGACTTGAGACCATTTCATGTTGTGAATTACAGTCTCTGTGCTGTGTGTACAATTTTCTGTTCTCATAGAAACACAACAGTGTAATTGCAGAGAGGAAAGACAATATTTTCCTTCTGTCATTCCTCGGTATTGTAAGCATCAAATTAACCTATCTCTGGCTTGTATTGTGTTAGGATATTTGATTTTTAAAATTGCTATTTGAATTGTTGACTTGAGTTTCACAAAAAGAATTATTAAATAAATTTTAACTTGAGATTAGGAAAGAATTTACAACAATTTCTATAATGGCCCTAAACATATTTCTACTATTTCGTTCTATATATTTAAGAGCACTGTAATTATAAAATCAAAATAGCAGTCGACTTTGAAAACCCTTGGAGATACTGTATGACCATATCGAATATTCAGTCAAGATTCAAATCTTCATGTAAATTAACCATGCGCATCCATTTCAGTGTGCAAGTTTCCTTTTATGTTTAGTAAGCAGTAAAACTTTGTGTGTATGTATGCATATATATATATATATATGTACATATACCAAAGAATTACTCTATAATAGATTTCTCTATGAAATTTTATATCTATTTTATATACCTATATACTCAGAGTTACATTAAAATGTCTTAGGAGAAAAAAGATTAGAAGCAGAAAAAAATCTAAGAAGACTGGTTATAGATTATACTCTGACTCAGGGTAAATCAGTGTCTCTGTGCCTGGAATTTTTGTTCAGTGGATTATTAACTGATGACCCTCTTTGTTTCCAATATTCTATTGAGCATTGAGGAGAATGGAAAAACTTCCAGTCTTAATCAGGTCATTATAAAAGATAAACACAAATGCTCCCATGAGGCAACACTGGAAAACTACATAGATGTGGTACAGAGGCACAGAGAAAAGAATGTGCCCATCTTGTCGGAAGTAGCAGCTTTACCAGCATGGGATGGCGAGGAGACAGGAGAGGAAGAAGAAGTTGACCTGGTTGTGGGTAGTTAGAGGATACCAAAACTCCATCAGGCACACCTCTGGTTCAGTCTGTTCCTGTCATGGCGGTGTGCTCAGGAGCTTCTGTCACCAGTGTAGCTGTCCTCAGGGATGATGTCCTACCCCTGGTGAGGGCACTGTCTGGTGGACTGAAGAGTCAAAGGAGAGTGTGCCTGTCTTTGAAACATACTAGGGGTCTTAATTTTTATGGAAGGCTTTGAATGACCTTTCATGGAGGGTAAAGGTGAGATTTAAAGTTGTGTTGCACCTCATTGCTTTACGTAAGACTTTCTATAGTGAGCGAATAGTTGCACACTTACCCACTAGCCTTTAGAAGGTACTCATCAACAACAACATTTCACGTGTGCTTAGTTATTTCTAAGAAAAGGTAACGGTAACGGCCTCATAGGAAATGCCATGCAAGGTGTCATGCTATATAGAGGACTATCTGTGCAGGATTTCTTGTGGTTTTGTTTTGGGAATGGAAAAAATTAGAAATTGTGAGGAGAGAAGATAATTGAAGCAGTGTTGGAGTGTGTTGTGTGAGTGTGTTGTGTGAAGAGATGCGATGGAATCATGAACTCCACAGAAGGCTTTTTTCCACTGATTTATCATCTCTAAGATCAGCTTCGATAATCCAGTAAAAAGCCGGCTGCCTCTTGCAGAATCTGTCACATATTTCATGTGTTGATTTCAAAGTCAATGTAACAGGAGGTGGGTTTTGATTTTGACATGGATCTTAGAGCCACCAATGATAATTACCAGGGAAAGATGGAGAGGTTGGTGGAAGGCAGAGCTCTAGGCACCCCTGCCCCCGCTGCACAATGCCACTTCTTAGCTCTTATACTATCACGTTAGCACCCATCCTGAATTTTGACCTTCCTTATGAAAACCCCCCTGCTGGAATTGGTAGCTTAGTCATGCTGTTTCTCTGGTCTGAGAGGCAAAAACAAGTAACTTGTCTAATGTGAGTCACAATCGCCTCAGTGAGCAAACCCTTGGCACTGAGACAGGTCTGAGTTGGGTACATGCAGACATATACTTATTATTATTTTTATCACCATCTACTTTTAATGGCTGAAATAAGGAATGCTTAATTTGTCTGTCTGTCAGAGTGAGGTTGGGAAAGGCTAGCTGGGCTAGTAATCATTATCTATATCCAGGGACTGTCTGGAAGAAATGGAAAGGCTTATCTTGAAAACCATGGGTAGCTTGGTATGCCTGAAATACAGTGTTCATGTGGTGCCACAAAGAATCTGCATGCAGAGAGTAAGCAGAGGAGGGGTATGTGAAGGGAAAATAACAGGAGGTGTATTTAATATTCTAAAGGGCTTTCTTGCAATCTAAAGCCAATGGAGACCTTAGCAAGCTATAAAGCAGAGATTGGTAATGAACATTAGGAATGGCAACATACTGAATTAGCTAATTAATTTTTTCCATCCTGGGGCTCAAAACCAGGTTCTCATATATACTAGGCAAGATCTCACTCACTGAGTCACATTGTCACCCCCTGATATATTTTTTAAGATGACAAACTTTCTTCAAACTAAATTCTCACTGTGTTACTGCTTAAAGTTAGGAAGAAGTTTGGACAATCTAAGTCTCTTGGGAGTGGAAGGAAGGACTTGGTAGTGACAAAGAGTACCTTGTCAAAGTCAACACTAGTGGATGGCAAGTCTGTCCCTTGGTTTGCAGGTGTAATTAAGATGTGCTTGGGTATCAAGGGTGAATTGGATAACCTGCTACAACCACTTCTACTTTACAGGGAGTATCCTTCCCTTAAATTTCTTCCACTCAATTACAAGGATCAAATTTATAAAGTCGAAGGATGGGTATAACCTGTGGTTTCCAAAGACAAAAATGAGACTCTTCAACTTGGCAGCCTTCCGATGACACAGAAAAGCTACCATTCGCACATCATACCCTTCTTGGGTCCTCACCTAAAGCTCCAGTGACTCCCTAAAAAGGTGTGAGATGGCCAGTGCTGTGTGTCTGCTCCATTGTGTGTGGCCATGCCCACTTCCTCCGACACATCAAATGGGTAGGGTAGTTTTATGCATTTTTTGAGCTGGGGTAGAAGCCCCAGCAGGAGGATCATTCCCTCACATTATCTTCACAGCAGCTACACATGGGCACCCTGGGCAATTACAGCACAGCCTCTGCCAGCATCTCCCTCCTTTGTATACATGGTTTTTGTAAAAAGACCTTTTGATGCAGGAGCTATTTCCACATATTGTGTGTATGAAGATGCCTTCCCCCTCTGTTCCTCTCTCCAGAGTCTGCATGAGGAACACTGCCTTAAAACGCAATAACTTTCTGTGACACTTTATCATCCCAACAGCAATAAAATGACCAAATATGGCATCTTTTATTTTTCTGCATACTAGCTAGGGAAACAAATTCACGGGCACATCTCCCTCTCAGAGAACAAAGCTGACTAAAGAACAGGGTTTTTCCATTTGAATTTCAGTTTGTTGCCATTTCAATTGACCTACTCTGTTTTCAAGGTCTCCCTTTCTGACCCATATCATCAAAGTCGGTGATCAGTGGCCTGGCTGGAGACATTAAGCTGAGTTAAGTACTGTGCAGGAAAATGCTGATGTTCTCTAAGCATTTCCAGGTAGAATTCCTTATTATGTCTGGAAGGAGTCTGAGGGTTCACATATCCTGTAGTCTTACTTTTACAGCCCATAGAGTTGGGTTTGCTATCAAATAGAAATGACCACTACTCAATGCAGCTCTGGTAAAATCTCTCTCTCTCTCTCTCTCTCTCTCTCTCTCTCTCTCTCTCTCTCTCTCTCTCTCTGCTCGTGTTTACATGTGTCTGCATGTGTCTGCGTGCATGCACCTGAGTGTCCCATGTTTGTTCATGGGGAGATGAGAGGTCATGTGTCTACCTCCATGGCTGTCTATATCCTTAAGAAGGGATCTACCACTTAACTAGAAACCCTTTGCTTGACTATACTGGCTAGCAGGCTCTCAGAATCAGCTCAGCACTGCTGGGGTTACAGCAATGCCCAACCATGCCTGTCCTTTTATGTAAGTGGTGGGGATCAGAACTTAGGTCCTCATGCTGGTAAAACAAGTACTCTTATGCTCTGGGCCATCACCCTACTCACCCTTACTCATTCTTAAAGAGCCATTCACTGGTTCCTGCTACCTGAAAAGTACATTATGGACCCAACCTACCTTTGAAATTTGAGCGGCATCAGCCATGAATTGCTGACCTTGTTACTAATGAGTATTTCCTTTTTATTTAATAAAGAAAATATGTAATTAAAAAGAAAGAAAAGAAAATGGTTTGAACCTCCAGATCTCCATTTTTTTCTGCATTCTTTGTTTACATTCCAAATGATTTCCCCTTTCCCAGTTCCCCCCTCCCCATAAGTCCCATAAGCCCTCTCTACCCTCTGCCCATTCCCCAATCAACCCCTCCTACTTCCCTGTCCTGGTACTCCCCTACATTGCTGCATCAAGCCTTTCCAGGACCAGGGCCCTCTCCTTCCTTCTTCTTGGGAATCATTTGATATGTGAGTTGTGTCTTGGATATTCAGAGCTTCTAGGCTAATATCTACTTCTCAGTGACTGCGTTCCATGTGTATTCTTTTGCGATTGGGTTACCTCACTTAGGATGATATTTCCTTATGGAGCACCCCATGAGCGCTCACATGCTCATGCTGCTGTACGTCAGCTGTATCCGCCTGGGGCATCCGTCAGCTTTGTCTTTCAGAGTTTGATTATGAGGTCTAAACTAGTAATAGAGACCAGTGCTTGACGTGGTAGATGCTGCATAAATGCCTCTTTACTGAACTTCCAGACAGAGCCCAGAAATTACCCGTCTTCACAGTTTTATCAGTGAGTGTAGAATTTCAACTTTTGTACGTCTGAAAGTGCCTTTATTGGTGAGGGTGTTGCCCAGTTATCTTGGCATACTCAAAGTCTTGGGTATGGTATCCAGCGCTATAAATGGAAGTGCCTTTACCCCCTTACATTTAGTAGTTATTTAATCAGATATGGGTCATGCTTTGAGTATTTTCTATAATTGTGAAGACAGTATATGAGTCCATCACCAACTATCATCAATTGTGGTCAACATGAAGACTGCTATGTATAAAATTGTCAATCTTTGTGTAACCTACATTCTCGTCCAGTTTCTTTTTCTGTTGCTAGGATAAGACATCCTAACAAAAGCAACTTAAGGGAGAATGGTCTTATTTTGGCTTAGAATTTCTGGTGTGAAAGTCAAGGCAACTGGTGCTTGGAGCAACTGGTCACACTGTATCTTATCCATAGGCAGGAAGGAGAGAACAAATGGATACTTTCTTCATATACTCAGTATAGGATCCCAGCCAGGGAATGATGCCATCTATAGTGGGCGTTTTTCCCACCTTACATGTCCAACCCAACAGACATATCCAAGGTCTATCTCCCAGGTTACTCTACGTTCTGTCAAATTGTCAACAGCAACCATTGCAATCATCTTTCTTGTAGCTTGTAGTATCACCTATCTGCATACTTCTGTGTCTCACTTGGCAGAGCGGAGGACAGTAGTATCACCTATTTTTTTCCTGACACACTGAAATTTCCATAAAATGTGTATGGATGTGCATTGGTTTGCATTTAAATATCTGGAGTTAATGCACTTTTCAATATATCTGAAAAAAATGTTATCATTATATTTTAGAATATTTCTATTCTGCCTCTTGCTTTGCGCCACTCTTCTACATTTTCCATTGGACATACTTTTTAGTCTGTACATTTATTCCTCATGTCTCCTAAGAATTGCTTAATAAAGAAGTACTTTATATTTTTACATAATGTATTCTGGCTGAATTGTCACAGTATCTTCCAATCGAGCAATTCTTATGGACAATGCGCAGTTTCATCTATTAGTTTAATAAATTTTAGTGACCATAGCTCCAATTTCTAATATTTGTTTTTCCTTCCCTTCATTTCCCTCCCTGCCCCTCCTCCTCTCTTTTTCCCCCTCCTTCCTTCCCTGTTTCTTTCGTTTCTTGCGATGGAGCCCTTGCTGTCTCCGACTTTCACGTGGTAACTACTCCTTCCCACTCCTGGGTGCTGAGATTCCAGATGTGCAATCCTTACACACAGCTCATTTCCAATATTTCCAAGCAGTATTCAAAAATATGTTTTATTATCATTGGCCTCCTCTTTTATTTTTCCCCATGCTTTTGGGCAGCACAGTGTATTCTTTTTTTTTCTTCCAAGGAAATGAGATATAATTGTTTTAAAATTGATCCCTGCTCACCGTGATATTTTCACTAATGATCACCCAGGCTTTGATTGAGTACACTTCTCATCTTGTGTTGGAAATTACTGTGTTCTATTTTGGATCAGTTCTTCAGTAAAAGCTTTCTCTCTCTCTCTCTCTCTCTCTCTCTCTCTCTCTCTCTCTCTCTCTCTCTCCTTTTTGCTTTCTTCCTTTGATTTTTTTTCTGGTAGTGATCAAACCCACAGCCTCCACATGCTAGGCAAGTGTGCTGTGACTGAGCCACACTAAGTCCACAGCTCCTAGTTTATATAATTTATCTAGTAGGGGTTTTGGAACATGGTCCTCCTAATCTCCATCTGACCTGACACAGTGCTGTATACTTCTGTGAGTGCTGCAATTGAACTCAGAGATCAGGCAGGTGATCTACTACCGAGCTCCACCTTTACCTTGACTCGGATGTTCCTAACATGGGTACCTGTAGTGCGTGCTGTAGGGGATTGGTCCAGAGTCTTCCCTCAGGACTGAAGCCCTTATTTTTTAGAGTCAGTTGCCTACTGTGTACAGTTGAGTTTCTACCCAGGAATTTTCTTCAGCCGATAGAAGCTGTTTGCCCAAGGTTACAGTCCTTTCTCAGGGCAGCTGCCTCCCAGTGACTGGGATGGGGTGGCTGGGAGGCTGGATCCCTTTGTTCTAACTCAGGACAATGATAAAGAGCCAGCCTGGATGCAGAGCACCCTGGGAGTTGGCCTCAGGCCTCTGCTTCAATTCAGCTCCATGCTTTATCCATCTTGTCTCACGTACTACCTTACAGGTGTTAATTTCAAAATGCCCTCAGTAAGTCCACTTCTGAGTTTGTGTCCTGAAGAAACCAATTTAATTTAAGACACCATCCTGAATGGAGAACATGCAGGTCTCCCTCAGGACCTGGCCCACCTGCTTTCCCCTAGCAGATGTGTAGACATGTCTATGGAATGACTCCACAAAAGAAAGAGATCTGCTCGAATTTGACCTGCTCAGTTTTCTCAATCTACATCATCTTTTCAATTTTTATTACCATAACTTGGACCATCCAAGCCTGAGAGATTAATCTTGGGCTCAGGTAAGATACATCTCTTACCATGCTAAGTTTCCATTTTAATTGAGCCCTAATGTCATTTGGATGAGCCTAGAGCGTTGGCACTTCTGCAATACATTTGAAGATGAATTGCCCAAGCACTTGGTACTCATGTGGGAGGTGAAGGCAGATAGCAACATGATCAAAAGCTGAGAACAGGCTATAAATTGAAGTTGGGCACCAGGAAGGAACGGCAGTACTGGAAACAGGCAATAAAGACAGCTCTATTTTAATAATCACTGGAGTTGGTACAGCACGGCCCCTTTGCCTCCCTCAAAGCTTACTTGAATTCTTTGCTGGGCAAGCTTTTCTTGGATTGACAATTAAGATCCTTCTGGCAATATTCATCTCAGAGGGCCTATTAAACAGACCATGCTCTCTGTAAAAAGGGACAGAATGTTAGATTGATGGAGAAAACCACATTTAGAGACACTGCAGTATGATGAGTGAAATATTTAATAAATGTGCTGTCAGGTGCCTTTCAGTTTTTAAGAGAACATTCAGATGACATACTGCCAGGCTTAATTAAGAGTAATTAAAATATAAGACTGTCCTGAGTTAAGATGACCACCAATGGTGGATGCTGTTGTTTCCTTATCTTGAATGTTGTTTCCCACTTATGTGCTTCAAAGCCTCATTGATTTACCAGATGTTCCTTCCTGTTCCCCAGCCCATATTCTAAGGGCAGAATCTGGTTTCATTGTATAGATTTTGACATTCCTATTTCCCCTGAAAGTAGTTATTTCAGATATCCAGATTAAGTTAACTAGCTGTTACTGTTTGTACAAATGACTGTCAAAGGCTCAGAGCAGAAAGATGTTCAAATGGAGATAAAGTCAATAGATCTTTCTTGCACTGAAGGTTCTCAGGTCTGTCTGTAAGATTCTAGATGCAGAGTGGGTAGAGTCACATGTGGACCAGAATGCTAGACACAAAACAATCAACCTCTGTGTGAAGAAACAATTAGCCAGGCTTATATTCCAGGACTTTGTGAGCCAGAATGCTCTTATCTAGAGAAATTGTCAGTCTCCAGAGAAATGTTCTTCACATGTGCTGTTTAGGTTCTGTCTCAGCTCATTCAAGCTGCCATAACAAATATCATAAAGTGTCTAGTTAAAAAAATAGCATAAATGAGCTGGAGAGTTGGCTCAGTGGTTAAGAGCACTGCATGCTCTTCCATAGGTCCTGAGTTCAATTCCCAGCAACTACATGGTGGCTCACAACCATCTGTAATGGGATCTGATGCCCTCTTCTGGTGTGTCTGAAGACAGTTACAGTGTACTCATCATATATATATATATATATATATATATATATATATATATATATATATATATATATAATACAATCTTTAGAAATAATAGCAGAAATGTATCACAAGCCTGAAGAATGGAAAGTCTCAGATCAAGACATCAGAGGATTTCATGTCTGGTCCACCATTTCCTGAGCTCTAGATGGTGCTTTCTTGCTGTTTCTTGCCTGGTGGAAGTAGAGAGCAAGGTTTTTCGGCTTTCAAAAGATAAAATGCTATTTATGAATGTTCTACTCTTGAAATATGGGTACCCCACTGTCCCAGCCTCTATTATGATCACATTGATAAGTGGGTTTTAATATATGAACTTAGGGGAAGATGCAGCATTCATATCACAGAAGGGCTACAGGTCATAGTTCAACAGTTTTCTTTAAAAAAAATTTACGTAGAATGAGTTGGCAGAGCTAGTGAACTGGTCTGTCAGTGCTTGTCACTGGTTGAACTGCTTTGGTCCTCCAACAAATAAGGACATCAAAAGATCAGACACGATTCAGACTACTGGAGGAGAGACGTCATGCAAGGGACAGGAGAGACACTTGACATAAATTCTAATGAATATTCTCAGTGAGATTGGAGGAGATATTGCAGTATTAAAAACAACTGTGGGCCACAGGGAGGAATTAAATAATCACATGCCATCAAATGCTTGGATGGTAAAGATAAGCTTTTCAGACTAGAGGACAAGTCAAAAGAATGGTTGGAAGATGAATCCTAGGGAATTCTTCAGAACAACAAAAAGAAGTGGGGACCTGAAAATGATACCCTCAGGGTCAGTGAAGGACTGAGATATACAATAGTAACAAATACTAACAAAACTGTGAAGAATACTTTTAAAACCTGAGGACACAATATGTAGATTGAGAATGTACACCAAGGGCTCAGCACACTGAATAATAATACCTTTAAAAACAAAACCCCAGACTCTATGGAAACCAGTGTGGGTTGTACTCAGAAAGCTACAGATAAAGCCACCAAGTAGAACAGCTTTTCTATTCCTGGGATTGTATGCAAAGGACTTTATAACCATAGACATACTTGTTCATCCATGTTCTTGGATGCTCTATTTATGATAGCTGAGAAATGGGAATGGTGTAGATGCCCATCAGCTAGTGAATGGATACTGAAGATGTGGCATGTTTACATAACAGAGTTTTATTCATGTATGCAGAAAAATGAAATTAAAATTTGTAGGTAAAGGGATGAAAATGAAAAAAATATTTACTGCATGTGAGGCAACCTAAACCCAGAAAGTGACCACCACATAGTCTCCCTCACATGCAGGGCATGGCATTGAATCTCTACTGTTATATGTTCAACTTAGAGTTAATTTGGGACAGAGATGACTTAAGGGGGGTTGGTCAGTTGACAATAGAATCACTTAATTAGGTTTCTGTTGCTGTGATAAAACACCATGAACAAAAGCAAGTTGGGATGAAAAGGTTTATTTTGCATATACTTACATCACTGTTTATCATCATTAGAAGTCAGGACACAAACTGGGAAGCAATAGCTGACATAGAAGCCATGAAGGAGTGTACCTTACTGGATTGCTGTCTATAACTTGCTCAATCTGTCATTTTTTTTTATAACACCCAAGACCACAAGCCCATGAGTAGCACCACCCGTGGTGGGCTGGGCCCTCCCACATCAGTCACTAACCAAGAAAGCACCATGCAGGCCTGCCTAAAGCTGGACCTTATGGAGGCATTTCCTCAATTGAGGTTTCCTTTTTTTCATATGATTCTGCTTGTGTCAAGCTGACATAAAACTGGCCAGCTTTGGTGATGTGAAAGTAGAGAGGGAGAATGCTGGGGTAGAAAGGTTAAGCAAGGGGTGTGTGCGAAAGGATTGGGAAGGGAAGGAGGCAGAAGAGGGGCAATCTAAATCAAGAATGAAGTCTTGCCATTCACCTTAGTTGCCCATGAGAACTATATGATAAAATGCTATATTGAAGACACTGCACATCTCAAGCATCCTCTCTGCTGACTAGCTTTCATAGTATCAGAAGGTCCTATGCAGGCTGTTGTTCTAGAAAAGTATCAGTGTCATTATTCAGCTGTGAACTCTACAAACTATGATACTCATTTGCCAGCCAGGATGTGCCCACTTGTGAAATAGTTGCATGTATAACTGTTACTGGAATAAGCAACTGTTTATGATTGGACCTGAAGTCCACTGTATGTGTATTTTTTTTGGCTACCCATTATTGGGTTCTTTTAACCTATCCACCCAATCCCCTTCCAACTCCTCAACACTCAGTAGGGGAGAAAGAAGGTTAGAGGGGAAAGAGGAAGTAGACCTATTTAGACTAATCCTGTTGCATCAAGTTCCTTGGGGGCAAGTCCAAACTTAATTGTCAGGGTGTTTCCAACCAGCAATCTAGGAAGCACCAATCCAGCAACCAGAAATCAGCAACCAGCAACCAGCAACCAGCAACCAGCAACCAGAAACCAGCAACCAGCACTCCAGCACTCCAGCACTCCAGCACTCCAGCAATCCAGCAATCCAGCACTCCAGCACTCCAGCACTCCAGCAATCCAGCAATCCAGCAATCCAGCAATCCAGCAATCCAGCAATCTAGCAATAGCAAAAGCAAAAGCAGCAAACCCCAAAGGAGGAACCGTAGCACTAGCGACCACCAGCAGTAGCAGGGGCAGGAGCAGGGGCAGCAGCAGACCACCCCAAGAGTCCCTAGAATTCCAGACATAAACTATCTGTAGCTGGCAAAACCATGTCCCTCCTAGAACACAAGACAAATCATAGTTAGTGGCTATGGACAATCTGAAGCAGCCCCACTTCCTATACCTAGGATTAAAACACCTAGGATTAAAACAAAAACATAATCACATAACATAACTGAGTTTTTAGGCCCCTTACACCTATGTAGCAGAAGTACAGCTTGTTTTTCATGTGGGAAAAACTAAAATTGGAGTTGGCACTGTCTCTGCCTCTGCTGTAGACTTTTGGATTACTTTCCCATAGCTGGGTTGCATTGTCTGGCCTCAGTGTGACAGGATGCACTTAGTCCTGCTGTGTCTTGATATACCAGAGTGGGTGGGTACCCATGTGGGTCTTCCTCTTCTCTGAGAAGGGGAGGAGGAATAGGGTGATGGGGTATATGGGGTATATGGGTAGAGACTGGGAGGAGAAGAGGGAGGGGCTGGGATCAGGCTATAAAATGAATAAATAAATCAATGGAAAGAAAAGAAAAGGAACTAAACTGAAAATCTCACTCCACTCCAGAAGAGAGACTCTAGGTCTGGTACCATAAACCTACTCAAAACATCATAGCTGGGGAGGTCATTGGTCCTTAGCAGTGAACTTAATTCTGTTGTTCAGTTGGATTGATATAGCACTGAACTACTTACTGTGAACTAAGGTAAATGTAGAAACTCAGGACAATACAAGATACTGAGAATAAGTGTCAATTGAGTGCTGAGCTCTTAACAAGGTATTTATACTGTCCCTTCCAGGGCTCAAGGAACATTGCAGAAAAGGAATAGGAAAGATGTAAGAGCTAAATGGGATAAGAGCTACAAAATGCCATTGTATGGGTAATACACAGTCATTGTTAGCATAGACACTCAACACTGCCAATGAATGTGTTGTTTTTTTTAATTTTTTTTAAATTCGGTATATTTTTTATTTACATTTCAAATGATTTCCCCTTTCCTAGCCCCCCCACTCCCAAAAAGTCCCGTAAGCCCCCTTCTCTCCCCCTGTCCTCCCACCCACCCCTTCCCACTTCCCCGTTCTGGTTTTGCGGAATACTGCTTCATTGAGTCTTTCCAGAACAAGGGGCCACTCTTCCTTTCTTCTTGTACCTCATTTGATGTGTAGATTATGTTTTGGGTAATCCAAGTTTCTAGGTTAATATCCACTTATTAGTGAGTGCATACCATGATTCATCTTTTGAGTCTGGGTTACCTCACTTAGTATGATGTTCTCTAGGTCCATCCATTTGCCTAAGAATTTCATGAATTCATTGTTTCTAATGGCTGAATAGTACTCCATTGTGTAGATATACCACATTTTTTGCATCCACTCTTCTGTTGAGGGATACCTGGGTTCTTTCCAGCATCTGGCAATTATAAATAGGGCTTCTATGAACATAGTAGAGCATGTATCCTTATTACATGGTGGGGAATCCTCTGGGTATATGCCCAGGAGTGGTATAGCAGGATCTTCTGGAAGTGAGGTGCCCAGTTTTTGGAGGAACCGCCAGACTGATTTCCAGAGTGGTTGTACCAATTTGCAACCCCACCAGCAGTGGAGGAGTGTTCCTCTTTCTCCGCACCCTCTCCAACACCTGCTATCTCCGGAATTTTTAATCTTAGCCATTCTGACTGGTGTAAGGTGAAATCTCAGGGTTGTTTTGATTTGCATTTCCCTAATGAACAATGAAGTTGAGCGTTTTTTAAGATGCTTCTCCGCCATCCGATGTTCTTCAGGTGAGAATTCTTTGTTTAACTCTGTACCCCATTTTTTAATAGGGCTGTTTGGTTTTCTGGAGTCTAACTTCTTGAGATCTTTATATATATTGGATATTAGCCCTCTATCTGATGTAGGATTGATGAAGATCTTTTCCCAATTTGTTGGTTGCTGATTTGTCTTCTTGATGCTGTCCTTTGCCTTACAGAAACTTTGTAATTTTATGAGGTCCCATTTGTCAATTCTTGCTCTTAGAGCATACGCTATTGGTGTTCTGTTCAGAAACTTTCTCCCTGTACCGATGTCCTCAAGGGTCTTCCCCAGTTTCTTTTCTATTAACTTCAGAGTGTCTGGCTTTATGTGGAGGTCCTTGATCCATTTGGATTTGAGCTTAGTACAAGGAGACAAGGATGGATCAATTCGTATTCTTCTGCATGCTGACCTCTAGTTGAACCAGCACCATTTGTTGAAAAGGCTATCTTTTTTCCATTGGATGTTTTCAGCCTCTTTGTCGAGGATCAAGTGGCCATAGGTGTGTGGGTTCATTTCTGGATCTTCAATCCTGTTCCATTGATCCTCCTGCCTGTCACTGTACCAATACCATGCAGTTTTTAACACTATTGCTCTGTAGTATTGCTTGAGGTCAGGGATACTGATTCCCCCAGAATTTCTTTTGTTGCTGAGAATAGTTTTAGCTATCCTGGGTTTTTTGTTATTCCAGATGAATTTGATAATTGCTCTTTCTAACTCTGTGAAGAATTGAGTTGGGATTTTGATGGGTATTGCATTGAATCTGTATAGTGCTTTAGGCAAAATGGCCATTTTAACTATATTGATTCTACCGATCCATGAGCATGGGAGGTTTTCCCATTTTTTGAGGTCTTCTTCCATTTCCTTCTTCAGAGTCTTGAAGTTCAAGAGTTAACACCAATACTCTTCAAATTATTCCGCAAAATAGAAACAGAAGGAACACTACCCAATTCCTTCTATGAAGCCACAATTACGCTGATACCAAAACCACACAAAGATCCAACAAAGAAAGAGAACTTCAGACCAATTTCCCTTATGAACATCGATGCAAAAATACTCAATAAAATTCTTGCCAACCGAATCCAAGAACACATCAAAACGATCATCCACCATGATCAAGTAGGCTTTATCCCGGGAATGCAGGGTTGGTTCAATATACGGAAATCCATCAATGCAATCCACTACATAAACAAACTCAAAGAACAAAACCACATGGTCATTTCATTGGATGCTGAAAAAGCATTTGACAAAATTCAGCATCCTTTCATGCTTAAAGTCTTGGAAAGAAGAGGAATTCAAGGCCCATACCTAAACATAGTAAAAGCAATATACAGCAAACGGGTAGCCAGCATCAAACTAAATGGAGAGAAACTTGAAGCAATCCCACTAAAATCAGGGACTAGACAGGGCTGCCCCCTTTCTCCTTATCTTTTCAATATTGTACTTGAGGTACTAGCTCGGGCAATTCGACAACATAAGGAGGTCAAAGGGATACAAATTGGAAAGGAAGAAGTCAAACTATCATTATTTGCAGATGACATGATAGTCTACCTAAGTGACCCAAAAAACTCCACTAGAGAACTCCTACAGCTGATAAACAACTTCAGCAAAGTGGCAGGTTATAAAATCAACTCAAGCAAATCAGTGGCCTTCCTATACTCAAAGGATAAGCAGGCTGAGAAAGAAATTAGGGAAATGACCCCCTTCACAATAGCCACAAATAGTATAAAGTATCTTGGGGTGACTCTTACCAAACGAATGTGTTGGTTTTATACAGGAATGGTTCTGTTGTCAGTCAGACTTGGGTGGAGGAGGAGCTCACATGTCCCTCATTGCTGAACTATCTGCTACTGACAGACTCATGGAAAGGGGAGCCATTTCTATCAATTATATGCCCAACTGGTGACTCCACCAGGCTCTGATGGACACTCCCAAGCCAATGGCTACAGAGATGGTTCTAGTTAATCTAAATGGGTCACCAAAGCAACCCCAAATCTATGAATCTGGGAAAAGGACAAGGTGGGAGTTTGATAGATGTGAGGAGAATATTATAAGAGGGAGCAAGAGAGAGCAGACTGTATTATGTGCATATGAAAAATTATCCAAGAATGAACTTAATAGCAAAAACAACAAAACCCTAAACTCTCTGTTTTGAATTTCAGTCTACAATGTCCTCAGAGGCTTGTGTGTTCAATGCTAGGGGACTGTGGAGCTTTATGGAAGTAGGACCGGGCTGACAGAGGAAGATGGTAAAGGGCAGACAGTTGAAGGCTGAATCCTGGTCCTGGTTCCTGACCTGTTCACACTGCTTCCTGAATTTCTATGGTGTGAAGAGCTAGCACTACACACTCCCACCATAGACTGCACCATTCTGCTATGCCTTCCCCACTGCAATGGACAGAGACCCTCTAAGGCAGTGAGCCCCAAAATCTTTCCTTCTGTGAGTCACATGTATTGGGTATTTTGCCTTATCAGTGCAAAGGTAACTAATACACAGTCCCCTGGCACATATATCCAAACACCAAGGATTAAAAGAACAGTTAAAAAGGCAAAACCAAGAGAAATATAAAATTAAAACCAAAAATTGATATTAGATTGAGCACTCAGAAGTCTTGGCGTGACAACCTTTGACTTTCTGGGGGAGAAAAATTACCAACTTAGAACTTGGTATGTAATTAATTACAGCAGGATAAAGACATTACTAAATGCAGAAGGCCCAGAAAGATTCTCCAAGGAAACAGGATTCATCAAAATACTAAATTTCTATGAGATGTTGAGCCAAATGAAAAAGCGAGTCAAAAATAATTAGTTGCAAAAGAAAAAAAAATGACCTGCAGGCAAAAAGCTACCCCAGAAAGAACATTTCATTGGAGAGCAGCGGCTGGGCAGTGAACCAGCTACACAGCCATCATCGTGAAACTTCTATTGGTTTTCAATTTTTAGAATCAACGCTCAGAAGACTTAATTATCACTATAGCACAAAATGCAAGTATTGTAAACTTGATATTGTAAAAGCAGAAACTCAAGAGATGCTGTGGAACAGAAACACACAGAGCTAGAGGGGAGGTGTTAGAAACTGAGGAGTGAAAAAGCATAATGTTTTGACCAAAGGAAAAGATGCAGGCAAGTTAACATCCTGTTCCTTTTACACTCAGCAAGCGAGTCCTCCTTTACAAGGAAAGGTAGTTTATGACAGAAGATTCTAGCTTCTTATGCTATTGTTAAATCAATGTCGTGATTTGATGTCATGAGAGCAACCACGTGCAGCTTCACTGATGCAATATCAATGCAAAAATCAGAGCAAGGAGGGTAGAGCCACTCACATGGGGATCAACAGAGTTACCGACACAGCTATACACAGAGGCCCCAGCTTTCTATTGCTGCGATAGAACGTTCTTCCCAGAAACGACTTGAGGAGGAGTACTACGTACTGACTTGTTCAATGGTTTGCTCAGCTTGCTCTCTTATGCAGCTCAGGACACCCCTCCAGCCCCCCTGACCCTGCCACATGTGACACCACCCACAGTGGGCTGTGTCCACCCTCATCGATCATTAATAAAGAAAATGTATTCACAGGCTTGTCTAGAGGTTGCTCTAATCAAGGCAATGCCTCAACTAAGGTTCCTTCCTAACAGATAATCCTCATTCTTGTCAAGGTGACAAAACATAAGACAAAACCCTAACTAGCAAAACACATGCACATCTCTCTCTCTCTCTTTCCCTCTCTCTCTCTCTCTCTCTCTCTCTCTCTCACACACACACACACACACACACACACAACACACACACACTTCATGTTATATGTTAAACTGGAGGGGTGTTTCTCAGAAGAGAAGCAACCCCCTCTGTATACATTCACATCACACTCACTTAATTGACCATGGTGTTGAGCAGATCACTATTACATCCAATTAATAGCATACACTTAATTTTTTCAGATGTGTGTGTTTGCTTACATTTAATGTGTATTGTTTTCAGCTGTGTGGTAGCTAAATGCTTTTTAAAATTCACCCGAATAACTCAGGAAGGATAAGTGTGGCTAGCTTAGTTGCTACGTTTCTTCTCTTGTCCCCCCTCTCTTCTTTCTCTCTTTCTCTCTCTCTCTTTTCTCTTTCTTTCTTTCTTTCTTTCTTTCTTTCTTTCTTTCTTTCTTTCTTTCTTTCTTTCTTTCTTTCTTTCTTTCTTTCTTTCTTTCTTTCTTTCTTTCTCTCTCTCTCTCTCTTTCTCTCTCTCTCTCTTTTTCTCTCTCTCTGTCTCCCCCCTATCTCCTTCTTCCTTTATTTTCATACTGCGCTAAGGACCCATGCATGCTAGCTAAGCACTCCTAAGATACATCCCCAGCTCCAGGCTGCCTGTTTTCTTTGCATCAGTAATATTTCCATAAGCAATGCAGCAGTGACTTGGCTCAGCATGTCTGAGGCCAGTGGTTATCCAAGCTGAAGGCAGGGATGGACTACTCCTTCTCAGCAAGGTTGCTCTGTGGACAGAAGATCCCTGTGGCTAGAGAAACCAACAGCATGGCATTGAGTTCACTGTATCTCATGGTGATCTCAGGCCAGGTCAGCCCAGCCAAGCATTCCTTCTCTTAAGACCATCAGGCCTGGGGTCTGACTCAGTTTGACATTATCTGTGCTTTTTGAAAACTCTGTAGTGGCAAGTGTGTCCTGAGAACTCCAGCCCTGGTACGCAGTGGACCTTTTTCTTTGAATCTTCTATATTCTTTCTCTATAAATCAGAATAGCAGTGGCACTTTTCTCATGGCACTGTTGCGAGTCTAACATGTGTTCATCTGTATAAAGCACTCAGTATAGAGTAACATCTCAATAAATGGGATTATAATTATGAGCTATTATTAAGGAGTCCTGGGTGATAACAGTCATCAAGCACAGGCATAGATGTTAATGGTCTCCAGCCTCAGCTGTCGTCTGGTTCATTTCCCTCATCAATAGCTCATTACTTGATTGTCAAGTCACAGACGCTATAAGCTACACACCATCACACCGAATAATAACAATTATTCCAGGTCTCATGTGTAAAGCATTACAGAACCAGTATCCCTCTCATCCTGAGAAGAGTCTGTCGACTGCTGGAGGTGGTATGGCAAGGGACAAAGCTATGTCATGGGAACATGTCTTTCTTGTTCTGTTGTACAGGAAGGACACTTTGTCCCAGTAGCAACTGAGCCATCCTGCTGTGTATCCTGATGCTGCACAGCCTTAACAGTCCCTTTCCTTTGTTTTTCTTTGACCATTTCTTGATGCTCTGCCTGCCTCTTAGAGATTCAGGAATGTGTCTGTAGGAGCTACTCCCTGTTCTTGCTTCTCACCCCCAAACTGGAGGGATGTTATGATGAAAGTGACACTCCTGAGACTATCCTCCTAAGATGACTTCTTTCCCAGAACCATGTTTTGTCACATAGACTCACAGATTCCCCAACAAAGGCAACAAACACAACTTGCCCTACCCGGAGCCCTGGAGCAACTGGGTTTAATGTCCAGTAGGTTCCCTCTTGGTTTGAAATGATTTTTCCTTCTGAATCCAGAAAAGCAAAGGCATGATTTATATGTGTGTGTGTGTGTGGGGGGGGCTTGGGATAAACATAATCTAGTAATTTAAAAGGTTCAAAGTGCGTATAAGAGAGATGACATTTTCTAAATAGCACAGGAAGCATCCTCCTGAGGTCCAAGGGTGAAAAGGAGAGGAAAAGAAGAGAGCATTATGATGCTCTTACTATGTGAAGGGCAGAGTATGGCAGCCAGTGTTAGTCTTAAAGGAGCCTTCTTTGGGGTGCTACTCCTGGGTAACTTGAGGCCCTATCTCCCCCATTCTTGTTCTGATAGGAAAGGCTATATGCTAGTGCCAGCCCTGCCCTGGGTGAGTTCCTGAGAGGCGAGCATATTCCCAAGAACACGCCATATGTACAAGAGGCTGCTCCAAGGAGAAGCGAATTTGCACATCCCACTCAAGGGGGGACTGGCATGGATGGGTGTAAGGAGCCCCCAGATTTCCCTCTTTCCCTCTGAGGTGCCTTAGGAAGGAGCACACGACTCATGTCAAAGAATTCAGAAAGTGGAAGATGGTCAGGAAGGGCCAGGTCATAATGAAAACAAGGGGCATTCTTATTCATTTGGCAAGTTGGTCACAGACAACTTAGGTTTTAATCTTGTCTTATCTTAATCTTAGGTCTTATCTTGTCACTGGAGGTCCTCTGAGTGTTTGAAGGATGGGCCTCTCAGCCTTCAGTACAGGTAACAAACAATTTGAGGAACTTATTTTTTCCCCCTCAGGAAAAAAAAGGGTCTGCTTTCCTAGCCTCCATTTTAGCTGTGACTGGGAAGGATTCTTTTGTAGGACTCTTGTGAATTGGGGTTGGAAATATGGACACAGAGTATTGGAGTGAACTTGTTCAAAGGAAGTGCTGGCAGTCTGGGCATGCCTTAGCCAAGGAGATCAGCAAGCATTTGGATCAAAGAACCTTGCATGGGATTAGCGTTTTAAAATACTGGTTCTGAATTCTTGCATATTGGAAGGCTTTCACTTGGAATCTGGACTTCTGATCCTTCTTGAAGCAGTGTAAATTTTTGTGATATCAAACCTGTTTTAGCATTAGAAAGCATTTAGACCATGTTTGCATGAGTTATTTTTTCCAGTAATTAAAATTGAACTGTGTGGTTTGCATATACTTAATTCTGAGCTTCATTTCTTCTGGAGGCTTTTGGGAAAATATCCACAGCCTACAGTAGGGCTGGACTATTTAAATTTCTTCATTGGTGTGTAATGATTGTATACTTTTATGGGTACAGGTATACAAGCACAGTGATCTAGGAGGAGGAACTGGGGTGTCTCTCAGCTTGAAAACTTATAATTTATTTATATTGGGAACATTCAAAGTCTGTTCTCTAGCTCTTTTGACACAAACAGTAAATTATTGACAATTGTAGACACCTAGCATGCTTTGGAACAATGGGACTGGCTTTTCCAACACTGTATTTCTGTACCCAGACCACAGAAGAATTGTGGGAAGGAATCCTCAGTTCTGGCTGGCTAGCAGACACAGCAGATTTCTTTAAATCTGCTGAGAGATGGAGGCCTTTTCCTGGAATTCTAGGTAGGAACAGTGTTCAGGTACTATGCAGAGCCTGATAGAGAGGCTTAGCAAAGGGGCAAGAAGCACACAGAGGCAGGGAGAAATTATGTTTTCTATATCTTGTCTTGCTATGATACCAACTTGCCCCTGTCCCCTTCTGCTGCCCTATATAGCAGATGGACATGATGATATTTGTCTGTTCTACTCTGGGGACATTACAAATAATAAAGAACAGAAATGATACTATCTCAGAGGACCATGCTCTCTTTTATGTCTCCCAAAGGACAGATAGCAATGGGCAGATGGAGTAGGAAGGCTAAGTGAGGCCAAATTCGAGATCTGGAGAGAACTGCCACAGGACTCATAACGTGTAAATTGTTCAAGGGGAAGAGGATTGTGGGGGAAGGGAGCAAAAGTCTGAGAGTTTCCAAGATTCCAATCCACCTACTTTAAGAAGACTGGGGAGCTCAGAATGTTTGGGACTCAGGCTGGCAGGAGAGGATGATACTGTGCAGTTCCACAGAAGATAACTATCAGGAGGAGGGTGTGTTGTTACCAGAACAGATTCCTCCCTTGAGAACAAGACAGACAGCTATTGTGCTACTTTCAAACCCAGCATGATAGATCCTAATGGAGGGGGTGAATGTAGGACTTGGGGTGAAGTAAAATCTGGAAGGGGTTTGCGACACAAACTCAAAGAGCTTGGTGGGGGAATGTAGGCACAGAAGCAATCCCGGCAGGGCTAAGGCTTGGTGTGACGTTGCCTTGAGTCCAGGAGGTAGTACACAGAGCTAGATGAATCGGTTCTGCCCTTCAGCGTTTTACCTTTCAGCTATGATGAGAGCTGTTTGTTGGGGGGGACATTCTCTCATAGCATGTATTTGCCTGACCTTGGGGTTATGGAATTGGACGGTAGGCCTGGCAAGGTAGGAGCTGGGCAAGACACATTGTGAAGTAAGCTTTGGGGCAGAATTGTTCCTGTCCCTCTGATAGAGCTAGCCAAAATGCTGTGTCCTTTGGAGGTCAACTTCAGGTTCTGCGACTTCAGGCACTGTCTCTGTATACCAGGCAATGTCCTCTGTGTATAAATGGCAGTAACCTGGGAGATCTCCAGGAAAGACCATCAGGAGATGCCTAAAGGATGGACAAAGTCATCTATCAAAGACAAGACTACAAGCAGCATAGATGCTGAGGAGGGAAAGACAAGCAAGCAGCTCAGACCCGAGGGAGCTGGGTGAATCTTTGGAATCACTTGGAGGGACAAAGAGAGTCAGTGGGGATCAATACCCTCTAGCAGCCTGGCTTCTGTAGCTATTGCCAGGCCTTCTCAGTGACACCTGGCTAGGTTTCTGCCCTGCTGGGATGTGGCTGTCTTGTTGCTTAGGGAGGGTGATTCCTCCTTTTGACAGTTTCCTGGAATCAGCTGGTCTCGCGGCTGCTGTCTCTGCCTCCAGCAGGATTTAACAGACTGGGAAAGATTTGAGACTGGGCTGCTTTTTCTGCAACTTCTTTTCTTTTTTTGGGGGGGGGGTGCCAGAGGGCCTTTATTCTTCTAGGATTCTCAGTTGCTGCTTCCGGAAGGCTGATGTCATTATCCCTCAGAATAGGAAGCTTTCCTCTTACTAGCATCCCCCACCTCATCAGCCTTCATCTTGCTGATTTCTCTCTTTGCCTTACCAGCCCCTCTGCGAGTCTTCCAAACATCTCACTGCTGTCCTTTGTTCTACACGTTCAGTTCACACATTGTTTACTTACACCACTCCATTAAACTGCCTGCCTCTCTCTCCATGCACGACCTCAAATCACCCATTTTCAGGCTCCAACTTCTTGCCTGAATTTTGGTACACCAACCATTAATTTTTTTCATTGAAAGATTCTTTCATTCAGAAAACATTTATTGGCAATCCATGCTCTGTCTGTCTCTACCCTAAGCAAGATAGATTTGGTCCCCTCTCCATCCTAGCTTTCTCATCTGGGGTCTCAACTCTGTCCCAGTCAGTACTTAACTGTGTGTTTTTACTTTATTTCTCTTCCTGACCAATTTTTCTAAGCATGCCTGATTTCTGGGCCTGCCCAGTGGTATATACCTCTCTTGCGCATCACCCCCAACAGTCTTACTCCCATGTCATTTCATTAACCATGGGTGTTTAGTTCCACATCCAAGTACTTGAAATTAAATAGTAAAGAAAACTTTTCAAGAGCTAATATTTTATTCTGAATGGGAACAATACATTTTCATGTTGTTGTTGTTTTTTTTTTTTCAAAATGCTCAAGGTCTTTAAAAAGACCTACAATCCCAGATGTCCATTCCCTCACACACTTGAACGTATGTATGAACACTAGGTCAAGGCAGTAAAATGAACAGAGATATCCTTCCAATCTACTCAAAGTCAAGGTTCTTAGAATATCCAAATTACTAGCTGTAGAGACGAAGAGGAACACTGCTAGTTCCTTTGCTTTTTGGAGCACTGCAGGTGGGATCCAAGGTCTTGAGTGTTAAGCTAGCTCTTTATTGTTGAGTTGCATCTTCAACATAAGAAGCTGTTTTAGAAGAGGAACACAGAGAGGAGGAAGTGGTGGACTCTACATTGATATTCTCCTTCATTCTAGAGGCAACTCTCAACCTTCCCAACCACAGCCAACAAGCAGCACCAACTCCTTCCTAGCAGAACCTCTCAACAATTCTAGGAATTATTTGAATTTAAGTAAAATGGCTCTTTGGTGACTCGCTGACAGCCAGCAGCATTGACAACATGTTTTCTGATATAAACTGTTTTTTACAAAGAACGTGTGTGTTTTTACTATGGAGAGTTACGTTCTGAGCAGAAACCTAATAAGGTTTTCAGCAGGGGTTTAAGAGGCTCTGTCACAGGACTTAAAACAACTGTGATCTATTGTTTTTAGTGCAACTAAAGGCCTGGGAGAAGAAATAGCATTTTCAATTTGACTTTATGGCCCCCCAAGTTGTGTTCACGTTAAATGAAAGCTAGAAATTGGTATTGAGAAAAGGGCAAAGACTTCAGACTTGCACGGTTTGGAATTTCACCGTTACTCGTGAACTAACTTTGGCCAAGTGTTTTGGCTGTTCTGTGTCTCATTTTATTTGTACATCTAAAATATGCATATATTATGTGTTCTATATATTGTACACATACACATATGTATTTCAGTAAAAGGCGACACAAATCCTGGGACACAGAATGATGTACCAGATGCTTTTGGTTGTATATGACAGAATCTCAGTTTAAACCAGCTAAATTACTACTAATATATAACTGAAAAGTTCAAGGGTAAGTTGGATACAGGAACAGCTGGATCTAGGGATTTCAATGTTGTCCCCAGATTCTGTCTTCAGGTTTTGTCACTTTGGTTTGAATGTGAGATGTCAGCCAGCAGGTTCATAGATTTGGATATTTGATCCCCAGATGATGTTGCTATAGGAAGGTTGTGGAGGAGAAACCTCACTGGAGGAAGATTCATGGCCCGGCTCACTTCCTGTTGAGTCTCTGCTTCCTGACATCAGGTGCAGTGTGAACCTGCCTCCTACTCCCGGCCTCAGGCTTGCCCTGGGTGATGGACTGTGAGCTGGAACAGCCTTTTCTCCATCCAGCTCTGTGCTCCTTGTCATGTGTCTTCTCACAGCAGTGAGTGAGGTGACTAGTGGAGTGTCTTCTGTTTGGCTTCATCCTTCAAGCATCCCCAGTGGAGAGAGGAGACTCTTTCCTGGAGCAGGTGCAAGAGAACCAGAAGGCTCGTATGCTGGTTTGCCAGACGCCAGAACAACAACCCCCTCTCAGCAAGAAAAACTGATGAGGGTCCTTGAAGAGTCCAGAGTGTACTACTGGGAGGACATTTGGGGCAGCATGAGAGAAGAAGAAGACATTTCATCCCCACCAAAGCCACTCAGAGTAGGCAGGCCCAAGATTATGATTTCCACCCAGCGGTTAAAGACACAGAGGCCTGTATATGCTTCTTACTGCTTTTGGAATGTGTTGCCATAACTCAGTGGATTGAGTTAGCTTAAGCTTGTTATCTTGTTCTGGAGGTCATCAGGCATTGAACAGGAATCACACTGGATAAAATCAAGAAGTAAACCCAAGTAGAGTGGCTCATGCCCATAATTCCAGCATTTGAGAAGTCGAAGGACTGGTGAGAGTTCAAGGCCAGCTTGGGCTACAGTATGAGACATTAACCCCCAAACATCATCATCATCATCATCATCATCATCATCATCATCATAAAAGATAGAAGAGGAGGAAAAAGGGAGGAGGGGGAAGGAATAAGGGAAGGAAAAGGGGAGGAAGAGTCAGTCAGTCATCAGTGGGTTTGAACCCATTTGTGGTCTCTAGAGGAGAATCTGTGTCAGTTATGGCCTCTGAAACCTGTATCTACTCCTCAGCTTGTGGACTCTTTCTTCTCGACAGCATGGCACCTCATGTCTCTCTCTGTTTCTGACTTCCTGTTTCCCCCCTTTCTTTACAAGGACCCATAATGTAGTTGACTCAGGTGATCCAGGGTCATCAGCTCCCCATACCTTAAATCACATCTGCGAAAGTGGCATACTCCCAAATTCTGAGAATTATGACCTGTGTATCTTTGTTGGGGCCATGTTTGTTGGTCTCCCATGCAGGATTTTTTAGGGTTAAAGCTCCCTGCACCTCAGATGGCTCAACTATGACTTGAACTGAGGCCAATAATTCTGAGGTAGGAAATGTAACTTTATTATGCAATATGTTCTGTGGCCTCAGCCTGGCATCCCAGGGCCCCTGTCTTCATGTATAAAACAGGCATATTATGTAATAATAAAATGAAAGCTTGCCTCAAAACACATTAGTGTCTGGCCTAGAGCAGGAAATGAGTGATTCCCATTCTTTTATTATCATTTGTGTTCTGAAATGAGGTCTCATGATCTCAAGCTGGCTTTGAGCTCATGATCATCCAAGCACACGTGCTCCTTGCCTGGCAATGTTTAACAGTCTTCAGTGTGTCTTCTCAGGAATTCAACTCAGAAAGACCAGAAGAAGAACAAGCAGTGTTTGGGGGTAGGTGGAGCTCTGACTTTGAATCTGCCATGTGGCTGCAAAGAACTGAAATTTTCCTAGACTTCACCTTTCTGATAAATGTAAACAGTAGGTTCTTTCCTTCTAGAATTAAGCAGAATTCTACCTGGCGTCAACGTCAGCAACTATGATCTTCTTTCCCGGATGTCTTCTTTCTCCTCTCTCCAGCTTCCCTTTCTCTATCCTTTCTCTTTCTTGATGGAGTAGGTGGTTTTGATGGAGGAAGTGGGTGGGCTTTGAGGTCTTAGATGCTCAAGCCAGGCCCAGAGTCTCACTCTTTTCCTGCTGCCTGCTGATGCAGATGTAGAACTCCCAGCTACCTTTTCAGCACCGTGTCTGCCTGCGTGCTGCCATGCTTCCCACAGTGACTATGATGGACTAAACTTCGGAACTGTAAGCCAGTCCCAGTGAAATGTTTCATCTTAAGAGTTGCCACGGTCATGGTGTCTCCTCACAACAATGGAAACCCTAACTAACACACTGCACAATCCCAGATGAAGCACAGAATGTAAGAAATGTTGTCATTTGTGTTTGAGGAAGAACACATAAGCTTAGAGACTATTAGTTTACTTGGACTGATATGAGAAAAACTCATAGTCAATAGACATTTATGTCTAATAGCTCTGGGGACTGAAGATCAGAGTCCAAGCATTGCCTTCAGACATGACCTCTGCCCCAGTACATTTTCCTTTTCTCATATGGACATCAATCATGTTGGATTATGTCCCCCTCCTTATGACCCAAATTAACAATGGTCACCACAAAGGACAGCATTTCTTACATTCTGTGCTATATTTGAGAGTGTATACCATCTTAGTTAGGGTTTTTAAATGATTGTTTCCAAATATAAGTCACACTAGGAGCTGAGATCTATGTCAAGTGTATTTTTCAACCGTGTCTCCACCTGTTTAAATTTTGTTTTGTTTTGTTTTGTTGGAGACAGGATTCCTTACTGAACCGAGAATTCCTGGATTTGGCAAACATGACTGGTTAGCAAGCTCCAGGGACCTTGGTGTCTCGATCTCAGTCTCAGCCTCCAGGGAGACGGGATTTACTGTGTGCAGCATTGTGCCTTGGTCTTCACCTACCTGCTAGGGATTTGCAGATAGGTCTCCATGCTTATGTGACGGGTACTTTCCTGACTGGGCCATCTCCCAAGCCCCATGAGAGCCTTTTTAGCACAGGCATGATCCAGCCTTTCATCTTTCCACATGGGATTTCAGGCAGGAGAAACTTTTTGTTTACAGCAGGGACACTACCTTGCTTCTCCATCACTGCTCTGTTGGTGACTTTTATGACACACACAGTGACTTTTAATCAGAAAGCAGATCTCAGCAATAAAATGGTGCCAAGTGCAATGCTCATAGAAACTTCCAATTGAGTGGCTCAGGTCTTTATAAAGCAAAAATGAGGCCACTTACCACCCATCCTGCTCAAAAACATGCACCGGTTGCTTACCGAAGCCACAGTCTTCTGAAGGGCCTGTGACCTTACTTCCACCACTTCACCTTTATGCTCACTGACAGGACTTCAGAATATTTCTTTGAACATACAAGCAGTCTCCTCTGGGAACATCTGCAGATGCTTACTATTCCTTCTCTTTGTGTGACTCCAACATTCTTGTGAAAACTTACCCCCTTATTGTGAGGTGACACCAAGAGAAGGCCATTATGTTTTGAGGATTCTGTCTCCAGTTTTGGGTTAAGTGTCCTTATCAAAGAGGCCAGAGAACTTGCTTTTCTCTCTACTTTGTGATAACAAATCGAGAAATGTACAATTTTATTTGTCTTGTTTTATGATTGGGGATAGATCTTTGCTATGTGGTCCAGGCTGACCTGAAACTCGCAATCTTGCCCCACCACCCTCAGGTGCTGAGATCACTGGTGTGCAGTTGCACATCTTGCAGGTATCCTGTGTGAGGGAGAGAGCTAGCCTGCAGCAGGTATCAATTCTGCTGTCATTTTCTTCATGGGTTTTTCAATCTCCAGAACTCTGAGCAATGCATCCCCAGCGTACAAACCATATGAACGTGTTTTCTTATGGCAGCCAGAACAGACCAAAGTCAGAATTCTATCCCTTCATAGTGTTTTACAGCTGTTTCATCATCTGGGTTGGACCAGAATGCCGTATCCTCGTGTCCTCAGAAAGGCTTTCCCTTAGGATCAGGGCCATGAGACCCACTGCACTGTATTTCTTTTGCCACAGGGGAGATTCTGTAGGTCATTCTGTCAGTTAGTTGTTCATTTATTGAGGACACTTGGTACTGGATGTTGGGGATTACAAGATAAACAATACAGGTCACTCTTTCCCAAAGGTACTTCTATTTGGTGGTGTAAAGCCTATTTGTAAACATGTAAAAATACACAAATTTTAATTTATAATATGTGTTACAAAAGCATTTCCAAGGCATCAGAACTAGGTACCCTAGGACAGTGAAGTGACCAACTGTCTCATGTGGTTAGTTCTTAAATAGGGATACCCGGGGCCAGCACTTCCTTCTTTATTTCGGGTTACAATCCAACTTCATTAAAATTATCTTAAGGTATCAGGCTGCCTCTTGTCCAACATTCTTGGTGATGGAGGAGGATGGTCTATTGAATTTTTCTTTCCTTAGCTATCCTGGATCCAAAAGCAAGGAAATGCCTAAAATAACAATGAAAAGCAAGGCTTTAATTAGAGGAGAAAGACAATAAAAGGAAGAAGACATCTTGCAGAGAATTCATGCAGGTCCCCAGCCCAGCAGTAACCAGCATATTCATGTTGCTACATCCTCAACATTCTGAACCATCTGTTGAATATTCTAGAAGGCTGAAAATGTTCACCTGGCTCTGCTCAGTGAGTGTGCACATTTCTTTAGTGTTGTCTTGTCACATGCATTTATTACAATATACATCTTGAGAAAGATGATGACAGAATTTGTATGGGACAAGGAGAGGAAAGCATAGGTTTGTTAACAGTTTGATTGCCTGTATGTCACAATAAGGACAAATTCTACACAAGGAGAAAATTTTCTTTCTTAAGACTTCTCTCCAAAATATTACTAGCTTTCAACTGAGATATGAACTTGTTAGGGACTAAATTATGAGCTCCCCAAATTGATTTGCCAGAACTTGGGTATTTGAAGGTGTGGACTTCAATGGTTAGGTCCCCATGACAGGGTTGGTGTCTCTATAAGAAAAGGTTTATAGGAATGTACTCAAAGGAACCTACATCTGTGTACTAGGGAGATGCCTGCATATGAATATTTACTCTTGCCCTGCGTTATGTATAATAGCCAAGTCATGGAAACAGCATATGTCCATCAACACATAAATGGATAGAGCTAATGTAGTATAAAAACAGAAAGGGATTTCATTCATCATAAAGAAGGGCAAAATGACAACATCTGCAGAGAAAATGGATGGAACTAGACATCATCATATTAACCAAAATAAGCCAGATTCAGGAAGAAAAGCACAGCATGTTTTCTGTGAAGTCTCTCTCTCTCTTGATCTCCCTCTCATCACACACACACACACACACGCACACGCACACGCACACGCACACGCACACGCACACGCACACGCACACGCACACGCACATGCACACATACACACACAGATGGTAAGGACCACTCTGGGACAAAGAAGAAAATGAGCAGGAGCAGGTGAAGACAACAGGGCTGAATATTATCAAAATACGTGCTTGTGCTTGACTGAAGATATCTTCTTCATGAAACTGGACCTCCAGCATCCAGGTAAAAATGTATGGTGATGCACCTCTGCAGTCTCAGCACAGGGGAGGAAGACACAGGCAGATCCCCAGCCAGGCTAGCCAATGGTGTAGAGTGAATGTGTACCATGAATATGCACTAATGATTTTTAACATGGCAAGTTTGTCTGATGTGAGTCACATGAGGGTGGCCTCTTGCAAGGAGTCCTTAGCAGACCTGAGGTTTGTATCCTGCGCTCAGCCTTCCAGAGCTGTGAGAAAATGGATATTTATTGTTTAAGCCATATCATTTTTGGAATTTGTTTATAGTGGCCTGAGCTGAAAGGATGGATCCTAGGCAGGCAAAAGCTTATACAGTATCCTCTATGCATCCGGCAGTATGTGAGTCCTGAAGACATGGGCTGAGGATTCGGTCAGTTCCTTTAGAGAATTCATAGTTCAGCAGAAGAGCCTGGAACGAGGAGTCATCACACAGCTGATCCATTTTTTTCTATAGAACAGTACAAATGGGTCCATTGAGCCCTCCAAAACACAGTGCAAACCTCTTGTGGATGTGACTTGTTTGTCACAGGAATATGTGTACATGTGACTAAGGAAGGATCTCACAGTAAGGCCTTCTCGATTGGGGTAGGTGCTAAATCCAGTGACTTAGGAGAAGAAGGTAAGGGAGATTTGGGGGACGTATATATGAAGGGGGAGGGCCACAGAAAGTTTAAAGGGAAGGGAGCCAAGGGCTAGCCAAGGGACACCAGGGACCTCTAGTACAAAAGAACATATCAAATCGGTGTGGAAGCGATCCTTGTTCAAAGCTTCTCACAGAGACAACACTGTGGCCCACGGTGGGAGCGGAGCCTTCCGCTACAGCCTCAAGCTCAGAACTCTTGCTCCCCTGTGGGTGGCGCTGTTTTAAGAGGCTTGTGGGACCTTGGAAGGGGGTAGCTGGAAGAAGCAGGTCACTGGGCATCGTTTCTTAAGAATATTTTATACTTAAGCTCTGCCTCCGCCTTCTTTCATAGCAGTCTGCCCTGATGTGAGCAGTCTTTGCCACAATTTCCTGCTACCACAAGATCAGTTACACATCTTATGCCATAGCGATCAACGGACTCCTCTGGAACTACGGTCAGGAACAAGTCTTTTCGTCCTTAAGTTGCTTCTGACAGGCATTCTGTCAACAATGACGCAAAGCTCACAAGTGCCACTGCCAACACTTCGCATGCCAAAAGCGGGGACATGATTTTCTGTTGATTAAGGCACTAGCTTTGTGGGACTGTGCTATGACAGTCCCATCTCAGGGTGACACTCCCTTCTCTGTCTGCTGAGATCAGCCAACTGGCCAGCCTCCTCCAGAGCTGCTTCCCACAGCCTCACTGGTTGACTGAGATCCATTGCTTTTGCTCTCCACATAATGAGGCCAGCCATAATGGTTCCGTTTGTAATTAGGCAATTTCATTAACATTATACAAACCAACAAAGTATAAATATAAAAAGGAAGAGCTGTATCTTGAAACGTAAGTGAACACACAGATGAAGGGGAACGACTGAAGGGATTTCTGATTCTGTGGAGGCTGGAAAGACAGACATTAGATACTGTCCTTTAGAAATTCTTGTCCTATAATACTTTCTTCTTGAATTTTTTTTCTCCAATGTGTCTTTAGTGCCCACTGTCCTTTTGAGCACCAGTAGTCATTGCCTTTAGGGTGTGGTTTGTAGAAGTGTGATTTTTTCCATCTTTTATTTGGGGCATACATGGTCCCTGGCACTGAGCAAAGTCCCTGGCCTACAAAAAGTAAGGTGTTTTTATTTTGTGTGTTTTTGAGATAGGGCCCCAGATGGGCTGAGCTGGCTCTAGGCTAGCTAGGTGAGGCTTAACCTTGAACTCTGATCCTCCTGCCCCCATTTTCCAGGTGCTAGAATGACAGGCCTGACCCACTGCACATGGCTTTTTAATTCTATATCAAAATCATGGTGATTGAATATGTATTTACTGCTTAGGCTAAAATAAAGTGAGTCAGGAATATTTTTTAATTTTAGTTGGCTCGCTTGATGAATCTATTGTTGGTTTCTCTTGTGTCAGATAGGATCATAATGGTTATAATAGTAAAAATAAATAGTAAATCATGCTGAGTGTGTATTATGTGCCTGGCAGGTTTCTGTGCCCAATTTCTGTTCTCCTTCATTGGGCATTTACTGCAGCTGTATGGTGTGAACAGGCTGATGCCAGCCGCTTTGTTACCCAATGAAAGGGCAGTAGAGCAGGCTGCGCTGCAGGAGGGTGCTCTCCTGGAAGCGCCAAGCAACTTTCTGGGAGTTGAGGAATTTTAGGCATGGTGGCCCGCTTCTTGGTTTTGATGACTCTGGGGGCCACTGGAGGGTGACCCGCGCAGAGTGGGTACCTCATGTTGCTGAAAACTGGGGTAAAGTTCCATTTACCAAGGGCTCTCATTTCAATCCCTGTAAAGCCAGGGCTGACACAAGAGCCACTTGTCCCCAGTTCTTTCAGAGACTCTGGCTGAGGATGGGAGTAAAACTCATATGCAGAGGAGTTGTGGGGCTCTGGCTGCAGACTGTCCACCTGGGATTAGCTTTTGAACCCTTGTGTATCTGACTGCAACCTGGACTACCTCCCTGCCTCTTGGTGCCTCTCCTTACTCATCCACAAAATGGGGATAGGAACCCAGCAAGGTGGCTCATGTCTGGGATCCTAGCACTTGGGAGCCTGAGATAGGATCATGAATTCTAGGCTAGCCCTGGCTATGAAACCCTGTCTCAAAAATACAAGCCCAAACAAACCACATCATAGTAAAGGAAGTCAAACTAAGCCAAACTAAACCAAAACAAACCACCACCAGCAGCAACAACAAACTAAACAAAGATGGGAATGTAAGGTACTTACCTTCTACATAAGGTGGGGTTAAATGAGCTAATATTTTAGAGCCCTGTCAGGGTGAGTAATGCAGAGGCTAACTGACCTTCACTCACTCACTCACTCACTTTTATTCATTCATTCATTCATTCATTCATTCACTCACTAATTTATTCTACAATTAGTTGCTCAGAATCACGTAAGGGTGAACCCTTTGCAGATGCTTCAGATATGTAATTGCGTATTACCTTATACGGGCACCACATTCCAAATGTTTTGAATGAAAAGTCAACAAAAGTTTTGACTTTCATAGCAGCCCAAGATGTCAGAAGGAACAAAAAGCTTAAATATCTACACAAGGAGTTCCTGCAACATTGGGGGAAAATTCCTGAAAAGTAGCAAAGAAAAAAAAATCAGCCACAAATTCAGCACTCGTGCATGGTGACTATTTACATTTTAATGACTTTCCTTGAGGCTTTTTATGCATAGATTTTTTGCATAATTATATCCATTTTCTCTTTGCAGTTTTTATCTCTTTTTTTTCAGTTATTAGTATATCATAAGCACTTTCTACGTGGTGCTGTCTTTGCGAACATCACATCGTATGCCTCCATAATGTTCCACGCAAGGATTGTGGCGTGGATTATTTGACCAAACATTTAAATTTAAACTTTTTCTTCCTATCAGTTATGCTGCTGCAGTATTGATCTTGCAGCACAACAGAGTCACCCTCCTGCCCTTCCCAAAGTGACTCCCAGCGCTTTGGGTTATTTCATTAAGCTGTACATGCCAGTGTGTAATTACTGCAGCAGAATATATGCCCATCCTAAGGCATTCAATCCTCGCCTCCAGTTCTTTTTAAAAACCTCTGCCAGTTTACACTCAGATCTGCAGCTCAGGAAAATACCCATTTTTACCCGTTTGTTTAGCATGCCTGCTACGATTTTAAAACACTAGCTAATTTGAGAGCCACTTAATGGCGTTGTTTCTTTCTGCAGGGCTTTGATTAGCAGAGATATGGAAACATTTTTAGTGTTTGTTAAGCAACAGTGTTTCCTCTTTGTGGAAAGGTCGTCTGTGTCCTCTCTCCACTCATCTGTGGGTTTCTTTGTTTTTCTTAAAGAGTTGTATTAATTTGAATCTATAAATGCAGGGTTCCTTTTCTTGTTACAGGTGCGTCAATGTGTCTACCCGTTTGCTGTTTCCCTTTTAAGTTTGATCAAGATTTCTGTGTTTCAAAGATGTCATTTTTTTTCTTGTAATCACATCTGCCCATTGTACCCTTATTGATGTGTTAATCTTTTCTCGATCTAGGCATTCTTTCTCTTTCCAGAACCTTGATAAATATTCATTTCTAACTGTTTATAGTTTGTTTATGCTTTGATTTAACAAAAACCAACTCTTTGATCTGTCTGGGATTTGTTTCGGTACATAATATTGAAGGGAGCCTCCCCTGACTAACCAATTGTCCCAGTGTAATTTTTCTTTTAAAATCTTGTTTTCCTTGCATTCTCATACATTAACTATGCATCTGTATTGAGATGTCATTCACGCTGTCTACTGTGTCGAGCTGAGCCGTAAGCCACACTGTTGAAATCCAGGCTTTTTCAGAGACCATCCTTGGGTGGTTTAAGGATCAGAGGGAGCTATCTCCCTTGTGCAATAAACCCCTCGCCTGTCCTCTTCCGGTGAGACTCAGGGGAAACTGAGAAAAGACAAGCATCAGCACCAATGAGATCAGCGCCAAGGCTGAGAGGCACGCCCACTCCAGCGTCCTCACGTGCTCTATTCTGATGTTTGCTCCTGGAAGGTGGTTTTGTGTTCAGCTTTCTTTCACGCGACTCACACTTCTGCTCCTGGTCTTCCACACTGGGAGGGCGAACCTGGTCAGAAAGGCCCTCCGTGGGGGTGGCTTCACTTAGACCCTCATGGCGTGCAGTCACCCGTGGCTCTCTTGTGCAACTGGAGAGCCTGCACCAATTTCATCTGTTTCTTTCTCCCCCGTTCCCGCCTTTCATCTCCAGTTTGAGGAACACCTACCCACCGAGGTGTGCACTGCTCTCTTTTGTTTTCTTTATTTTGAGACAAGCTCTCTTGTGTCTCAGGCGGGCATCAAATCCATTATGCAGTTACTGACAACCTGGAACTTCTGAACCCACCGCTCCCACCTCCACCTCCCGGGCATTGGGAGGAGAGGTGCGAAATGCTATTTCTGTTTCTATCCAGTGTTGGGGATCAAACCCAGGGCTTCATGTATGCTATACAAGTACTCTGACAACCAGTCTCCCAGGATTCCTGATCTGGCATATCAGAGATTTCATATCTTCCCAGCCAGAGGCAGACACCCCACCGAAGATCAAACATTTATATTTCCATCCTTTGAATGCATTCTTACCTACTTTCTTCCAGATCTGATTTTTTTGACTTGTTTGTTATTTCTAATCTTGTCCATGAAATTCCAGGTCCTTTGTCCCACAAATAGATACAAGGCAGAGCTAAGTTGGGATGTAGAAGCCCTCGTAGGGAGGGAGACCAAGGATTTGTTATGAACGGAAGCTCCTCAGGTCACCCAAATGCAACTTCAGGTAGACAAACCGTTAAGGGAGAAAAGTTCAATATACCAAAGGCCTATGACACTGATCAACAGGGTAATTAGAACACGGGAAATGACCACTGACAGGATCTGCAGGCGAACCCACATATGCACCCTCTAGGCTAGCAAGAGAAGATTCTAAAAGGGTAAAAATTTACCAGAACACACAGTCTGTGCAAAATGATAGTGCCATGGATCAGTGTCACCAAAGACTCCTTGTGTAATAAATATTCTCATGAGAATTTCTTCAGCCAGCCATGCATGCATCCATGTTACACAGACCAGCTCTGTAGGAGCTGGTCTAGGAGCTCATGATACAGTGTTGAAATCAACCTAGTCCAGTGGAGGAGGCAAGTGTGACCCAGTCAATGGGAAGAGGCAGGTGACACCACACACTGTTTCTCCCTTTATCTTCTGCTTGTCTCAGTTAGCTGCATTAATACTTAGGGGTACAATGTGGGCCTCAATTCTGGTTGTGGTTTGTGGTTAATCAGTGGTGCTGCATTCCACACAAGCAATGCTGTTGGGAGCTGTGGGGGTGATAGTGTCCCGTGGCTCTCCTATAAATATGGTTTTGCTCCTTATTGCCGCCTGAGAAAGAATGACTTCACACCCACTGGGAATCTGTATTTGTGGACTTTTGTTAATAAAACAACTGAATGACAGATAACTGTGTAGTAGTTTTCCCCACATGAAATCAGAGAAACTGGAGGCTTCCAGGGTAGCGCAGGATTCTTTGCTTATAGCTTTAATATGTTAGCTTGTTTGAGAGTGAGGCATCTTCCTTCCTTCCCATATGGGGATTAAAAGACAAGGAAAAAGATGAACAGTTCAGAAAGGAGGCTTAAAGATTATAGGTTCTTTATGGACTTTGAGATAGGTGGGATATTCTTAATTACAAGCTACCATCTCTTGACTTCTTCATCTGATTCTGTAAGTCTTTGGCTGTAGCCTATTACTGGCTTTCCCCTGTGTTTTAGAGATAGTAGACCCAAAATTAATTTTTTTTTAATGAGGCACTCTGACAGATTCTGAAGATAGAAGAAACTAGCAATATCGGCTTTATATGAATCATAACTTAGTGTAGAAGACAGCTTGTGAGTAGCTAGCTCTAATAAAATAATGTCTAGTGTTGGTTAAGCAAATCCAGTATAGGTATTGTGCTAAACACCCCTTGCCTCTTACTTTATTTAACCCTCACGGAAGCCTCATGAAATGAAAATAACGATGCTGAGAGAGGTTCACTAAGCTATGGTAATGGTGATAGGGGAAAAAAAGACAAATTGTGATGGGGGTGGAGCAGATCTGGAAGAAGTAAGGGGGAGGCACCCCCTTATGATGCATACATATGATCAAACTACATTATATGCTTGTATGAAGTTCTCAAAGAAGCAATACAAATGTTATATTGAAAATAAGCCATGGTGAAGCCAGGTTTTTATGACTCAAGTCTCTGCATGTGCTCCAAACAGGTCTATTATGTCTGGCTTCTCTGGCTCGACATACAGGCTCATGGGTATGAACAGTGCAGGTAGAGTGCAGGAGAGAGTAGCAAGTTGGTCCTCTTAGCAGACGGGTTTGAAAATCATTCACAAGGAAAGTGCTGCTTCTCTTGAAGTCGTGCACATGGAGTAAACTGAGTGATTTAATAAGATCCAAGTTGATATAAAAATATGGGACCCTGGGCACACTGTCAATCAATTTTCTGGGCTCTACTCCATCTTGGTAACTGCAGGTCCATCATCACTGTCTGGGTTGCGAGGGATACTTGCCTCCTCTTTGTAACCCTTCCTCCTTGATTAGTCGCTGAGATGAACTGATGACATTGGATCTCCCTACCTCTACATGGTTGGCCTAAGCTCTGCTTTTACCGCTAATGCTATCCTGTTGTGCTTCCAGGTTGGGTGGTCCTGATGTGGGTGGGCACTGCCTCTTTTGTTAAGACACTTTTACTGGAAAACATACCCCTAATCTCCACTGCCTCCCAGTCTATAACTGACTCCTCTGCAGTCCCGCCATCCTGGCCATCAGTTCAGTGGTTTCACCAAGTGCCAGATGCCCTGTCTACCATGCGGGCCACCCCAGGTGCTAATAACAGTAGCACTGCTGGGCAAAGGTCATGGCAATGCTTTAGAGGACTCCATTGCTGCTCTCCTCCACATACAAATGGGTGAAGAGCTGCAGTATTCAAAGGCTGTACATGCTTTATACATGCAGTATTCAAAGGCTGTACTAGACCTCCATATCTGATATGCTCACTAGAATTCTGCAATTCCTTGTCCCTACGGGCCCAGACTCAATTGCATTGCATGCTATTTCTTCTTCCTGTCCCCCCCTCCCCCGCCCCCAATTCAGAAGATTGGCCATGTAGTGTGTGCCTACATAGGCCTCCTGACTCCTAAAAGCCAGCTGCTTGGTGCAGGGTGTAGATCAAGCTTGCATCTACAGGCCAAAGCACCCATTGATCAGCTTGCACAGTAGTCAGCTGCATAGGACAGAGCTGGAAATAGACTACATAGAGCTGGCTTTCCTCATATGAGCAAGTCTGCAAACTTTTCAAGAGGACTTGATCCTTTTAGATATTCACCAGATTATATACTGGGAGGGAACCACTTCCTTTGTCTGCTCTAGTTCTTGAAACTAATTGATGGGTGGCAAGTTAGCAAGAAGAAAGGCAAGGCAATTTGACGGGCATTTAGGAGTCCCCCACAAGCATTCACTGAACAGCCAGAGGTCAAAAGGTTAACATTGTAATTTAACAAGAAAGGGGTGTGGGCTTCAGGCTTTAATAGGATCGCCTGTGTTCTCAGTTTTCATTGACTTCTCTGTGACCTCTGTGTGTGTGTGTGTTTGTGTGTGAGTGTGTTTGTGTGAGTGTGTATGTATGTGTGTATACACACATGAACATGCATGTGTGTGTAAGTTGCATGTATGCATGTATGCAGGTGCACAGGGAGGCCACAGGATAACTTCAAGTTATCCTCAGGACCACCATCTACTTCCTTTGAGCCAGGGTTTGTCTTGGCCTAGAGCTAACTGAGTAGGCTAGACTGACTAGCTAGCCAGCTCCTGCCTCTGCACTCTGTCCCCACACAGAGCACAGGGGTTGAGTGTGCATCATCATGCCTGGTATTTTATGTGGGTTCTGGGGACTGAACTCAGCACCTCATCCTTTCAAGGCAAGCGTTTTACTGACAGCCATTCTCCCAGCCCTTCCCCTGGGCTTTTTGCTGTAAGGGGGCAGTTATTGAGCTTTCTCTTCCCGGTGTTAAGGGACAGTCTTCACTCAAACAAGAAAGTGCTCTGGAGGAGGCTTTATTTGAGAGAAGCTGTTTATAAGGTAATATTTCTATAGCTGTTTATTGTTCAAATGCTTTCAGTTTAAATTAATTTTCATGTCACCTTTGTGGGCTGTTAAGTCCTTCACATATTTATTAAAGAAGGGACTGGCACATATTTTTATTTAATGGTCAATAGCTTGATTTTTCAATTTAAAACAATTTAAATTCTAGGTACATGGGTGTCCATTTTTTTATGTTTGCCTTGGGCTTTGCAAATGTTAAAAATGGGACTGACTTTTGGTAAGCTTTCATGAATGAAATGAGCCTGGACACTTTTCTATAAGGAGAAAGTGTTGGATGATGCTGGTGTGGGCATAACCAGAGGATACCTGGAGGCACAGAGTCACCAGTTGCTAGACTTGGGCGAATTATGCCACTTAAAGCAGAGAAACCATGGATGCTTTTCTGTGGGTATCCAGGAGCTACTCACAGAACAGGGGGGAAGATTTACTGTCTTGTGTACACAGAAGAAACCAAATAGCAAGTGAGAAAGCCAGTCTACCTTTCAAAGATCACCCCTCCCATTATGCCACAAATCTCTAACATAAAACAGGCATTACACTAAGCTAAGCTCCATCGTATATAAATCACATGAATCACGTCTAACAGAATATTATTGTGTGATATATCACTCATCTTTCCTAACTGAGTATCTAGAAAACAGCCCATCCATTTGTCATATGCCACATACCCATCACTTGGCTTTATGTTAAGAGATATATTAGAATGGTAGTGTGTGTCTGTATTCTGAGCACTTGGGGGGCTGAAGCAGGAGAATCTTGAGTTTAAACCCTAGGCTCTATAGTGAGACTGTTTTATCAGAAGCAAGCAAAGAGAAAGAAAAAATATTAATGACATGCTATTAAAAAAACAATTCAACTATTGTGACTTTAATCAGTAGCATTTACCATCAGAGAAATTTCTTAGTACGGTGGACAGTAATGAATGCAGAGACTCACAACTGGTCAAGGGGCAGAGAATAAGCATCTCTCGAGTGCTCAGCCATCTATACCACAGGTGGGACATCTATACCACACTCCCTCCCTAAGACTCAGGGACTGTTTTGGAAGAGGAGGTAGAAAACTTGTGAGAGCCAGAGGTCATAAGGACCAGAGTGAAACAGTGTCTTCTGAACATGAAAAGGCCACTGAATTCATACCATCTGTGACTGCATGTGCAGACATGCACAAGATCAAGCCAATCAGCTTCCAGCGTGGAGAAGAAAGGAGTTCATTAGCCTTCATCCCTACTTGGGAGCTATGGACTGCTGATAGCTTCTACTGGTACCGGGCCAGTCAATTTTCTCTAAAGATAAGGCTGGTGGAATATCAACCACACTCCAGTGGATGGCTTCACACCGGGATGTACATGGACAGCACAAGTTAAAGTCAATAGGTTATAAAAATAAAAAGAAGGACATGAAGTTGGGAAGGTAGTGATGGATATGAGAGACGTTAGGAGAAGAGTCAGGTGAGATGATCAGATTCTCAACTAATAAATACAGTAAAAAACAAATAGCATTTAGCATGAGAAAGCATGGCATATGCTCACAGTGGGACACTAGCCAGCCTTTAAAATAGCAACAGGTGCTGTCGTGTGTGATAACATGGATGCACCCATAAGACATAATATTAAATGCAATAAGCCAGAGACAAAGAGGCCAGTATTGCATCTCTCTTATGTGTGGAATCTGAAAAAGCCAATGATTTTTCCCCCAGAGACTAGGTGGAGTGGGAGCCAGGAAGACACTGAAAAAGGACACAAAACTCTAGTTACATCAAAGAATAAGTTCAAAAGATCTATTATACATTATATATATATATATATATGTGTATATATATACATATATATATAATATGTTAGATACTTGAAAATCAATGAGAATAAATTTTTAGTTTTCTCAACATACATGTACATGCACACACCTACACACTATATAGGAACACACATACATGCATGCACATATGTAAGGTGATGAGTATGTTAAGTAGTTTGGTTTAGACATTTTGCAACATATACATATCCAACTATCATGTTGTATACTATAAATAAATATATGAATAAATAAGTTAAAGTTCAAAAAAATTCTGAGTGTTAGGTATCAGATGTAAAAATATAGGACCCAAACAAACCAAGTGTCCCATGAGGTCAGCTATTCTAGTGGTTTCTATGTTCTAGACTTCTGGTTGGTTTGGTCTTCTCACCAGCCTATAACTAAGGGTCATCCAGGCTGCAGATATCACAGGCTTCCCTGTAAAGACTCTGCTGAGGTCACCCGTGTATTTGGGCTGCCTTCTTGGGATGTTGCAGTCAGGGCTCTCTTCCTGGGCCGCTGGCTGGAGAATGCCTGTAGTTTTTACCCTGTTTTTCCACAGCACAGTGACCTGCTTCAGCAGAGCAAGCAAGTAAGAGGAGTCAGAGAGAGAAAGTGTGAGCATACAAGGTCAAGGTCTTTCACATGCCAGCCTCAGCAGTGACCGGCTTCTGGCACTCCAGTGGGCATGACTGGCATAATCTCAGAACCATGCACATAATGAAATATCATTCCCATGCTACATTATATGACCAACATATACATTATATGTTACATTGTATTCCATTTATAGTTCCAATGTACTTAAGGTTTACATGGACCTAACAATAAGATTTTCCAGAGGAAGTGATATAATGGCATAAACTTTTTAGAGGACTAAGTACTACATACATATTCATTGAGTCTGGGTGCTGAGGCCCAAACCCACAGAAGTCAGAGATTCAATGCCTGAGTAGAATGTGCTGCATCATGATTGACAGGCAAAGGATGGCGTCACCAGTCAAGGAATGTGGGTAGCTTCCAGTCACTGAGAGTATCCCTTAGAAAGCCCCAGTAAATAAAGAGAAATTCCAGTCCTCCAGCAAAGGGAGCTAAATCCAGCTGACAACAACAATTTGGACATGCATCTCCATCTCCTCTTCCTCTTTAAGGTCTCCAGATAAAAACCAGAATGGCCAATACTTGTATTTGAGATACTTGGTACTTTGAGCAGAGGTCACAGCTAACCTCAACTGAGGATCCTGGCCTATGAAACTGCAAGATAACACACTGTGTTGTTTTAAGCTATACAGCAGGCCAAGATGTATCTCATTCACATATGTCTTAAAGGTCTAACTACATTGCAAGACAGGAGTAGGAGCTAGGACCTAAATGGACTTGATTAATATTAAATAATTTATAGGAAGTGGAGTGGGGCTGGCTTTCAACCTTAGCACTTGTATTAGAAGAGGTACCAGAGAGCTTTCCCCCTTATTGCCCCTGTGCCAGGGAGAATAAAAATACGAGAAGACAGCCCTGACCAATCATGAAATTTACCAGAACCTTGGTCCTTGAATTCTGGCTTCTGAAAATGTGAGAAAATAAATGTCTGTCTTCTACCATACCTAGTCTCTGGTATTTTGTTACAACAGCTGGCGAAAATGAACACATGCAGTAATAGCAAACTATTAGAATGACAGCCTGCTGCTTTCACTGTGTTCTGTTCATTAAAGGTATGCTGTGCCAAGGGAGGTGGTACGTTCATTCTGTGACCCCCACCATTGTGAGTTTTAGGTTAGCCTGGGCTACATAGGAAATTTGACAACAGCCTGAGATACATAGATTTTAAGACCAGCTTTGGCAAAAGAGCACAAAACACTCCAAACAGTAAGTAGAACTGTCATTTCCCAAAGCACAGAGACACAAGGCCATGACACTAGGAGATACGGGCCGGCTTGGATGTCTGCCCACCACTGGCAAATGTTTACCAACAGCAAAGTAATTTAGCATGGATGCCAAGCAACAGGTAGCTCACCTGTTTATGAGTCCTAAGAATGTGGGGTGATTAGGGTCTGAAGAAGCATCTCTCTAATGTGACTCTGTGGGATTGTTCCCAGGTAGGCTGGGAAGCCTCGGGGTAACTTGCTACTGTGTCCATCTGGAGAGCAGCTAGCTACATGGAGGAACCAGAGGGCTGGAGGCTGTTCTCAGCAGGTATATTGCTTTAAGTAAATTACTTATATACTCTGAACACCACATATAAAACAGGTGTAAGAAGAATATTTTACACAGTCTCGTTGAAATGATTAAATGTCTTCATGAGTGCAAAAACTGAGGGAATTGCTCAGCACACGGAGGCTTTGCCAGAATAGTTATTATCAGGAAGGTCTTCTAAATTATTTGGAAGACCCAGGATGTGTGTTGCTTGTTGGCATTTCTTCTAGGCTCCGCCCCACAGTTACCTGGCAACAGTCGGTGTGCCTGACTCGCTATAACAGGGGCTGCTTTGCCCCCTTCTCAGTCTCTTCTTTTGCTCTTACTCTCTTAGCCTCTTCCCTCTGTCCGTTCTCTCCCCTCACCCTCTTCTCCCCCCACTTTTGCTGGTACCTCAGGGGGAAGGGATTCCTCATCATGCCCCCTACCCCCATTGAAAAACCCCTTCCCTCACACCATACCGTGCCTCCTCTACCTAATATAAACATCCCTGGCTTCTTTATCTTTTTATATAAAGCACAATATTGCTCTCTGGTCGTCATTAAAATAAACAGCTTGCATTGTCTACACGCATTATCTTAGTTAATCTGTATCTCTTCCTAGACAAGGAGATTCCTATTACCCACCCCACCCCCACTTATAAACAACAGAAGCTAGCAAACTGAACCCGCTGAGGCTTAAGGAGTTCCGTTTACCACGTTGGAATTCAGCAGCCAAATTAAGGTCTAGGCCTGCTTCCCTCTCCACTGATCTGCCTTCCGTGATGCTGTGGATCTGAACTGTCCCGGAGGCTTTCATCACAGGCCTGGTATCATCGAGCTCTGGAGAAGCTGTAGTTTCTTTGCATGGACAGCACGTTTGGCCTCGGCAGCAGCTGTCTTTTGTCTATGGTTCCCTGGACACCAGGATAACCGCGTACAATTTAATTTTCACCAGATTCCTTTTTCTCTTTTAATCCTATACTCTTAGACAGGAGAGACTAGGCAGATTCCTGCACACCTGGGAAGACCTGGGGAAGGAGAGAAAGGAGGGTTTGAAGGCCCCAGCTCTCCTGCGGGCAGCGGTTTTATCTTCTATAGCCTTGGGTCTGTAGGCTTGAATCTGCATCACACTTGGGAGTGGTGAGGCTCTGGGTGTAAATTTCTCCCGGCCTGCAGTGACCCGCCCCGCCCCTCTCCCTCTCCACCACTCAGAGCTGTAGAGCATTAAAGGAGCTTCCTTTCGCTAATGCCTTCCCACCACTGGGGAGGGCTTTTCTTCAAGGGCCTCAGGAGTGGTAACTCAAAGTGTTTCATTTCTATTCATTCTAGGCTCTGGGTTCCTCAATTTAATGAGGTCTTTACTATTGTCTTTAAAGAGTGCTCTCGCTCCCGCAGAGTCAAGCTGTTAACTGGGCAGAAAGAGAACTAACCTACACAAGCACTTCGGAGTTGGTTTTCTCTGGCATCTCTGCATCTCCCAAAACCCCAAAGCTGGTGCTGCAAAGGCTTCCCACTTACTAGCTGAACCTGCCCCAGTTCCAGAGCAGACTCCCTGGGGGATGCAGAGTTTATTAATAGTCTCTGTCCCCTAGGACCAGCAGGGATGAGAATACTTGCACATCCGCAGAGAACAGAGCCAGCACGACGGCTGATGGGGCCCTGGCTGCTTTCTCCAGTCCTCTTCTCAAGCATCATTGCTGAAATCAGACGCAAACGGCTGGACTCAGAGTTCCTGGAATCCTCTGGATGCCCCCGTGGCGCCCTGGAATACGGGCTTGTTGTGGCCTGGTTTTTGTTACTGAAGGAAAATACTGGAGACTTGGTAATTATAAAAGATAGAGATTCTTTGGCGCCTGGTTCTGTGGCCTGTGATGTGTAAGGGTTTGGTTGCTGGCCTGTGCTCAGCATCTGGCAAGGACCCTGTGCTACCTCATAAAACATTAGCCAACTCAGATTTCTCCTCTTGTTCCTATAAAGTCCTTAATGCCATCAAGGGGTCCCAATGTAATTCTAATTACCCCCCTCCCTGCCCCAAGACAACTACTCTAACTATTGTTTACTTAGGAATCTTGGGATTAAGCTTACAACTAGTGAGCTTTCTGAAGACACATGCACCCAGTGTTCATTCAGTTGGAGACTCTAGACATGCAGCTTGATTAGACGGATACTACCTGCTAGCATTCTGTCTAAATAAACTTCACCCCACAGTTACCTGGCAACAGCCAGGTAGGCCTGACCCACTCTAAAGGGGCTGCTTGCCCCTCCTCCTTTTGCCTCTCTCTCTTGCCCTCTTGCTCCTTTTCTCTCTCCATTGCTATCCCCTCTCTCCATGTGGTCATGGCCGGCCTCTACTTTTCTACTCTCCCTCTCTCTGCCTCTACTACCCTTTTAACTCCCCTCCCCATGCGCTGAATGAACTCTATTCTATACTATACCATCCTGGTCCTGTGGCTGGTCCCTCAGGGAGAAGGGATGCCTTGGCATGGCTTGCCGAGGCACCCCTTCCCCCACACCTCACCACACCCCCATAGAACATATCTTATATCTCTATCATTTTATAAACACATCACTATGACCTCCTAGCGGCCTAATAAGTGACCTAAACTCAGCCTCATGCTCATCTCTAGGCTGCCAAGAACCCTAAACTGGGTCAAGAGAGGAGAGAAGGTAGCTACTGTAGTCACTGCAGAACACTGGAACATTGCTGGGGCAACAGCCTGATCTCTGTCCACCCACAAGAGGGGGATGACTTAGACTTGAGCCAACAGAGCAGGAACCACTTAGGACTAATGTGTCAAGTCAGCCAGGTGCTGACAATAAAGTAGCAGAGAAACTTTAACTGTACTCACCGGCATCACTCCAGTTTCACTGAGGGCTTTGAAGGGTATATATCTTGTCCCTGGATCCTTCCTCTCTGTCTCTGACTCTGTCTTGGTGAGATGTTTTTCTTCTCCAAGACCCACGGGGCCTGTAAGCTGGCTTTTCAGGTATTTTGTTACAGTGACAAAAGTTGACTAACTCACCTGTTGATTTTAAGGGCTGAGTACTGGCATAAAAAGAATCAGCTGCCCGAAGAAGATAGGATTTAGGGCCACCAAAGTTGAAGACTGTGATACAGAGGGCACAATGCAGAAAGAAAACTCATATCCAGTGGTGGAGAGTAGGGTTTTCTACATAAAGGAGGCACTGTCCTCTAGAGCAGGGATTGCAGTCTATTTTTTTGTCCCTGCTTACTTAGTAAGGTGGGGGTTACCATCTTATCCAGAAGAGGGCACTAGTGAGTCTTCAGGCAGGGAAAGGTCTAAAGGTCTCAGTGCCAGAATCCAGATGGCTTCAGGGATGATAGTTTGGTTGCAGCACTGTTCCTGGCAAAATTACATTTTTAATATTATTTTTGGACATACAAACTGTTTTGGAGTCTCTTTTAAATTGGGGTAATAACACAGACCTAGAATTCAGGGGAGATAAAACGAACCACTTGGGAACCTCTTTTTTAAAACAACAACAAAAACAATAACAACAACAACAAAATTTATTTAGATGAAAGAGACCAAGTTTCATTCTTTTTATGGAGTTAATCAGGAGAGAAAAATCGTCTGAAAATAAACCCGTGAATAATGGTCATGCGCAGGAAGGGACTGCGCTGGGAACGTGGTGGGGGAGGCAAGCAGTGCTAATGGCCAAACAGTGATCTATTAGCTTGCAGAGCTGAGCAGCCATTGGGTTTGCAGACGATCACATCTGAGTGAGGGCTCTTCCGGGACACACAATGGCTGTCAGTCCTTGGAATAAAGCTGTATGAAGCCGCTGGTGCCTTTGGCTGGTTTCAATGAACAGATGTCGCCTGACTGTGGCTCAGCCTCATATTCACACAAGAAGCCCATCCTATACCCTGCCTGGGGCAACTTCTGAGCAAGGGTTCTGTTTCCCTGGAATTCGCACAGCCTGGATTCCAGATGAGAGTGAATGGGAGGTGCAGTGAATGCTTTTCAAAATGCATTTTGGGGTTGAAGTAAATCAACTCCTAATCTTACAGTATCATCCTCATTGTTAACATGTCTGAAACATTCCTGAGTTGTGCTAGGACAATATAGGAATCATATACTCATCCGTATACAATGTTCGCCAAAGGCCAACTTTGAGTGAAAGGCTTTTTTGGGGCACCACAGATGTATCAGTGATACCAGCATCCAAGCATCCTATCTTCAGAGCACTTATAGTTTAGCAAGAAATAAGCAAGCATATTAATACTGTCAGTATAAGTGAATCTAAGCCAGGAACTCAGTAGAAGCAACAAAAAGGGAGAAGGCATTAATTAGATTTTATCAAAGGTATTTTTTTTCATGTTGTTATAGAAATAATATAAAGAAGACAAGTCAAAATTTCAAAACAGAGTCTAAGATTTAAATAGTTATTTCTCCAAAGAAATTTTATAAGTAATGTTTGAGTGCACGGAAAACGTATAACTAGCCAGGAATCCAGTGCAAATCAAAACCTCAAGATGGTACCTTGTACTTACTAGGAAGACTCTGCTGAGAGAGGCTGATGGGGGGCAGGATGTGGAGAAATCAGAACAGACATACAACTCAGCATAAACCATCAAATGATACAGCAGGTGAAAAGTAGGTAGGAAGGTGGGGGCTACCACGTGATTCAGCATGTCTACTTCTAGTTGTAATCCCACCAGAAATAAAAAGTATGTCCTCATAAAAATTGTACGCGAAGGTTTGTCAGAATTATCCATAGTGGTTAAAAAGTAGAAGCAGCCCAGATGTTTGACAATGGATAAATGGGTAAATAAAATGTGGTAGAGCCATCCAGCAGAATAGTATTTGACAAAGAAAACCAATGAAATGTTGCTACAAAGTTGATGAATCCTGAAAGCATTGTGCCAAGTGAAAGAAGCCACTCTTAAAAGATCACATACTGTATGATAGGGTTTCTTTGAAATGTTTAGAAAAGACAAATCTATATTGAGAGGAAGTAGATGAACAGTTGCCCGAGGGAGAAGGGTGGTTGCTTATCGGTATGGATTTGAGGACGGGCTATGCTAAAACAATCTAAGGCTGATGGTGGTGATCTTTGTGAATAAACACGTTGCTTTTGAGACAGGCTCAAGCTGTATAGTCCACAGTGGCCTTGACCAGGATCGCCCTCCTATCTCAGCCTTTCATGTAGGATTACAACTGTCTGGATGGTAAATTTTAAGAGATTAATTACCTATAAATTACAGCTCAGTAGAGATGAGATGAGGAGAACATGAAAAGAAAGAACGAACGACCAGGCTTCGAAGGATTAGGGCTGAAGGAAGCAGACACCAGGGAGGCAGCATCTCTCTTCAATGCTGTATAGGACAAGAGAACTGTGTGGGGGACAGACACATCTGAGCCAGAATACCTGCTCTGTCACTTGCAAGAAACAGCTTTATTTGAAACTTTTTGGTCTTTCCTGTCCCTTCTCTTCCCCTCCCCTCCCCTCCCCTCCCCTCTCCCCTTCCCTTCCCTTCTCTTTCCTTCCCTCTTCTCTCTCTCTCTCTCTCTCTCTCTCTCTCTCTCTCTCTCCCCCCCCTCTCTCTCTCACACACACACACACACACACACACACCACATCTTCCTTCCTCCCCCTCTCTCCCTCTTTCTTTTCCACCTCTCTGATAATTTCCTATGTACCAGATCTCCTGCCAACAGCTTTCAATGCATGAAGGTATCACCATTGTAAACATCTCAGGAAGAGATGGTATTGCCTCCCTGTACCAGGAGGTTGGTACTCGGTGACCCTTAGCCACCATACTGTGATGGAGGTGTGGTCTTGGAACTTCTTTTGGTTTTATGTATCTCATTTCCAAAATCTAGTGGTTTTGTAGACTAAGAATTCATGGTTTTAAATTTTTTATATGATTAGTTCACATTAATATCTTATTTCCACTTTAGATTGTGAGAAAGTTTTCTGTCAAATGCCAATAATTTATACTCTTTCAAATTTTACTATTATATATTTTTTTTGTCACACAAAACTCTGCTTGGTACAGTCAGTTGAATTATGATCTCTCTAAAGATGCCCAAGTCCTAAAACTGAGACCCAGTGATTCTATTTTATTTGGAAAAGGGACCTGTACTTTAAGATCTTGAGCTATTTCATGCTAGGTTACTCACATGGAACTAAAACACAGAGCTAAGACTCTTGATTATAGAGAAAAGATGGCAAACTTAACACTGAAGAACAGGTCCATGAAAATAGACCTACAGGTCAGAGCTACTGTCAAGATTAGGCTCTATCATTAGTTTCTGTTTCAGACTGCTGGCTTTCAGAGCCAGCCACCATGCTTATAACAATTTGTGATGGTTGCTACAGAACGCTGTACTGAGATACTTTGTCCATTAATTCATTACAAATGAGTTTTCCTTTACCACATTGCATATAGTTGTAACTGCTGTAGAGTCTGGCTGGACAGTCTTAGCTTCTGAGTTGTCTCAGGGTTAATCTATATTAACTGCATTCTCTTCTACGAAATGAACACATTTTCATATTCCCTGTATGTTGGATACTCTGAGATTATATTCTTGGTCTTGTTAATGGTAATCTGTGAATTTGGTTATATCTCTTTATTGAATGCTTATATTGCTTCATTAACTTGGTTAGTCAAAGTCTCTCAATGTTGTATGTTTGGCCAGGAAGCTTCTGATTTTTTTAATTCATACATAGACCTGTTAGATAAGATTTATACACATGGTTCAGATGTTTTCTTCTTTGAATCTTCCCTTTCACTCTTCAATATTCCTAGCTGCTCCACATTCTGTCTTTTTGCTCCCTATGTTAGAAACTCTGTGGGTTTTCTGTAGTTTCTCTATATCATGATTGAAGTCTACTATCAGGACAATGCCCCCATGTGAAGCATCTCATGAAGGTGTCTCCTTCCATGTCTTGACTCTTACTCAGATATCTTGCTTTGCTTCAAAACTCCAGAGATCTCCAGTGGTGATTTTAGAGCATTGTTTTTAAAGTTTATAGCTGTTATCTGTGTTATCAACCTATTGAGGTCTTTCTCCTATGTCCTGGAAATAGAGTCTGGCATTTAACTACAAGTGGAAAACACAAAGCAATTAGATAAGATCTAGCCCAATTTACTCTTCACCAACAATAACTATTGATTATCCTTATCGCAGCATTGTGTGAGATACATAGTATTACCTCATTGTTCAGATAAACTGTGGTGTTGAGAGAAGTTAAGTTCTGTGCCCAGCACCTTACAGATCCTAACTGGGACTTTGTCCAACTGGCTGAGATTTGAGATTACACATCAGGCTGGGCAGTTCCATTCCTCTTGCGTTTTGAAGACCTGGAATAAGCCTCAATTCACCTGCTCCATTGATTTCCACCCAAAAATGGGAACTCATGGTTGTGCTACTGAAAGTCTGTGGCTTCCTTCCTTCGTGGGGAGAAATGGATTTGAAGAAGTTACTGAAGATGTGGCACAGGTTCACCTTGGGGGTGGAGACAGTATATAAATAGGGATGCCAGAATCCAGGAAATTCCAGTCCTCAGACAGGATAAAATGGCATCATACCCTCCTTTTATGATGACTTTGGTTAGTATTTTTTTCTTTGAATCTCAGGTTTTCCAACTCCAAACTGAATATAATAATTCCCAATCCAAAATGAAGCAGAATTCAATAAGAAAGCTGACTCATTATTAAAAATTACTTACCACTTTACTTCATGGTTGCACCCGAATGTATGCATGCATGTAGGAGCCTGCAGAGGTCAGAAGAAAGATCAGAATCTCTGGTACTATGCTTATAAATGGCTATCTCTGGGATCTCTGGTCCCCTGTAAAAACACTGAGTATTTTTAAACACAGACTCATTTTTCCAGTCTGGATATTTTATTTTAAAAAGTGTGTGTGTGTGTGTGTGTGTGTGTGTGTGTGTGTGTGAGCGTACAGGTCAGAGGAAAACCTTGTCTGAGGCAAGGTATCTTACTTATTCACTGCTACTTATCCCAGGCTTGACAGCCCAGAAGCTTCCAGGGAGCCTCCTGTCTCTGCTTCCCTTTTTCCATAAGGATGCTGGGATCATAGACACAAATCACTAATCTTGCTTTACTCGGGTTCTGAGTACCAGATTCCCCATCTTCATAGTGGCATGGTGGCATGGTGGCATGGTGGCATGGTGGCATGGTGTGCTGGTTAGCTTTTGTCAATAATACAAACTGGAGTCTCTCAGTCACTCAGACTGGTCTGGGGCATGGCTGTAGGGCATTTCTTGATTAATGTTGTGGAAGAGCCTAGCCCATTGTGGGTGGGGCCGATCCTGGGACTTGGGTCTAGATTGTTATAAGGAAATGGCTGAGCAAGCCAAGGGAAACAAGGCAGTGCATATCCCTCCTAAATACTGTCTGTTTTAATTCTTGCCTCTATGCTCCCACCTTGGCTTCCTCAGCGATTGGTTTTGACCTGTAAGCCAAATAAACATTTTTTCTCAGGTTCCAACCAAGCTGCTTTTAGTCAATGTTTTATCTCAGCAACAAAAAGCAAACTGGTGCATGGCAAGTGCTTTGTCCACAGAGCCATCTCCCGGTCTGAAAATCTGACTTTTACACCATCCACTTTATACTTCACAGATGGCAGGAAGTGTGTTTATAAATTCCTCATGAATGGTGGTCTCCAGACCATGCAGGAGGAGCCAGAGGGTCACACTTTAGTGAACAGAGACCCACACTTTCTCTTTCTCCTTGGATTAAGGTTCTACCAGGCTAGGAGATCAGTCCCTATACGATAGACCATTGTGTAGTGCCACTTCCTTGCTATCACCCACCACCACTTTCTCCCTGTGCGATTTGGGCCATGGCAAATGATCAGGCAGCTAAGAAGATTGTGCTCTCCTGCTGGAGAAGTGGCTCTGTCATTATTTGGTCTTCCTTTTTCTTTTTAATTTTCTAATCCCTGTCCTCTTCCAGGGATGGAAAGGTCCCACCCCAATCCCACATGCTCACTATGGTGCTAGGCACTAAGTTATTATAATGGAGCAAAGTACATAAAATTGTGGTTCCCTACTCTCTGTGGGGATGGACTTGAATAAAGGGGAACTATTTGTTAGAATCCTTTGGACTTATTTGGTTGTATATACTGTTTCAATGTATGTTCTCCCCCTTTGAACAATCCTCTAGGCGGCAGTGTTGGGAATTGGGGCCTAACAGGAGATGCTTGGGCTTGGAGAGTGGTGTCGAACCTCATGGGTGGATAAGTGTCAATCACACTAGAGCTCATGGCTATGAATTTGATTGCTTTCACCTATGTTACAGCAAAGACTGACACAATAAAACATCTTGATCTTCCCAGAAATCACAACTCATAGGAAACAAATTGCTCTTTGTAAACCCAGTCTTTGGTATTGTGATATTGCCATCCAGAATGGCCTAAAACAGGAGTATTGGATCAGAGATTTTGCCTTGGGGCAGTTTGCATGGGGGTTGGTGGGTCAATGCCAAACATGGGCATGTATCTCTTTTTAAGTGTGTTTTGGGGGCTACATAAGAATGGACTCCTGCAGTGAGCCTCACTGTTCCATCTCTGGCACACATCTGTGCTTTCTGACATATCTGCACTGTCCCCTTCCTAGCATGACTTTCCCTCTGCGCCCTATTTGTCCAAGGACAATTTCAACAAGCGAAGGCTCAGAAGCATATGTACCCAGTGCTTGTGACCTCTCTCCAGTTGACAAATCCCAGTTCCCCAAGACAAAGCCACCTTCTACCCTACACTGAAAAGTGGAAAATGTATTTGTCTGGGAAGGTTTCTGGGTCTGTGTCAGCTTGGTGACAGCTGTCCAAATAGAAGAGGTGTTATGCATTTGGAAAATGAAGTTATTTGGCTGGGTTGATGGTGTGTGACTGCCGGTGGCAGATGTCTGTTTCTGTGCTGGTCACCACGCTCTCTTCTCCTGGTCTCCAAAGAAGACACATTGGAGAGATGGGTTTGATGCCAACAGCATTCTCCTTTGTCAGGCAGGATAACATTACTGCAAGTGTGACATGTCCTGCCACCGAGGTGCTTCCTACCCCATGCTCAACTTCTTTGTTTTTGAAACTTTTTTCCCCTCTACCTCACCCTTTCATCTGTGATTGTCTAGGGGAGCCACAGGCACCGAGAGATCCTATTACAAGTCATATCTTTGGGCTTTTCATGCTGCCTCTGCCCAAAGTTGCTACTTCCCTTTACAGTTGCAGAACGCGCCACCATCCTTGTTTCATCTAGGTAGAGGGAGATTTCTATTGAATGACTCTGGAGGTGTTTGCATATAGAAAGAGCAATGAGTAATGGAAATTAAATCCACTTCGTTCTCGGTGCTGGGTTTGTGGGCTTGTGGTTTGTACCCCACCCAACATACAGCAAGCTAGGCCACTATTTATGGCAAATCTGCCTATTGGATCTGTCTCTGTCTCTGTCTCTCTCTCTCTTTGTGTATGTGTGTACTTGTACCTCATCTTTTATTCCTCCCTCCTTTCCTCATCCTCTCCCTTGTAAAGTCCCAAACTCCCATCTTGAAACATGCTTTCTGAACAATATATGCACGTGAGAAAATGTACCTTTAAGTACAACAATGTATGCTGCCATACATCTGAGATGCCCAGAGGGTGCCATTTCAGTGTCATAGAAATAAAGGTGGGGGTGGGGTGGAGTGGGGGGTTGGGTGGGGGTGGGGTGGGGGTGGGGTGGAGGATAATCACATGTATTTGCTTCATCCATGCTGACTCTGCTTATTTCAATCTATGACCAGTCAGCATCCTTGATTGTAACCTCACATGGCTAGTGATTCTCTGTTCTAAGGAAAAGTGAGGTTGGAGGTTTTGGAAAGGATACCTACTTTCACTTCATTTCCTAAAAAGCTACTCTCAGACCCTCACCTAGGAACTCAAATGCATATAAAAAGAGGAGAGAAATCTACTCTAGCAGAATAAGTAGGTCAAAGTGTCATGGCCCACAGGAGAGATAGAGTGCTGAAGGACTCATGGTGCCACTCAGGTATTGCCCCACCAATCACAGTAGAAGATAAGTAAAAAGGCCCTGGACAGAGCCCCAATATCATCAGTTGTTTAGAGAGCAATGCTGGAGACTGTGAGACAGACATTCAAGAAACTCCATGTCTAGAGTTGCTCTCTAAAGCTGCTGAAATTTTCAGACTAGGTGACCCTAATGGGTCTGCAGATACAGCACTAGGAAGGAGACAAGCTATTATGTGCATGGAAAGAAGCCTGGTCAAGCAGGAGATGCCAAGTGCTATCTAATTCCTACGTTGGGAAATTTTAAAGACTAGCATTATGGTCAGTGGATGATTGGTCTACTGAGTTGTTGGCATCTCTTATATTTTAAAATATATTTCCTGGAACAACAGGGTAATTTTAATTTTTTCCATTAATTTACTTATTCACTTTATGTTCCAATAGTAGCCTACCAATGCCAGAGTGGGTTGGCACTCAGAGGACATCTCTTCTTAACCCAAAAAGTATTTGGTTTTTATGAGTTAAAAACCTAAGTTAAATCAAATCCTATGGTCTACTGCTCTGTAGACTTTGGTCAGTTGCTTTGGGAATGGTGAGTGGATTACTCCAGCAGAATGCTGTCAGAGAGACTGAGGGATTGAGGCTAGTTCTGACTCCACATATTGCCTGGACCTAGATAAAGTCTGGGCCTGGATATTGCATACTAGTCAATGCAAAAATGCAGAGCAGATGACCACGCTTCAAAGAGACTCAGAATGAGGCAGAGAAGAAAGATGCATATCAAGGGCTTGGTGTGATTAAATGCTACAATAGACCACTGCTTCAAGTGTTTGGGACTGTAGATTAGGGACAGCTAATCTATTGCAAGGAAAGCTATGGAGAGGAAATGATTTTTGAACTGGGCCTTGGTATACACGCATGCTATTAACTCATCAAACATTCTCAAAAGAAAAATCAACTATCTAGTGTGATTGAAATGTACCGAGTAGAGGGAAGGTGGGTCATCAGACTGGAAAGGCTGGGTAAAGTTAATTTATTTACTAAAGTTATCTGTGCTGTGTCCCGCAGGAATCAAGAAGTGGGAAATCTATTCAGAATGTCAGTCAGATACTATGGACTGAAGCTGTTTGATTGAGGAGGTGGAGAGGATATATGCAAATACCTTAACTTTCCAAGAGTTGTATTGCAAATATGCAAATATCAGAATTATTAGACATACACAAAAGAACCCCTCTTCTCTACTCCCTCTGGGAGATGAAGCAAAGGGCAGGGAAAGCCTACCAGGTTAAGCAGAGGACATTTCACCAATCCAGGAAGAGGAAGGGTCACAACTTTCTGTAAGAGATGAAGACTAAATGTTCATTCACACCATAGGAAGTGGGGATTATGACACCAGAAGCCAGATTATGACACTTACAGCCAGGGCAAAGTTGTCTGACACACAGGATAAACAGTGGGGTTTGTAGGTAGACATTCTAGTGCTTCTAACTAAGTGATCTTAGGCAAGTTAACATGCCTCTATGTGCCTCCATTTTCCTATCTTTAAAATGGGGATTCTGACAGTATCTTCTTTGAAATTCTGCTACAGTGATCAAACAAATTAAATATGCAAGACACTTAATATTACTGAATAAAGTGAGATCTGGTCAGTCTGTGTGTCATCACTGGGGGGAAAGCCAGGGGACACTGAGTCTGAAGTGTATGTGATGGGCAGGGAATCTATTCTGATGTCCAGTATTCCCACCAGAGATATTAAAGAACAACAGCAATAACAGAAGCAGCTGCAACAACAACAATAATAACAACCCACCCAAAACTAGTAAAAACAGAACACTTAACTGTTCTCTATTCCTTGCAGATCCAGTGGAGATGGTTGGTATATCTGTGGGCTGTGATGAGGCGATTGCCAACAACACTTCTGGTGCTGGTTCAGTGGGGTTTGCTGAAACCTGCAGGCTCTGCCTCAAAACATTCTTCAATGCACAGAATAAAATGCAGAAACCAAACTGTATCAAGTCCAATTATCAAAATATACATCTGCAATATGGTGATATATGTGTTTTTAATTAACACAGTAAATTTTTAAAGCAAGGCAAGGTGAACAAGGTCTGTGGGTTTGTCTGCAGCAACAGTAAGAGAGAAACTATTTGTGATTTTTATTACTGATAAATCATGGGTGCAAGAGCAATTTCCAGAGTTTAGCTTTATCCCTTAACTTAAAAAGTCAGACTCATGGGGTAAGGGGAGCAAAAACATGGGGGGCTGTGGGGGAGGGGAGGGATACTAGCAGAGAAGTGGAAGGAGGATAGAGGGGGCAGGTAGGGGGAAAGTCTGTAAGAAGAACTATGTCATCTCACAAAACCCTTTCCAGTGCTGATCATACGGAGTCTGTGCACATAGAAATGTCCAGTGACAGCGTGTATGTGACCTCAGGAAGGCTCTCTGCAGTTATTTATCAGTGGATGAGTGAATGTGTGACTAAACCTGGAGTTGATTAGCACAGCAAGTGGCCCTTGCTCCTGCTCTGTGTCCCTTATTTCTCTGTTTTATTATTTTCACTGAGAGTATATGGAGGCATTGCTGTGCTAATATTTATTGAACAGATGCTACGTGAAAAGCTTGAGCTTTATGAGTGATACCAAGGCGAGGGGGTAAGCCGTGAATCTGGCCCTAAGGGAGGACTTAGCCCGAGAGGAGTAGACGGGAACCCAGAAAAACCAGTGTTCTGCACATGGCTGTCCTTAACCAACTGCCTATTTTTTCCCTCATGAGTTCCTATAAAGGTTTGGAAACCAAAAAGAATTTCAAAGTTGGCAGTAGTGAAATAGCAGCCAGGCTGCAGTACCTGAAAAAGAAACCTGCCTCACACAGGGCTTGTTCAGATCACACAGTTTGCAGAACGGAGCTTGGAGAAGTGGGTCAGTTTGCAGAGTGAGCGGCCATAAGAGTCTGCAAACAGCTGCCTCTGTGGGAACCTGTGTTTGCTAGGGGAGAAAGCACAGATGGGGCCTCTGTAAAGCATTCTACAGGGTGGTACCTACTATTAAATTTTTAAAACATTCTTTTGTGAAATGTTTCCATATTGATTTATTGAGAAATAGGTCACTCTTTCACAAAGTGTAATGACACCTGATTGGATGTGTAAACTGTTTTCTTCATGTTACCACTAGGTTTTCAGTAAAGCTGGCTCTACTCTTGGCTGCACAAGTCTAGCTGTCATGTGACTGCTTATGAGAGTGACTGTTCTTCCTATAGTGGTCAGCTGGCTTGTTAAGTGTAGGCACACTTAACAGTGAAACAGGAAATCCCGCCTCCTTTCCACGGTCCTGATGGAGAACTTCACTGTCTGCAATGGTTGTCATCATATAGTCTTCTTAGCTAATCCCCCCTGTTTAAATAAAGTTTTATTGAAATGCAGGCTGTGGTAGTTTGAATATGCATGGCCCAGGGAGTGGCACTATTTAGAGGTATGGCCTTCTTGGAGGAAGTGTGTCATCGTAGGCATGGGCTTTCTAGCTTCCTGGAAATCAGTTTTCTCCTAGCAGCCTTCAGATGAAGTTGTAGAGCTTTCAGCTCTACCTGTGCTATGCCTGTATGGATGCTGCCATACTCTTACCTTGATGATAATGGACTAAATCTCTGAACCTGTAAGCCAGCCCCAATTAAATGTTGTCCTTATAAGAGTTGCCTTGGTCACGGTGTCTGTTCATACCAGTAAAAGCCTGACTAAGCCTGACTAAGACATAGGCACATAGGGTTTTTTTTTTACATATAGACTATTGTCATGCTTCAGCAACAGAGTTCATAGAGCAGCACTCCTCTCCTGAAAAGTCTACATTGTTCTCTCTCTCTCTCTCTTTCTCTCTCTCTCTCTCTCTCTCTCTCTCTCTCTCTCTCTCTCTCTCTCTGACAAGACTTGTCTGCTGAAAGTTTCTTTATTCCAAAGGCCAGGAGACGAAGCACATCTCTTGGCTCATGGGTAGGTAGAGCTTTCTAGGCTACGCCTAGGGATGGTGGTAGTGAACAGCATGGTCTGAAATCTCAAATCTGCTTCTTCTTTGTTAATCTTAAGTCCTGCAAAGATGCTGAATGGTATTAGGTCTACTTAATAAAAGAGGAAGTAACTTTAAAATTTTAATTAAAACTATAATGACATCATCCCCCCTCCTCCCTCTAACCCCTATTTTCCCCTTACTCCTTCATGGCCTCTTTTTCCTTATTATTGTTACATATATATGCATGAGTATATAAACACAATCTACTGACTCTGCTTAGTGTTGCTTGTGTGTATATCGTTTCAGGGCTGACCACCTAGATCTGGATAAACAAATAGGAAGCTCATGCCAGGGGAAGACTGATCTCTCTCAGCCCTCCACTCAGTTATAGAAATCACCATATGGAGGGTCAAGAGCAGTGGTCCCTCTCTCCTCACCTTCTTCCCTTGGTATCTAAAACAGTTTTAAAATAGCCCAGGACATATCTAAAGAGTTCTGCAGGGAGAAATAGGGGAGGTGGTTTGCATCTAATACTCACTGTAAGGGACTTCCAGAGTTAGCGAAGATGGGACTAGAACAAAGGAAGGCACCCAGAGTCGTATCAGGAGGCAGAGAGTGTGAGAACAGTAGGATCTCACTGCTTCTCCTTTTTGGAGAGGTGATGTCCAGAAAGCAGACAGTGTCATGATACATGTAGAAAATACTACATCAGCATTTCATTCAGCCCCAAACCCGCTTCATCTATGTCCAGCAGAAAGTCATGGAAACTATCTTCTCTATGACAGGAGTACTTTTTCCTGGGTGTGTGGACAGTGAAAGTAGATAAAGCATCAGTTACAATGTCTATGTAACAGAACAAGTTGATTTCCATAGACTATAAAATAAAGATAACTAGGGGCAAGCTCAATAACTCTACTAAGAATAAATTTAAATCATGACAAACATCTCAAAAGTATCTTCCTTTCTCTCCAACTGATTCACACATTCTGTTAGGTTCCTTAATTTATAGTGAAAATAATCAAAACATGGTTGCATCTGACACATACATAATAGTAAAGTTAAGAAGAGCCATTATTCACAAGCACCAAGCAAAAACAGAAGTGCCTTCCATAAAGGCTGAAAAATAACCTGAATTTTGCAAGGAAAATATTTCAGCATAAAAGTGTAAGAAATAGAAGTTGAGAAGCTTGTTCAGTGGGTAAGAGTGTTTGTTCCAAGCATGAGAACCTGAGTTTGAATCCCAGAACCCATATCGAAAGCCAAGTACATAAAAGCCTGTGCCTGTAACTTCAGTATCGAGGGACAGCTCCTGAGAACTGCAGAAAGGTAAGTCCTGAGAGCTCACTACCCAGCTAGCCTAGCCAAAATAGCAAGCTTCCATTACTGATGGGCCATATCTCAAGGCAATAAGATAGAAAGTTAATAAAAAATGACTTCCATTGTCCTGTGATAGACTCTGCATGGGTGGACAAGGCCATGTGCACTTGTGTCCTCATGTGCATGAACTCTGAACAACACACACACACACACACTATACATAGCATACATACCACATATATACATATATATATGCACACACTGTGTTACACACACATAAACATACACACATACATACACCACATAGACATCACATATGATACACATACTCACATCTACATTCCACAATACACATACATACCAAACTATGCACACTATACACGACATAACATAAAAACATTTGCCTAAAAATTTTGTGAATTCATTGTTTCTAATTGCTGAATTCACAAAATTTTTAGGCAAATGGTTTGATCTGGAAAATACCATCTTAAGTGAGGTAACCCAATCACAAAAGAATACACATGGAATGCAATCTCTGATAAGTGGATATTAATTAGCCCAGAAGCTCTGAATACCCAAGGCACAAATTGCATAACAAATGACTCCCATGAAGAAGTATGGAGAGGGTCCTGATCCTGGAAAGGATTGATCTAGCATTGGAGGGGAATATAAAGACAGAGAAAAAGGAGGGAGGTGATTGGAGAAGGGATGTAGAGAAGAAGGTTTATGGGACATATGGGGAGGGGGGATCCGGGAAAGGAGAAATCATTCGGAATGCAAACAAAGAAAACAAAAATATAAAAAAAAAACCTATACACATTGTGCACCACACACCTCACAATACACAATACACACCTCATAATACACAGCATACAAACATATACATATATCCTCTATACTGCATCATATACCGCAATACATTATATACCACACATACACACACCATACATATCACATACTATATACCATATTGCACAAAAACATACAAACTCTACATATTACACTGCATAAAACACACATATTATACACACCACACAGTGTATAAAGACACCCTACACACATCACATACACACATGCATCACTCATGCTGAACATACCACATGTAAACATACATAGACCCGAACAGCTCATGCACATACACATACTCCAGGCATACACAACACACTCCAGTTACATATAATACACACACACACACACACCAGTTACCTATAATATATACACACACTCATATACACACTATGCATACACATCACTCATACACACAATGCACACATAACACACCAACAAAACACAGCACACATACATATCTCACACATACAATGCACACACCACATACATATTATGTATGCATATCATGCATTGCACATATACATAATACACATATACCATACATGCAACACACAAAGGGCAAGAAAGTAGAGGATTCAGCATGGTGTAGAGAAAGATAGAAGTGTGTTTTGCACAGCATGTGTGTCCTCCTCCCTGAGACATGAAAATGGAAAGCAGGTGAACAAAGATGAAAAGAATGGGGGACGGGGTGCTGCAGCTTCTGTCCCAGGGACAGTAGAGGGGGTGACATGAGGTGAGAGGCGAGTGATAGGGCCAAACAATACAAGGGCCCAGTCGCAGGCAGAGTGAATAGCAAGGAACCAACTCTGCACTGTCTTTCTAGAAACTTTTTGCCAATTTAAGGACAAAGGAAGAATTCTGAGCATATGTCTGTATGCACATTACCTACAAAAAATGGGGCACTAGCCAGAAAGGTTTAAAATCGCATTCCTCTCCTTCCTTTTCCCTCTTTGAAAAGAAGAAATCTCCCCAGGCTGTTGTGCTCTCCCATGAGCCTTTACTCCCTCACTAGTTTTGCGCCCCTTGCCTGCTTTCCACAGCCAGTTATTCACACAGCAGCCTTAGGGGTCCCGTCTTCATAATGTGCCAAGCAGAGGCTCCCTGCTTCACCTGACTTTGACATAAAGTCCTTTCCCTCCCTTCTTCTTTGTCCTTCTTTCTTCTTCCCTCCCTTGTTTTCTTCCTTCCATCCTATAAATATTTATTGAGAACCTACTCTATGTAGAGTTTGCCCTCTGCACCATAAATACATCGATAAACAAGTGAAAGCATTTTTTTTTACTCCCAGGAACTTATCTTTTAAAAAACTTTCCTTTTGGGGGCCCACAAATAAATAGGAATTATTGACAAATAACAAATAAGTCAACATATCAAGACCTGATATGTTATGTGATGAATGCCCCAAGAGAGAAGCAAAGGGTGGAGAATGGGGGAGGTGATGGGAGCCCTTGCCTCACAGTTTGATAGCTGCACAGAAGCTGAGATAATTTGAGAATGACCCTGGTCACTATCTTGGGATAGGAGGAATTTGTAGTAGAAATTTACTCATTACTATGACTAGATTTGACAGAAACAGCTTATGGGAAGAGGACTTGTTTTGTTCCACAGTTTGTTGTGGCAGGGAAAGCATGACAACTGGAGTGGTACCTGCTTCACATGGGGCCCAGAAGGTAGAGAGTGCAGGACAGAACCAGAAATGGATATACTTCAGAGACCACTTCTGATGCCTAGTGTCAGCTGGTACGAAGATCTGTGTGGTGGAATAAGAGGGGACAGGCAGAGAATACTGGGCTAGGAGCTCAGCCAACTCAGTGGTAGACCACTGAAAGCAATGATAGGGAACTTATACTTTGTACATGAGTGTGCACTGAGCTACATTTTAAGATGTGAAAGTGGGGATGGGGTGCAGGGTCTCACTATGTAGTCCAGGCCGGCCTAAAACTCATTATCCTCTAAACTAGGATAGCTTAGAACTTGAGATATCCTGCCCCAGTCTCCTGAATATTATATTTCCTGGTATTATAGATATACACCACCATGGCTAGCTGACCTGACCTTCATTTAAAAAAATTTCCAAGACCATTGTTAAGGACAGGTTATGAGATACAGGCAAAGAGGAGAAGCAGGGGTATGTTAAAGTAGTCACTGTCAAGATTATAAAGATGAGAGAGAGAGAGAGAGAGAGAGAGAGAGAGAGAGAGAGAGAGAGAGAGATCAGCTGGAGTTGATAGGTCATCTCAGTTCATGGTCATGCATTAATTAATGATGTTGATATGAATTATTAAGTAGTTTTGTTATATGTAGATATCATAGAGTGTACTTACACCACCTTCAAGAATGTGTATGATATGTGTGTGTGTGTGTGTGTGTGTGAGAGAGAGAGAGAGAGAGAGAGAGAGAGAGAGAGCGAGAGACAGAGAGATAGAGAGACACACACAGAGAGAGTTTGTTCCTAAGGCCATTATGAAAGCACACAAGATTAAATCTATCACAGGAGAAAATGATACAATCAAAGACACAGTAAACAATGAGATACCTGAGGCTGCTGGTGCTTATTCATAGCCTAGCCTAGCCTAGCCTAGCCTAGCATAGCATAGCATAGCATAGCCTAGCATAGTATAGCAAATACATAAACCAGGAACATGGCTAATTATGACTATTACTGATATTATGTAATGGGCATAACTGAATATGTTGCTCTTTATACAACTGGTAGTGAGAGACTTTGTTTCTAAGAACAGCACAATGGGTACTGTGTTCTCCAGCATCACAATGGCTATAATGTCAGCTTCCAATAGAAACTTTTCATCTTCTTTATAATGTATGGGCACTTCATTATATGCAGTTGTCAATCAACTAGGAAGTTACCACAGTGGCGTTAGAGCTCTTGCCAATTTGTGTTTCTAGTCAGTGTTTTACTAATGAATCCCCGTCTTCCAAAGGCTTCATCTTCCTACCCCTATGACTTTGTCCCATACAACTACAAAGAAGAATTCTACAAGAAAACAGAAATTTCTATCAAACATTGCTGCCAGGCTCTGGCTGTCCGCACCACTGTTGCCACAGGGACAGCACCTGCATGAATTCAATTCACAGTGTTTGCTCCTCAGACTTGCTCTCTCCCTGAATATGGAACTGTGTTGGGCAGGCCTTCAGGGATGGTTGACCAGTTGTCTGACTGCTGCAGGGCTCATGTTTCTGAGTAATGGGAATTAGTGGACTTTACAAAGCGCTGCTTTACCCATTTCAGGCTTTCTTGCTTTCATGCACCAGCATAAAGGAAATCTAAGGCAATCTTATTTTATTTTATTTTTTTGTTAATACAGACCCATCCACCCTATAATCCTTTAGTCCTATAATTGAACTCAATTCTGCCCAGTTTCAGGCATCATGAATTTTATCAATTTTATCTTTTACTGTCTTCATCTCCGTGTCTTTGTAGTTTTTAAAGAGAAGATTGGAGAGGCTAAACCTGAAGCTGTGAGCCTCACATTATTAATAAAAACAGATTATTACCACACTGCCCTTAACTATAACAGACTAAAATTGTAAAGACTATCTTGGCTGAGGCAGGATAAGGATGGTAAAAATTATCATTACCACAGGCATCTCCACAGCTGAATGAGTTCTAAAAACTAGAGTTAGATATACAGGTACATTCCTGACTGCACGTCCCACTGAAATTTCATGACGTTTTCAATATTTTATGAACTATGCAACTACTACCCAACAGCGCTTTGTTTTGGAGATTGGCTCTGTTTTATGTGCTGTATTATCATGTTTATCTTTTTGTTGTTCTCCATTAATCAAAACTATGAATTCAAGGTTATGGATGATCTAAGACTGCACAATGTAGATAAATTTGGAGACTGTAAGAACAAGGAAGTGTTTAGTTCTGTCTTTATCAATTTTGATTTGACAAATTTGTCAATTTTATCTTAGGACAATAAAAATGTAGACAAAGCATGATTCCTTCAAGTTTTTCAGAACCTAAAAGTTCTAAAACTCTCTAGGACCATGGTCACCTTTTTCAGTGAAATTCATCCTTATGAGTCATTGCTTTAATTGATGAAGCATTAAAAACACAATAAAGTTGTATACAGCAAAACCTGCTACACACACTTTAGAACTTCTTATCAAAATAATAAAATCAAAGGGGACACATTGGGACACCTGTTAGATGAATAGAGATAATGTTATTATTTTAAATAAGAAAGTCTATAATGAAATATTAACGAAAACCAATGTAAGCACTAATAGCATTAATGAAAAAGTTCAATAATGTGGCCCCAGACAGGAGAAAGGTTCAAGAAATGAATTTTTACACATGCGTAGGAGAGAGTGAAAAACGTGAATACATTTTAAAGATGCTGTTCACAGCATGACCTGGTGATGGCTCCTTTTGGTAAACTTGATACAAACTTAGACATATCTGGGAAGAGAGAATATCATCAAGAAATGTTTCCTCACATGCCCTTTGGGCATGTTGACTGGGCATTTTCTTGATTGATGATTGATGTGGGAGAGCCCAACTTACTGTGAGCAGTGCCATTGCTGGGAAGGCTGTCCTAGGTGCTTTAGGTAAGAATGCCGTACAGCAAACCATGGGGAGCAACCCAGGAAGAGCACTCTTGCATGGTTCCTGCTTCAGTGCATGCTTTCAGGCACCTGCTATATCTTCCTGCAGTGATAGACTCTGATCAGAAAGTGGAAGCCAAATAAATCCTTTCCTGGGCCTGGAGACATGGCTCAGCAGTTAAGAGTACTGGCTGCTCTTCCAGAGGTCCTGAGTTTAATTCCCAGCAGCCACATGGTGGCTCATGACAATATGTAATGGTATCTGATGCTCTCTTCTGGCATATAGGTATATAAGCAGACAGAATACCAAATACATAAATCTTAAAAGAAATCCTTTCCTTCTCAAGATGCTTTTAGTTGTTGGGTTAATCACAGCAAGAAAGCAAACAGAACAGACCTAAAATCAAAGTGTCTATAAAGGAGCTTAACAAGTGAAAGTAGAGTTTTATAAAGAAAAGTAAATAAGTGCCTAAAAGACATAGACTTAGAATAAACAGACTTCAATAGTGAAAAGATATATTGAGTTCTCAGAATGACATTTCACAATTTCTAGTCCCCCCATCAAAGTTACTCTGTAAGTTGAAGGCGAATCTCAGCACACAGACCAAGATTATAATAAAGAACATATTCTACACTAGGGTATTTAAACATATTACAAGGACACAGATTGCTGAAACACTGGTATATAAAGAAACCAGCAGATCTTTGGAACAGAATAGATGCATAGAAACAGGTACAAGGCTTCATGTATGTGGAATCATCATGGTGGCATTATGGGAAGAAGGTTGGAGTTGCCAGACAGGGCAGTACTCGAAAAGAGACTCAGAGGTCAGGCATATACTTCTGATTTTATTTTATTTTATTTTATTTTATTTTATTTTATTTTATTTTATTTTATTTTATTTTATTTTATTTTATTATGCTTTTTACTTATTCACGTTTCATCCCACTCACTGGCCCCCCATTACTCCCTCCTACAATTCTTCCTCCAATACAATTGACCTGGGGATAATGTTGACAACACATGACCATTCAGAAGAGACATACTTAAGTCAGATCTAAACCATAATAAGCTATGTGAAGCAATGGAAAAAAGGTATCACATATAGTCAAATGCAGGGTGCCCTTTGTGAGGGTGGTCTTATCTTTGTGCATTATACCTCCATGACCAAGGGAACATCCCATATGTCTGAAAGGGATAATGACCTAGTTTGAGTAAGTCCTAGAAATTTAGTTAAGAAAGATGGGGAGGAGATTCTATCCTTGAACAAATAAACCAGAAATGATAAATTTGCTGCAGTATTTAATACAGTGTTTGTAGCTAAGGGGTGCTTACAGAACAGCATGGGGCTATCACAAGCATTTGCCACCGCTTAGCTCTGGGAATTATCCACAGATGTCTGGTAGAAAGAGCTGCCTGCAACAACTAAAAGAGTCATTTGATCAAAACTTAGTAAGTTGGGTGTCTCCAGCAGCCCTGCTATAATAACCACTTACAATAACATGAAACCCAAGGGATGTGAAAGGAGAGATGTGGTTGGGTGTGAGCTCACCCAGGATAGTCCAGAGGGATCAGCCATAAGCAAGGATGCAACAGATCAGTCAGTAGAGGCACAGATGTGTGCTTCTCACTCATATGTCCATCATTATTTGACTTCAGTTCAGAATACCATGTCCTCTAGAGTTGGATAAATCCATTTCTCATTTCTTGGGGTCACTCCAGCTCTAGTGACAAGGAGAAAGAAACATGAAAGACACAATACTTCTTACTGCTTTCCCTTGGGAGTCATATTTCTGTTTCCATCTCCATGCTCAAAGTAAGCCACGATGTCACCTGTTATCCTCCCGATGACTTGATGTTGGTGGGATAGGCAAGAGCATCGGTTGAATCAGTAGTAAATCTTTAATATTCCTCCTTTCCCTCAAAGCACCTGTTTACCCGGAACCACCTGTGCCCTGGACACTCTGGGTCCATTTGGAAAATTGCTCCAGGGCCACATACCCAGCAGGACACAAAGCTTTGCAGCCACAATCTGCTAGCTCCTCCATTTCTGAGACAATTGCTCAGCCAGTTCCCACAGATGTTGGCTGCTGATGGTGCCGGAGCCCACTGTGATGGACAGCTCCTCTGCTTTGTTTACTCTTCCAGGCAGGGTGATAAATTCTCTTTCTAATCAGTATCCCTGCTTCTCATTCTCAGATGCACCAACCCTGCTAATGAATGATTCGCTGAAGTCAGCTGCAAAGACACACCACCCTGCACCCTGCTCTGCCTTTGTTATGCCAAGTCATGCCCTCACTATCTCCCAAACACAAAATGGAGTTCCTGAGGCTGGTGGGGATGGATGAGAGGCTTGAGTAATTTGTTCACAGCAATTCATCCCAGTCTATTCTGTCAAGTGTGCTCCTGAATACGTTTAGTGGTTGTGGAGGGACACAGGTACTTGGAGGGAGTCTTCAGAGGTTCATTACTGCACAGTTCTGAGAGTTTCCATGCAGTGACCTGAGACCTGGTAGGTCAGGTGCTGGAGTTCTTGACCCAGAGCTGACTTCCAAAACAGGAAAAATCTTAGAACTGCCAGGGAACCTCACTCTCTGTTGTTCCTATGGTGGTTTGAGAAAAATCAAACTGAACTCAGAAGAGTTCTTACTTTCTTTTTCAGTGAGGGCCATGAAGATGGCTATACTCCTAGTACTTGAGAGGTAGCAAAAGAAGGAGGATCATGGGCTCAAGGTTATCCTTGGTCACATATCAGGTGCAAGGATAGCCTATTTTTCAGCAAACAAACAAACTGTATTAAAATCAAGAGGAGGAAAAAAGAGTTAAAAGAGTGGTCATAAACAATAGCCATTTGGATTGATACTATGGCTGAAACTGATTTATAAGGCAGCAGGATCTTAAAAAATAGGGGGCAGGCATGGGGCTACATGACACTTGACCACAGTCACAAGGACTGTGAATTAAGGGCTGTGCCATGCTGTGGGCAGGGGTTTTTAATGCTAACAGAGAACTATCTAAAGTTCATGAGGTATTGTTGGGAAAGTACTTACACTTAAGAAGACAAAAGTATGTTTATGCAAGGGGGAGGGAGGGAGGGAGGGAGGGAGGGTGTGTGTGTGTGTGTGTGTGTGTGTGAGAGAGAGAGAGAGAGAGAGAGAGAGAGAGAGAGAGAGAGAGAGATGAGGTTGAATATAAGGTACTCGGGACACGCGCGTGAAATACAATGAAACAGTATTCTTAACAGTACATATATGATAATTTAATTAAAAATATAAAAGGACAAAGTAGGATGAAGCTCTGACGAGGATGAGAACTCACCTCATTTGAGACGGGGGCTCACTGTGATTTCAGCGGTTGCCTTGAGCAGTCAGGAGAATGCTTAGGACTAACAGGGTTGATATGGGGTCTTTAAGGGCATCCACTGCCCACCCTAGACTGAATGCAAGATGTATCCTTGGGAGAAAATTGATCAGGTTCAGTCTTGGCTTCAGGAATATCAAACACCCTGCAGCTAACTAACCCACACTGGCAGGGAAATGGCAGTTTTGGAACTTTGCTATAAACACCAAATGAACCAGACACAGAAGCAATAAAAGAATATTGATAAAAGCATGTTGGTCTGTGGCTAATTTACTTTCTACATGGGCTATCTTAGTCAAGCACATTTCGTCAGAAACAGTAGCTCAGTCAAGCCACTTTAAGGAAAGGGACTTGCTATGAAGTGCAGCAGGTGCAAACCTCAGCCTTTGAAAGAGTAAGAAACATGCTTAGATTTTCTAAGCAATTGGACTTTCTCCCTGAGTCTCCAAAAAACTCACTCCAACTCTCGCTGCAGAGTACCCATGCTGGGCTATGGTGCCCATGCTGCCCTGCTTGAAGGCATCAGTGGGATGGATCTGCAGCTTCCCATTCTGGTCTTCAGAGGGCATCAGGAAAGCCCATCATGTCTGTCCACACGGCCCTTCGCATCCTCTTCATTCAGTGATGGTGCCCCTTCCACATGCCTTTGAACACCATGGAGACATTTTCCTCCTTAGTCTGTTCTCCTATTGATATGACTGGAAGCAGGTGGTAGACTTTCTCTTTAGGAGTCACATGGAATGCATTCATGCATTACTCCATCTCTTAAGACAAGGGAAATATTTTAAGTTCAATGTCTTGTTTTGTTTTTTTTTTTTTTTTGAGGGACTACCTAAAGATACTATGAGAATTGCTTTTTGAAAAACAAAACAAACAAACAAAGAAAAAAACAAACTAAAAACCCAATCAGGACAAGAAGTGCTTGGCTGGCACTTCTGTTCAGATGCCATCCTTTGTTGAGGACCAACTTTTATGAATAAAAGGAAGAGAGATAAAATGTAATTTCCAATGTGCCTAGATTTCAAAGGTGTGCCTCTGAGAACATTTCCAGGGAGGATTAATCAGAGGACTAAGGCCTATGTTATGTGCAGCTTCATCTCGTAGACTGGGAGTATGACTAAATAAGACCAGGGAAAGGAAAGGTCAAAGGTCAGCAGAACACTGACAGTCCCCTCTCTTGCATTCTGTCTTCCATGGTGTAAGCTGACCTGCTCTGCTGTGCCTCCCCTATCATGACAGTCAGAACCCTCCAAAACCATGAGCCCAAATGCTCCTTTAAGCTGTTTCACTCATTTTATCTCCCCATATCACCGAGAGAGTTGCTAATACAGAGCGATTTGTATGGCTCTTAGCTACAAATGATAGTCCCATGTGAATATACTGTTGACATGGCATATGCCATAAGAGTGGCAAAGCCTTCCCACTCAGGGTAGAGTGCAGCCTTCATCTGGTCCCTGCAGAGATATTGATAGAGTGTGCAGAAAATGCCCACCATAGCATTCTTCCCCAGGTTGCAGTCTAAGCCTGCTTCCCTCCAGAAACTTTTCCTATGGAGAATGGGTAAACCTGCCTCCTTGTTCAGGTGCATGTAACGTTCGTGTCCCCTTCTCTATATGTAACAACCCCACCTCCCTGCTCGGCTGTTTGCAACAGCCCCGCCTCTCTGTTCAAATGTACATAATAAGCACACTGAGCTTCTGGGGTGCTGAGATCTCTCTGACATATCTGTATCTATCCATGGTTTTTTTTCTTTTCTTCAATCCCTTACTGGCCCATACCTCAGTGACTCTCAAAGATTGTGTTGAAGGCTGGATGACATTGAAGAACTAAGGCAAGAGGACTGGAGAAGTGGCTGAGAGGGTCAAGTGCTTGCATAAATTTGAGGACCTGAGTTTAGATCACCAGCACCTATGTAAAAGGTTGGGTATGGTGGTTTGCATCTGTAACCCATGTGTTAATTCTGAGATGAGTGAATTCTGGAGGGCTGATTGGTGAGTCACTGTAGCTGAGACTACAAGATTCTCATTAGAGAGAGGCATAGTGAGACTGTGCCTCAAAAGACAAGGTCTAGAATTATGCAAGAAAAGATTCATGGTACCTAGCCCCATTCTCACCAGATAGGCCTCTGCTGGCAGCTGATGGGAGGAGATATAGGGACTCATACCCAAACATTGGGTGGATAGAGAACACAAACTAGAGATCTCCATTATATTCCTCCCTTGGAGCTTGGGGAGACCCATGGAAGAGGGACTGGAAGGATTATAAGAGCCAGAGGGGTTGGGAACACCAGGAGAACACTGGCCACAGAATCAACTAATTAGGCAGGGCTCATAGAGGCTCACAGAGAATGAAGCAACAATCACAGATCCTGAATGGCTCTGTGCTACGTCCTCTGCATATATTTTACAGTTACTTAGCTTAGGGTGATTGTGGAACACCTAACAAGGAAGTGGGGGTTTCTCTGACTCCTTTGCCTGCTCTTGGGACTCTTCTTCCTACTGGGTTACCTTGCTCAGACTTGATATGAGGGTTTGTGTCTAGTTTTATTATATCTTGTTATGCCATGTTTGGCTAGCATCCCTGGAAGGTCTGCTCTTTTCTGAAGGAAAATGGAGGAGTGGATGGTATAGGGAAGTGGAGGGAGGAGAAAATGTAGATGGGATGTATTGAAAATAAAATTAAAATAAAAGAAAGAAAAGATTCTATGTTAACCTCTGCCTTCCACATGCATACATCACACATACATATGCATACACCAGAGAGAGGAGAGGGAAGAGACGGGAGAGATGGGAGAGAGAAGAGGGGAAAGAGGAGAGAATGAATATGAACCAAGACAGCCACTCATTGTCTATCTCTAAGTTGGAGATACATGGAGTCTCATGTTTGCTTTTCTACTCTTTCTGGTAATGGTAATTAACCCTCATTACTATCGATCACACATACACAGTCACCAATGGCTGCACCAGCATGGCAACTCAGCCCTGACGTGACTTGGTTATCTTGTAGAGGGCTCATGGTAAGGCTACCTCCAGCATGGAGATCCTATTTGAACTCTTTGAAAAGGAGGAACTCCTACTATTTCTAATCAGCCATAGTTCAAGGTCAGGTAGGGACATTAGACAGAAACAGGACTCTGATGACCAGGCTCTTTAGTGTTCTTAGATACACATCACAGGCACCAGGATGAAATCAACCACAAGTTCTTACTGATTAACCTGCACAAGGATGTTTTCCCACAGAACAGCAAGAATCAGGGCTCCGTCATTGATAGTGCAAGGGGTGACCCTGTTGTGAACTTATTTCATTGGCGCAGTACTGTATAATCCATTCTTACCTGAAGCCTGAGATTCTTCACATGAAAATGGGAGTGGAATTGAGTACCCTACAGGGCTATGATGAGAGACAAGCTTGTGAAATCCAAAGGGACGCAGGATTTAAAGTTCAAGGATACTGATGTGGTCTCCATCTGCCACTCAGTAGCAGCTGTGTGATTATGAAGAAATTACTAAGATAGCCGAGAAAATAATAGTGAGGTCATTGTGTAATTAAGAAAGATAGAATTTTGTCTGTGGTTGACATGGGTTTAAGCTTTCTTCTGCCACCCCATGGATCTCTGTTACAGCCCTCCTGGACAGTGAAAACTCCCCAATTCTTCCACTAGGCATTCAAGCTGACAAACCTCTACTTTGAAAGATATCCTTCCTTGTTCTACACTGAATTTCTCAAGATGTATTATTAGATTACTGGCCTAGCCAGAGCACTTTAGGCTGGTTTTCACAGGTATCTAATGGAACTTTCTGTTTCCAAATACTCTGAGAACCATTAACTCCTATCTCTGACCAACAGATATCCTAGTAACTCTCTCTTATGTAGAAGTCTCTCACATTCCCTTCCTATGTTAAAGGTAAAGTTTTGTTCTTCATTAACTATCTTCAAATCTCTCTTTTTTTTTACATTTGATCTCTCCACCCCTTCCCTCCACTTTCTATCCTTCTCTTTTCCTCTTTCCTTCATTTCCCCCTTTCCCCTTCCTATCATCCCTTCTTTTCTAGTTGCAGAATACTTAAATCCATTCCTATCATCATCACTCACAGGCTTATGTATATTGTGTATATTTAGAACAAGTATGTTAGCTGGGTATCGGGCTCAAGCCTTTAATCCCAGCACCCAGGAAGCAGAGGCAGCCAGACTCTTAGTTCAAAACCAACTTAATATACTAGTACGTTCTGGGATAGTAAGGTCTGCATAATGAGCCCAGCTATAAGCAGATAAAAACAACAACAACAAACAATAGAAAGAAAGTAAAAAAACAGGTACAGCTATTTTCTTTATCTGTCAAAATCGTATTCAACCTAAAAGTTATCAAAAGAGATAGAGTACACTACATACTTATTAAAGGAAAAATTCACTAAGAAGATATAATTCTAAACACTTATGAACCAAACTTAAGTGTACCTAACTTCACAAATTTAAAAAAAAGCACTAATAGATCTAAAAATCACAGATTGACCCCCAACGCAGTGGTAATGGGTAACCTCAAATAGTACACTCTCACCAATAGACAGCAGATCCAGACAAAAAACTAACTGGAGTTAAATGTTATCATAAGTCAAATGCAACTAACAGATATTTATAGAACATTCCACCCAAACACTGAGGAATACATTTTCTTCTCAGCAACCCATGGACATTACTCCAAAAGCAGCTATTAGGACACAAAGCAAGCATCAACAAATTTAGGAACATTGAAATAATACTCTGACTCCTGCACACCACAGAAGCAGCTGAGTATCTAAACAGCAGCAACATAGAAGTACACAACCCATGGGTGCCAAATAACACCACACTGAAAGGGAATGTAGTCAGGAGAGAAATCATGGAGTAAGTCTTAAAAATTCCTTGAATTGGATGAGAATATAACATTCCAAATTCTGTTGGACCCAATGGAGGTACTTGTAGGTAGAGAGTTTATAGCACTAAATTTCTATATGAGACAACTGAAGGGATCTCATGTTGGTGATTTCATGTTGCACCTAAAGACCTCAGGAAATCAAGAGGAAACAACCCTTCAATAGGTAGACTGGAAATGACAAGGAAAGTCAGGGCTGAAATAAATGTAATACAAACAAACAAACAATAAAGAGTCATGAAAAAATTGTTTCTTTGAAGAGATTACCAAAACTGACAAATATTTTGCCAAATTAACCAAAATAAATGGAGAGAAGACACAAAATAATAAAATCACAAGATGAAAAGGAAGCATTATTACAGACATTGAGGGAATTCAGAGAATTCCGAGGACATACTGTAAATGTCTACACTCAACTAAACTTGAAAATCTAGAAGACATATATAATATAACATATCATATATAAATAGATATAAATATATGTAATATATTATCTTTAAAAGAGAAAGTTATATATATACATATATATGATTTGAAAATTAAATCAATATGAAGAAAATAATTTAAACAAACCTAAAATAACCAATGAGATAGAAGTAGTGATTAAAACCTCCCAACTTAAAAACAAAAACCTGCAGGAACAGATGGCCATAATACAGAATTCTACCAGATCTTCAAAGAAGAGCTAACACCAATATTCCTCAAAGTAATTTACAAATTACTTTGTAAAATAAAAAAGGAAATAATACTTTTTACTTTTTTCTATGAAACCAGTATTATTGTGACGTCAAAACCTGACAAAGACTCAACAAAAATAAAAATTATAAGCCAGTCTCTATAATGAACAGAGATACAAAAATTCTCAATAAAAACTTGCAAACCAAATTCAAGAACACATTTTAGAGATGCATGGATGGTTCAATATATGTAAATTCACAAATGGAACCCACTACACTAACAAGGACAGAAACCACATACTCATCTCAGTAGACTCAGTAAAATCCTTTGAAAAAATTTAATGTTTTTCTACAATAAAAATCCTGGAAAGTCTAGGAATATGAGAGACATGATCAACAAAATAAAGGCAGTATACCATAACCCACAACCAATATCATAATAAATGGAGAATAGCTCAAAAATTTCCATTAATATTAGGAATAATTCAAGAACTTGCATTGTCTTTATTTCTGTTCACCACAGTACATGAGCTCTTAGAGCAATAAGACAAGTAATAAAGATACAAATGGGAAAGTAAAAGTCAGATTGTTTTTATTCACAAATGCCATGACTCTTTACACCAATGACCCTACAATAGAGATGCCACCAGAAAACTTCTAGAGTTGATAAATGGTTCTATAAAGTGACAGAATGTAATATTAACACATAAAATCAGAAGACTTCTTATATACAAATGGCAAATATGTGGAGAAAAGAAATCATGGAAAAATTCTCCTTAGAACAGACTAAAAAATATCATGAAATGAATTACATTTAGCTAAGGAAATGAACAACCTGCATAATAAAAAAAATGTAAGATGTTGAAGAAAGAAATCAAAATTATCAGAAGATGAAATGATCTTCCCTTATCATGAATTAGAAGAGATATGAAAAAATGGGCATCCTACCAAAAATATTGTACAGAGTCAACACAACAACAATCAAAATCCTGTGAAATTCTTCTTAGAAGTTGAAAACATTATAAGCTTCCCATAGAAACACAAAGAATCCAGGATATCCATCAACCCTGTATCCATCAACCCAGATTTCAAGTTATACAATGCAGCTATAGTAAAAACAGCATGGTACTGTCATACAAACAAGCAAATTGATCAAATCAGTGGACTAGAATTCAGGACCCACACACCTACAACCACTGAACTTTTGAAATAGAGGCTAAAATATACACACAGGAGAAAAACACAGCATCTTCAATAGCTGCAAACAGCAGCAGCAGCAGCAGCAGCAGCAGCGAACTAGATGTTCTCTTCTCACCCACTCAAAAATCACCTGCAAATAGATCAAGAACTTAGACATAAGAACCGGAATCTGGTAGATAAAGAAGGGGATATGCTTGAGATCATAAGCATACAGAAGGACTTTTCAAATGCGACCCAGGCATCATATTAGTACCAATAATTGAGAAATGGGAACTCATGAAATTAAGAAGCTTCTATAAAGCCAATAAAGCTGTCATCGAAGTGGAAATGCAGGTCTACTGAACGGGAAAAAAATCTTTATACCCATTATACATCTGACAAGAGAGTTAATATCTAGACTGTACAATTAAAACCAAATAAAACTCCCTAAACATTAAGAAAACAAACAATCCAATAAAAACTGGAGCATACAACTAAACATAGATTAAATATAAATGTCAAGTATATATTTTTTAAATACTGTTCAACATCAGGGAAATGTTAATTAAAACTAGTTTGAGATTTAATCTCACCCCAGTTAGCGTGGTCAAAATTAATAAACCAGATGAGAGGAAATGAATGTGAGTAGTGAGGAATATTTGCTCACTGTTAGTGGGAATACAATTTTATACAGCAATTATAGAAATAGTATGGAGATTCCTTTAAAAGCTGGAGATAGATTGACCACATGACCCAGCTATACCATTCTTGGGCATATACACCATAAAAATACATCTCACAACAGAAATACTTATTCTTCCATGTTTGTTGCTGATCATGATAACCACAAAATAGAAACAGCCTAGATGTCCATCAACTGATAATGCATAATGAAAATGTGGTATATTTATACAATGGAATATTATTCAGTTGTCAAGAAAAATAAATTTATGAAATCCTCAGGTATTTATTGGCAAAATTGGAAACATCCTGAGGACAAGATAGAGAAAAGTACATGGGGAGGGGTAATTAACACTAAAGGTATTTTGAAAAAATAATGGACACCTAATACTGGAGAAACTTCCATATGTATATGATGAATTAGTCTATAATAGGAGGAACAGAACCCCAAATAGGCACCACATGCAAATAAAATGGCAGTACCAAGAATTGGTTACCTCTCTATTGAGCTGTTCTTCAATGGGGCTTTTAAGAGATCCCGCAGTGCGCCCCCCCCCCCAATACACACACAAGCATTACAGGATATTGCCGATACTCTAGGCTATCCACAGAACTTGAGAGTAAAGGCCTATTGCTGAAGACAACACATATTTGAGTCATAGGACATTGAAAATATAAAGCTGGTCCTTGCCTAGAAGCTTCAGTCCTACAGGCTAGCTCTCATAGTCCTAGAAGGTGCTATATATGCAGAAGGGAAAAGTAGTAATCGATCTCATCTAACTATGAACTCTATGAACTACAATAATAATGGATCCAATGAAGTATGTCCACAGGTGCAATAGTGGCATGAATATTATGGAGTATCTAACCTCTTCCTAATTCGATCTAAGCCTATTCCACAACTATCCCATACCTGATACTGTTAACAGGGCCAAGAATCTGTGCCTAGGTGACATCAGCTGTCTTGGTTTGGGTTTTACCACTGTGAACAGACACCATGACCAAGACAACTCATAAAGACAACATTTAATTGGGGCTGACTTACAGATTCAGAAATTCAGTCCATTATCATCAAGGTGGGAGCATGGCAGTATTCAGGCAAGGATGGTGCAGAAAATAACTGAGATTTCAACATCTTGTTCAGAAGGTGAACAGGAGAAGACTGGCTCCATATGGTGAGGAAGAGTGTCTCATTGCCCACCCCTACAGTGACATGCTTCTTCCAACAAGGCCACACCTACTCCAACAAGGCCAGACCTCCTAAGAGTGCCACTCCCTGGGCCAAGCATACTCAACCCACCACATAAGGCCTACACAAGAACATACTGCTATGATTTTGCTAAATGAACAGTGTTAAAACAACTCCTAATGACTACTACTACACCCATCAGTGAATCTTTCAACTCTCATTTGAGAAGTATCTTCTAACACTACTTAGAAATTAGCATGAAGAGCCTCAACTGGTCAAGGTGCAAGTGTAAAAGACTGAAGAGTTCTCAGCCTTAAATAAAATTTCTGTATCATACCACTCACCAGGACTCGGAGGTCTTTTAAAAGAGGGAAGAGAAAGACTCTAGGAGCCAGAGATGGTTGATAACTTCAGAGAAGCATTGTTTCAAGGTCAGAACAAGATTGTTGTACATATGTACTCATAGTAATTGTGAGAACATGCATAAGACCAAGCCAGACAAAAAAATCCCAGAATTGAGGGGAGTACATGGGCATGAAATCCCACTACTAGCTGAGGAGCTCTTGGTGTTTGGTAGTTACTGGGAGAGAGGGAGATAGTTTTCTTGGGTAATGTGGACTGCAGCTGGTTAGCCACACCCTAGAGCAGACTGGATTCTCAAGGCTAGTTGGATAATAAAAATTGGACCTAATGAAATAAAAATAGAGTATAAAGAATCACAAGTCTGAGTGTGTTGGGATGTGAGGGTAGAAGAGTTGATCTTGGATGAGTTAGGGGAGAAAAGATATAATATGTAAAACATATTATACAAAATTATCAAAGAATAAAGTATTATGCTGCAAATCAAGTATGTGCAAAATACACAGTGAAGTTCCCTTCCCATTTGTGTCTGCACTCATACATCCCCATCACAGATGTAGCCTTGAAAGGTTATATGTCTTTGGTATATCTTTCTAGTTTTGAACATCTATAAGTTTAGTATATCTTTCCAATTATTTGCTGTACTGTGTCTATAACTATAGAGTCATATGTATATCTATATCTATGCCTACACCTACATAAATGATTTTATCTACATATTATGTTTATGTGTTTGTTTAAAATAAAATTTAGCATTGTGTTTACATGATGTCATTTTGTTTTTAACAGAAATAGCACCATACCATATGTCTTAGTTTCTTTTCTTGTTAGTGTGACAAAACACTCTGAAAAAATTAACCTAAAAGAGATAGGGTTAGGCTACAGTTCCAGAGGGGTTTATCATGGCAGTACAGACATGGCTGCAGGCAGGGACCACATGGATCCTCATTCCTAGCTATAATGTCTTAATCCAGGCTGCCATATGCATCACCACAGACTATTACTACAGAGTGATGAGCTTATACAATAAACAATTATCTCAGTGGCTAGAGAGATGGCTTAATGATTAAGAGCACTGACTGTTCTTCTAGAGAACCTGAGTTCAGTTCCCTGCAACCACATGGTGCTTTACACCCATGCCCTCTTTCTGGTGTGTCTGAAGAGAGTGATAGTGTACTCACATACAATGATAAATAAATAAATCTTTTAAAAGGGTGGTAGGGTGGGAACTTAGCTCAGAGATAGACCTCTTGCCTAGCAAGCACTAGGCCCTGGGTTTGGGCCTCAGCTCCAGGAAAAAACCCCCAACAAAATAACAATTATCTCATGTCCTGCTTATGGATGGTGTGAGCTTGGGATAGCATCATGGTTGGGTTCAGCTGAGAGCCCGCTTCCTGAAGCAGTGGACTTTCTTTGCAGCTTTATGTTACTCAAATAAGTTGGACTAGGTATCTCATTTTGCAAAGTGGTAGAACTATTCTTAGTAGATCTACCACCCTGACTAAATTTTTCCCCCAAATACTATCTCATTAAGAACTAATTTCAATTTGAGAATTTGAGGTGGGGCACACACATGCAGTCTGTGATATACAGACAGCTTTTTGCACATGTATTTTTCTAGATACTTACCTAGATTTCTTGAAAGGAGTTTATGTAGTTGTCTATAAAGGTAATTCAATGTATCATTGGATTGTCTTCTAGGAATTCCCCACCAGCTTGATCTTCTGGCACTGGTGCTCAACACCCAGGTAATATTCTGTTTGCTTTGAGCTCATGTTTACCTTAACTCTGTTACCCTACTGGAGAAAACCTCAAGGACATTTACATTTTTTGATGTTTATAATTCTTTTCTTTAATTTTTTATTTATTGAATATCATTTTCATTTACATTACCAATGGTAAAGCCTTTCCCAATTTTCCCCATCCCCAAAGACCCACAACCCCTTCTCCCACCTCTGCCTGCACGTATATGCCCCTCTACCTGACCCACTCCCACCTCCTTCCCCTCGATTTTCCTTTGTTGGGGCATCTATTGAGTTTTCACCTGACCAAGGACCACTCCTCCCACTGATGCCCAACAAGGCATTCCTCTGTCACATTTTTGGCTAGAACCATGTGTACCCCTTGGTTGATGGTTTAGTCCCTGGGAGTGCTGGGGCATCTGGGTGACCAAAATCATTATTCTTACCATGAGGCTGTAAACCCCTTCAGTTCCTCCAGACCACCCTTCAGCTCCTCCATTGGGGAAACCACACCCAGACTATTGTTTGGCTGCTAGCATCTGCTTTTGTATTTGTAAGGTTCTGGCAGGGTCCCTCTGGAGACAACCATGACATGCTCCTTTTGGTATGCACTTCTTGTCGTCCATAGTAGTGTCGGGGTTTGGTGACTCTTTGTAGGATGAATCCCCATGTAGGGCAATCTCTGGGTTGCCTTTACTTCAGTTTCTGCTCCACACTTTGTCTCCTTTATTGCTACTGTTGAGTATTTTGTTCCCTTTCTCAGAAGAACCAAAGCACGCTCACTTAAGTCCTCCTTCTTGAGCTTCCTGCGCTGGGTGAATTGTAACTTGTTTATTTTGGGTTAGCATCCATTTGTCAGTGAGTGCATACCATGTGCATTCTTTTGTCATTGGGTTACCTTGCTCAGGATGACACTTTCTAGTTCCATTCATTTGCCTAAGAATTTCATGAATTCATTGTTTTTAATAGATGAATAGTACTCCATTGTGTATATATACCACAGTTTCTGTATCCATTCCTCTGTTGAAGGACATCTGGGTTCTTTCGAGCTTCTGGCTATTATAAAAAAGGCAGCTACGAACATAGTGGAGCATGTGTCCTTATTACATAGAGGAGCATCTTCTGGATATATGCCCAGGAGTGGTACAGCTGGGTCCTCAGGTAGAACTATGTCTAATTTTCTGAGGAATCACCAAACTGATTTCCAGAGTGGTTTTACCAGCTTTCAATCCCACCAACAATGGAGAAGTGGGATTGAATTTTCCCCATATCCTCTCCAGCATCTGCTATCCCCTGAGCTTTTCATCTTAGCCATTCTGAATGGTGTGAGGCAGAATGTCAGTGGTGTTTTGATTTGCATTTCCCTGATAACTAAGGATGCTGAACATTTCTTTAGGTTCTTTAGAGCCATTTGAGTTTCCTCAGTTGAGAATTTCCTGTTTAGCTCTATACCCCATTTTTCAAATAGGGTTATTTAACTCTCTGGAGACTAACTTCTTGAGTTCTTTGTATACATTGGATATTAGGCCTCTATCAGATGTAGGAGTAGTAAAGATCTTTTTCCAATTTGTTGGTTGCCATTTTGTCCTATTGACAGTGTCCTTTCCCTTACAGAAGCTTTGCAGTTTTATGAGGTCCCACTTGTCTATTCTTGTTCTTAGAGCATAAGCCATTGGTGTTCTGTTCAGGAACTTTTCCCCTGTGCCCATGTGTTCAAGATTCATCCCCACTTTCTCCTCTATAAGCTTCAGTGTGTCTGATTTTATGTGTAGATCCTTGATCCACTTGTACTTGAGCTTTTTAAGAGGAGATAAGAATGGGTTGATTTGCATTTTTCTGCATGCTGACCTCCAGTTGATCCAGCACCATTTGTTAAAAATGTTGTCTTTTTTCCACTGATGTTTTTAGCTCCTTTGTCAAATATAGTGACCATATGTGTGTGGGTTCTTTCCTGGGTCTTCAATTCTACTCCATTGATCTTTCTGTCTGTCTGCATACCATTACCAAACTTTTTTTTTTTTTAATCACTATTGCTCTGTTGTAGAGCATGAGGTCAGGGATGGTGAGTTCCCCAAGAAGATCTTTTGTTGTGGAGAATAGTTTTTGCCATCCTGGGTTTTTTGTTATTTCAGATGAATTTGAGAATTGCTCTTTCTAGATCTATGAAGAATTGATTTGGGATTTTGATAGGCATTGCATTGAATCTGGAGATTGTTTTGGCAAGATGGCCATTTTTACTATATTGATCCTGCCAATCCATGAACATGGGAGATCTTTTTATCTTCTGAGACCTTCAATTTCTTTTTTCAGAGGCTTGAAGTTCTTGTCATACAGATCTTTAACTTGCTTCGTTAGGGTCACACCTAGGTATGAAATATTATTTGGGACTATTTTGAAGGCTGTCATTTCCCTGATTTCTTTCTCATCTTGTTTATCCTTTTAGTAGAGGAAGGCTACTGATTTTCTTGAGTTAATTTTATATCCATCCATTTTGCTGAAGCTGTTTATCAGCTTTAGGAGTTCTCTAGTGGAATTCTTGGGGTCGCTTAAGTATACTATCATATCATCTGCAAATAGTGATATTTTGACTTCTTCTTTTCCAGTTTGTATACCTTTGACCTCCTTTTGTTGCCTGATTGCTCTGGCTAGGACTTCAAGTACTATATTGAATAGATAGAAAGAAAGTGGGCAGCCTTGTCTGGTCCCCAATTTTAGTGGGTTTGCTTCAAATTTCTCTCTGTTTAACTTGATGTTGGCTATTGGTTTGCAGTATATTGCTTTCACTATGTTTAGGTATGGGCCTTGGATTTCTGATCTCTCCAAGACTTTTATCAAGAAGGGATGCCGAATTTTGTCAAAAGTCTTTCCAGCATCTAATGAAATGACCATGTGTTTTTTTTCCCTTTAGTTTGTTTATGTAGTAGATTACATTGACTGATTTCTGTATATTGAACCATCCCTGCATCCCTGGGATGAAGCCTACCTGATCGTGGTGAATTATAGTTTTGAAGCATTCTTGGATTTGTTTGGCCAGGATTTTCTGTTCAGTATTTTTCCACAAGTTTTGTTGAAAATAATAGTCTGGGATGACATTTATGTTCTCTTAGGGTCTGTATGACATCTGCCCAAGCTCCTGGCTTTTATAGTCTCTGGTGAGAAGTCTGGTGTAATTATGATAGGTCTGCCTTTATATGTTACTTGACCTTTCTCTCTTACTGCTTTTAATATTCTTTGTTTAGTGCATTTGGTGTTTTGATTATTATGTGACAGGAGTTATTTCTGCTCTGGTCCAGTCTGTTTGGAGTTCTGTAGGCTTCTTGTATGTTCATGGGCATCTCTTTCTTTAGGTTAGGGAAGTTTTCTTCTATAATTTTGTTGAAGATATTTATTGGGCCTTTAAGTTGTAAATCCTTACTTTCTTCTATACCTATAATCCTTAGATTTGGTCTTCTCATTGTGTCCTGGATTTCCTGGATGTTTTAGGTTACAAGCTTTTTGCATTTTCTTTGACTGTTGAGTCAATGTTTTCTATGGAATCTTTAGCATCCAAGATTCTTTCTTCTATCTCTTGCATTCTGTTGTTGATGCTTGCATTTATGACTCCTGAATTCTTTCTAAGGTTTTCTATCTCCAGAGATGTCTCACTTTGCAATTTCTTTGTTGTTTCTACTTCCATTTTTAGATGTTGGATAGTTATGCTCAGTTTCTTGTTTCTTTTTTCCTGAAATTCTTTAAGGAATTTTTGTGTTTCCTTTTTAAGGGCTTCTACCTGTTGATCCATGTTCTCCTGTGTTTCTTTTAGGGATTTTTGTCCTCTTTAATGGCTTCTACACGTTGAGCTGTGTTCTCTCATAATTCCCTATGGGATTTTTGTATTTCCTCTTTAAGGGGTTCTACCTTTTGACCCATGTTCTGTAGATTGTATCCTAGGTATTCTGTACATTTTTGGATAATATCCACTTATTAGTAAGTATATACTATTCATGTTCTTTTGAGTCTGAGTTACCTCACTCAGGATGATATTTTCTAGTGCCATTCATTTGCCTGCAAAATCCATGGTGTCTTCATTCTTATTAGCTGAGTAGTATTCCATTGTGTAAATGAGCCACATTTTCTTTTTTATTAATTAATTAATTAATTCATTTATTTTTATTCGATATATTTTTATTTACATTTCAAATGATTTCCCCTTTTCTGACCCCCCCCCCCGAAAGTCCCATAAGCCCCCTTCCCTCCCCCTGTTCTCCCATCCACCCCTTCCCACTTCCCTGTTCTGGTTTTGCCCTATACTGCTACACTTAGTCATTCCAGAACAAGGGGCCACTCCTCCCCTTGTTGTACCTCATTTGATGTGTGGACTATGTTTTGGGTATTCCAGTTTTCTAGGTTAATATCCACTTATTAGTGAGTGCATACTATGATTGATCATTTGAGACTGGGTTACCTCACTTAGTATGATATTCTCCAGCTCCATCCATTTTCCTAAGAATTTCATGAATTCAATGTTTCTAATGGCTGAATAGTACTCCATTGTGTATATATACCACATTTTTTGCATCCATTCTTCTGTTGAGGGATACCTGGGTTCTTTCCAGCTTCTGGCTATTATAAATAGGGCTGTTATGAACATAGTGGAGCATGTATCCTTATTACATGCTGGGGAATCCTCTGGGTATATGCCCAGGAGTGAACCACATTTTCTGTATCAATTCATCTGTTGTGGGACATCTGGGTTGTTTACAGCTTCTGGATATCACAGATAAGGCCACTATGAACATAGTGGAGCACATGTCCCTGAGGTATGGTGGGCATCTTTCGACTATATGCTCAAGAGTGGTATAGTTGGGTCTTCAGGTAGATCTATTTCCAATTATCTGAGGAACCTCCAGATTGATTACCAATTGTACTACATTGCAATCCCACAAGAAATGGAAGAGTGTTCCTCTTTCTCCACATCCTCACCAACATGTGCTGCCATTTGAGTTTTTGATCTTACCCATTCTGATTGGTTTAAGGTGGAATCTCAGGGCTGTTTCAATTTGCATTTCCCTGATGACTAAAGACTGAACATTTCTTTAAGTGCTTCTTGGCCATTCAAGATTACTCTGTTGTGAATCCTCTGTTTAGGTTTATATCCCATTTTTTGATTGGGTTCTTTGGTTTTTTGGAGGTTAGCTTCTTGAGTTCTTTATATATTTTGGAGAAGAGACTGAGGGAAAGATGGTCCAGTGACTGGGACAACTTAGGACCATCTCAAGGGGGGGCTCCAAGGTTTGACACTATTACTGATGCTATGGTGTGCTTACAGATAAGAGCTTAGCATGGCTGCCCTCCAAGAGGCCAATCAAGCAGCTGACTGAGACAGAAGCAGGTATTTATACTCAACCTTTTGGGCTGAAATAGGGGACCCTTTTGGTTGACTTAGGGAAAGCCTGGAAGATGCTGAGGAGGGTGTCCCCATAGGAAGACCAGTAATCTCAACAAACCCTGACTCCTGAGATTCCTCAGACACAGAGCCACTAACCAGGCAGCATACATGAGCTGATTGAAGTTTCCTGACACATATACAGAAGTGGACTGCCTTGTCAGTTCTCAGTGGGAGAAGATGTGCCTAACCCTCAAGAGACTTGAGGTCCCAGAGAGTAGGGAGGCCTGGTGGGAAGGGACATCCTCTTAAAGACAAGTGGGAGGAGGAATGGACTGAGGAACTGTGGGAAGGCATACTGGGAGGGAGCAATGGCTGGACTGCAAAACATAAAAGTAATAATAAAATATCTAGGAACCAACAGAAAAAAAGTAGCATTGATCATGGTACATATTGTCACAGCAATATAAGCATACCTAAGATATTTTCCAACCTAATTTTTTGAAATAGGCTCTCCCACTGAACCTGGAGTTTTGGCAGGTTGCTAGACAAGCAAGTCCTCTAGTACCCTTAAGATGTGTTCACCAAAACTAGTATTTGTGTTGCTACACCCGGCCTTTATGTGGGTGATGGAATCCTAACTTGGGTCTTTATGTTCTGCAATAAACACTTTATCAACTGAGCCATCTTCTCAACCTGTTTCTGTTTTTGTTTTTTGATATATCTAGTATATATCTTTGAGTGTGGTAAAATAGTTAGTGTCTACCCTATGCTTAAATTGTACTTAGTGACTAAATCATCCCATCACCACCTTCCTGAAGTCCCGCTTTTATAATACATTAAGGAACCACATCTGTGGGAGCCTTTTCTGGACCCTTTATTTGTCAGTTCCTCTACTGGCTATTTTCACACCAGGTTCACATTTAGAGAAGCTGTCAGTTTTAATGATGCTGTCCTGGAGCTTCGGAAGTGACAAGAGAATGCTTTCCATGAATACAACCAAGAGAATGTCTCACTTAAATGTCTCCTTGGAGTGGCCCCTACCTCTTTCTTGATTATTGATGCTTCAGAAAGCTTCTGCCTCCACACCAGAAGAGCCTCGGGCATTTCATTACTCAGTGCTTGGCCTACAAACATTATCTATTATTAATCTCAGAGAGGAGAGAAAATTCTGCAGGTCAGTCTGGGTCTACCTCTCAAACTCTCAGGTCCTATCTTGGATTTCTTTCTTCTCTGGATGACTGAGGTAGGAGGTAGGGCTGACTCTATGTTATGAGCACAAACACTGGCAGCCTTCCCCTGTGTCCCCTCTAAGATGATCACAATTGTCTTACCTTTGTTATTTCATAGCACACAAGTTCTGGTGCTAAATTATACCATGTATAGTGCCAGAGCCTTGTTGATCTTAGTCCAAGTAGATCTTACTACATCTGAATTACTTATTAAGAATTGTGGAGAAGCAGAATTATACCTGAGTCATAGTGCTGTCCATTTATTCTGGCACTTTAGACTATAGTTGTCTATTTCTTAGTCTCTTTCAAGCTATAGACTGTTGAGCCTCTGTTAGGAAAGAATAGCATCTTATGTATTTTTGGAGCTCCTCCTCCTAGTATGCAGTGTTTAACAGAATCTGGCACAAAGTACGTACATGCATCAATATAATAAAATGTGCCTAAGAGGATTGAATCCTTAGTACTGCTCACCCCCCCACAAATTATTTTAATTATATAAGGCTTTTTTTTGGGTTTCCCTGTCACTCACCATCCCACCATTTCCACTTGCTCTTTTGCCCCCCTGTGTGGCTATTGTATAATTTCTTTATCTCAATATTGTCAGTGTGACCCTCATGGCTGTCTCCATTAGCGTCTTTTACATTAAATCAGATATCTGCACCAGCACAAGAGGCTCTCTGCAGCTTGATCACTGAGCAGTGGATCAGACAGCTGAACCGTTGATTTAATTGGCATGGAATAACTAAGCCATCTGTTCTGCAGAGTTGATTTTTTAAGTGTTACTCTCCTATCTGCTCTGAAATTTCTCGGCCACTTGGAAAGACTACTGATGTCAGATGGTGGGGTCACAAAGTATGACTGCTCTAAGGCAGTGAGCAGGGGTTTAAGAGAAGTTGAGGGGCGCTGTGGTCCACCCTGCTTTAGCTTTCCTCAGTACACTTACTAGTATTCGCTGTGTTATATTTTAAGCTGTTTATCTGTTTCTCAAGATTCACACTGATCACTGAGAGTCAGGGACTTTGTTCTTGTTGCTCCTTGCTGAATGTCAGGGCTAAGAATACCTGCAGCTTGCTTCCAAGCAGGTCTGCTCAGCTGCCCTTTGGGTTTAGTTTTGTGGGACTTGATGGCACAGGCATCCACTGAGAATGTCAGGTAGATGGAAAGAAGGAACAGGAGTTGATCCATGGGACTGTCTAAAGACCAAGATGACAAGCCAAATGCCTATGATGATTGACTTTAATGTGAAATCCACTGGTTCCAATTTATAGGAATAGAGGATGGTTCAGCAGTTAACCATTGGTCAATTGGATGTGATGAACTTAGGAGTGTTATTTAACTTTTTTGATTTGAGTATTTTGATTTATAAAACAAAAATCATAACAACAATCATTCTTAACAGCTTCATTTATGAAGATTAAATGAGATAATGCATCTGAAATAATAACCAAGAGCCTTGTAAACAGCAGGTGATAAAGGCTGTGTAGATATTGATTTATGAGAACTCTAGGTTGGGAACTATTATTATCTCTAGCTCATGCAGATGGGGAAACTGAGGCATCAATTTCTCTAGTTACAACCAAAAAGTTATGCGATGCAAGCTGAGGCTTGCTGCACAGTCCACTAAACACATGGATAAGGTAGGTGATGAGTGTTTTGAACTGTAAATGCTCTTTTTTCACCTTTCAAGTCATTGATGATGGGAAGATTGTTATGGTTTGGATGGATCTATCACATTCTCATGCATTTGAGTACATGGTCCTCAGCTAGTGGCCTTAAGACATACTGTTTAGCTGTTGCACACAAGCCACTAAGGGTGTGACTTTGTGAGTTAGTTCTCCTCATTTCCAGTCCTTTTCTCTGCATCCTGATCTGCTAGGATATGAGCAATCTAGAATGAATCCATCCTCACTTAATTTGCTTCCATTGGGCATTTTGTAATAGTGAGGAGAAAAGTAACACAGAGGGTAAGACAGGAAATTGTGGAGTTGTTGCACAAATGAAGACAGAGGCCATGAGTTTAGATCAAAGAAGATATTGTTTCTTTGATGAGGAGTGAGGGTTAAAGAGAACTGATGAGATAAAAAAATCTCTCAGGGGCTGTGGTATAAGATTAATGCAGTGGTGATGAGCGAACAGTTGAATGATCCAGAAACCAAGAAGAGGAGCATGCTGTGGGGGAGAAATAAGAGCTCATCATGGTGGCTTCCAAACACCCAGACACTAGGTGCCATGTAGCCATCCCAGGCTGGAGAAGACCATGCCTCACCTCTCTCCTCTCAGCCTCTCAGTGTGAGGTTACCCTCCCATCTTGCCCAAGACTTGGTGAGGGTCTTTCTTCGCTGTCTGGTCAGCACATTGGCCCCAAATCTCCTTTTGGGGACAGTGGACTTAAACAGCATTCACATCTATGAGTAGAAAGGTGTTCCTGGAGCAAGTAGGATCTGGACTGCAGAGAACATCCTGTTTCCTGAAAGAATAAAAAATACTTCATTTCTATTTAACTAATATCTACTTACTGGTTTTTGTTAGGTGCCAGACATCCAAACACATGATACGTTAACTCACTTAATTCTCTCAACCACCTACAAGCTGTGTTCTCTCCTGTCCCCTTAGGATATGAGGAACAAGAGGATGGGTCTGGTTAGTTCAGGTGCAGCACAAAAGGAGACAACTATGAAGGAACAAATTTGACATTTTTAGAACTTCTTTTTCTGATCTCGTAGATGAATAGTTGAAAAATGTTCCAGGATTAATGCCCACAAGATACAGCTCATTCTGCCCTTCATCATGATCTTCCTACTTCAGCTCCTCCTGTGGCAGTTTTGGGTGTGCTGCCACGCCTAGTCATGCTCCCCATGCATTGCTTTGTTTCCTGACCACTTCCAAAATTCCCAGACTCACTCTTCGTTCAAATAGTAGTCATTGATCTGTTACTACATTGCTGGAGACTGTTCTAGACAACAATGACCCCGACATTCTTCTTGTCACAGGTGTGTTAAGACAGAGAGATGGCCAATGATCAAATGAGCCATTGTATAACCCAAGTCAATGGGCACCATGCAGGCTGTTGTGAGAAGGAAATACCTCGGCCTGGGAAGGCCCCTGGAGGAAGGTGACATTTATGTCGAGATTTGAGCAATTGAAAGGGAGGCTGATTTGGAATACCAAGGATCTGTTAGCATGGGCAAGGCACCTGGCAGGAGGAGGGGCTAAGTTCCAGACACAGATGATTGAGAGAGGCTGTGAGGGATGGGAGTGTTAGGACATGATGTGGGACAGGTCAGAAACCATCTTGTAGAAGTTATTAAAGAGTAGTCAGTTGTGTGGCTCAGTCTCTCCCACCACAAGTATGTTATTCATCTCTTCTAAAAATGAGACAAAGACTGTTTTAGTCTCAATTTTCCACTATACTTTCCAGCAGCAGAAGAGAGGTCTTAGTCTCCCCCCTTGAGTTTAATGTATCCAGCTGGCTTTATTAGAGGTCAATATCTGACTCTGACCATTGGGACCAGTTTTTTTCCTATAACAACTCTGGCTTTAGGACCTTCCATCAAGTAACATAATTTTATGAGATACCTTCTAATTTATAATAAGGATGGAACTTTATACAGGACTCCTTTAACAAAGGCTACCATGAAGACCTCCTTCACTTTTTAAAATCATCATTTTTAATTATGTGTATGCATAAATGTGGGCAGGTGCAAATACATCTATGCATATGTATGGAGACCAAAGGATAGCCTTAGGTAGAATTATTCTCAGGAATATGGTCCATCTCCTTTGAGACTGGATCTTTTTGGTCTAGACCTCACCAGTTGGGCTAGAGTGACTGGCCAGCCCTTACAAGGATCGTCCTGCCTCTGTTCCCAACACAGAGATTACAAGTGCTTGCTCTATTCCAGGCATCTTTATGTGGAGGTTGAACTCAGGTCATTTTGCATACAAGGCCAGCACTTTACTGAAGTGGGAATTTCTGGCTTTGTTGGAGACTCAGTTGTGTCATGTGATGTTTTTCTGGAAGCTGTTTTGTGAGAATGTTTTGCTGAGAACAGATACGTGGTATTTTTCTGGAAGCTGTTTGGAGAAAGGGCATGTGATGTTTTGCTGGAGTGGACACTTGAGAGACAGAATGATGTTTGGAAAAAGTATAAATATAACCTAGCAGTGGCCATTGCTCTGCCATTGGTTCCTGTTGCTGGTCTTCCTTGGGCTTTGCAGATACTGGTTTTGCTAATGACAGTATGGCATTAGTTTGCCTTGCTTTCTTTGATGATCTTCCTTTGTTGTGATTTCATAGAAATGCAACAAAGAACTTCTGGAGGTATTCTGGCTGTTTCTTGGCACTTCAGCTGGCAGATTTGTGCCAACTAACAGAGCTTCACACTTTCTTCTGGATGGAGCTGCTGCTACTGCTGATTAGTGTTTGGTGTTTTGCTAGTGGACTGGACTGCTGACAATGAAGATTTGAGTCACTCCAAGGAACTACTCCTAAACAGGACCATGTCTCCCTTGTCCTTTTAGCTATTCTCCCCTACCTTTGGTCGGTGGTCTATAAGGGAGGCTGAATTGTTTAAGAACCTTTACTAAAGTTGGTTTTGAAAAATATAAGCCTACACTTTACCACTGAGCCTTCCCTTCATCTCCATCTCCTGCAGTTTGACCAAGCTTCCCTCAACTCCAGTAGGATGGCTACTTTTCGGTACTGTCCTTTTTTGCAGATGCTTGGCTAATATTACATTTTGGAAGCACAGAGGAATAGGTATCTCCATGCTTCTTTCCTATTTTTTATTTTTTATTTTCTATGAGAGTGGATTTTGCTCTTTATTTGTTCCATCTATTGGTATCTTTCCATCATTCAGTATTATGGATCTACTAGCCAAAAACCTAAGAAATAGATCCCATTACAAACTCAGTCAAGCGTGTTTTAAAGGAGATGTTGGATCTAATTCCATTAGTATATTTATTATAGAAATATAGAAATAGAAAGATAGAAATAGAAAGATAACTCCTAGAAACTGAAAATTTGTTGATGCTTTCAAAATAAATTGGAAAGTGTGCAGAGAGGAGATCTTAAATCCAGCTCAACTGTTGCAGAAGTCAGTTTCTTCATTGACCCAGTGCCAAGAATCTGATTCTAGTATCTATAGTGTACACTCTATATATTTTCATACTAAGGGAATCGCTTGCATGCAGTACCTTGTCAGAATATCCTACTTTTTTTATTTTATTAAAAATATTTTATTTTATTGTTTTGTAATTGTTTTGTATGTTTGCATATCTTTATGTAGGCACATGCACATGAGTGCAGGTGTCTGCACAGGTGCTGGATCCCCCTGCAGCTGGAGTCACACACAGTTGTGAGCCACTTGGCATGGGTGATAGGAGTTAAACTCATAACTGCTGGAAAGAGCAGTACATGCTCTAACTGCTGAGCTGTCTCTCCACTCCTTCTATATTTTGTTTTTCATTTTGAAAAGGAAAATTAATGAGGATATTATGTGTTTAGACAGAAACACGTAGTGGTAAGACAGTACACAATCCAAAGATATAGGTGAAGGATAATCAATAAAGAGGCACACCTAGATGTATTTATTATTTTCAAGATTTTGTACAAGAACTTATTGTATGCTGAGCATATTCTTCTTCATAATCTTCCATTTACTTTCTTTGGTGCTCTGCTGTCCTGTTCAACTTCTTTATCTCCCTAGACAGTTTTAGGCATATATCCACATCATGTGTGTGTATGAGTGTGTGTGTGTGTGTGTGTGTGTGTGTGTGTGCGTGCGTGCGCGCACCCGCGCACAGTTATGTAGTAACATAAAACCTAAGAATCACAAATGAGAGAAAATGTAAAATATGTGTCTTTCTGATATTAGCTTAACTTGTTTAATGTGATTATCTCCAGTTGCACCCATTTTCCTGTACATGACACGCCTTCATTCTTCAGTAGAGCTGAGAAAACTGCCATTGCAGATACACCACACTTCCCCCATCTGTTTGCTCTGTTGTTAGACACCTAGCTTATTTCCATAGCTTAGCTAAAGTAAATAGTGCTGTGGTAAGCACTGGCATGCAAGTATCTAAAAATGGTACTGACTTTGGTGGTGACATACACCTTTAATCCCAGCACTCAGGAAACAGGCAGGTAGATCTCTGTGCATTTGAGGCCAGCTTGGTTTACAGAGAGAAGGAGTTCTAGGTCAGCCAGGGATACACAAATAGAAACCCTGTATCAAAAGAACCAACTGCCATATGGAGAGAGAGAGAGAAAGAGAGAGAGAGAGAGAGAGAGAGAGAGAGAGAGAGAGAGAGAGAGAGAGAATTATAAGTTATATGGAAGAAGACTTATTTTTAGTTTCTTTCTTTTAAAATGTTTTTAAAAGTATGTGTATAGATGTTTACCCTGAATGTATCATGTATGTACATGTATGGGTTCACAGAGCCTGGGAGAAGACACAGCCTTCCCTGGAATTGGAGTTACAGACGATTGAGACTTGTCATGCCAGTGCTGGGAACTGAACCTGGGTGCTCTGCAAGAGCAGACAGTGCTCTTAACCACTGAATCATCTCTCAATCTCCTGCTTTTAGTTTCTTGAGAAATCTTTATATTGATTTCAAATGTGGCTGGAATCATTTATATCTTCTCTGCAGTGTATGAAGCTTCCCTTTTGTTCAAATCTTCATGTTCTTCTTATGCATTTGTTTGGAATGATTTAGGAAAACGGAACTGAAGCTCGCTATCTAGTTGTGTATTTATACATAGACTTAGATGTAGAGATATGTAGACATAGAGATCTACTTACACAGGAGAGACTGAGAATGAGGGAGAGTGTAAGAAAGAGAGAGCGTGCAATTCTAGCCATTGCAGTCATACTGATAGATGCACACAGTGCGCACATGCTCACTGGGTGCTCATTTCAATTCAACCACTCTGCTCCTCAGATGCACAGAGAGAACACACTGAGGAGATGTTCCTGAAGTTGCTGTGATGTACAGGTATGTAGCAATCACACTGACATGTTTGCTCCTCCTGTTGGAGATATTAACTTAGACAAACACAAAGCTGGTTTTGCCAAATCAAGCAAAGCCCTCAGGGAAAATCAGTTGTATCACGTGGTCCTAGCTGGACCACTTAGGTGAGGGGATGAGAAGGGGCGCAGGTCCTATAAGAGCTCATTACACTGTGGGGAAGTAACTAGTTGTCACTGCCTGGATAGCTCAATGGCCCCTGCTCAGGTAAAAGTGTTCATTCAAGTAAATCTCCCTTTTATTAGAGTTAGCAGGGGCATTGTTTCTTTTAATAGTCTGAAGAATGTTCCTATCCTTAGTCATCAGTCACTCCTGCTGTCTTAAAGCTTTGAATTTATGTCTCATCTTGTTTGGATAAAAATCAAGTCCCTTGTACCACACACAAGGCTTGGCAAGAGCCAGTTTCTTCCTGTTCGCTAAGTTCTAGCCGTATTAACCTCCTTTCCATGCCCCATCTCTGGGTCTTGCACACTCTCTCCTTGTTGGGGGCACACTGCAACTTCGGCTTCATTGACTCCCGCTCTCTTTTCAAATATTAGTTTTTCATTTTCACATCTCTGAAAAACACATTTTCTTTAAGAAAGGTTTTCTTACCATGTCTTCCAGACCCAACAGGACTAACCCACATATGACCTCACAAAGGCTGTGGCCTGCACAGGTTCAAGTCAGATGGGGTCCCAGTTTCCATCCTTAACCACTGTGCTATTTCCTTCCCAATGATTGACATCCACTTGCAAAGGAAAAGTTAGTTTTCTCCATTGTTTACATAAACTATATACTAAGGGCTGTCTTTATGCCCAGAAGTTGATAGCCAACACAAAACACACTCAATGGTATTTTTGTTGAAAACAGGAGAGGGGGGGGGGAGAAAGGGGAGGGGGAACAAGAGGGGGAGGGGGGACAGAGAGGGAGGGGAGAGGGAAAGGGAGGGGGAGAGGTGTTGGGGTTTTGTGTAAGCTCCACCCCACACCTACCTGGTAATAGCCAGGTATGCCCCGCCCCAGAGATCTGGCCCACTATAAAAGGGGCTACTTGCCCCTCCTCTCTCTCTTTGCTCACCGATCTCACACACACTCTCACCTCTCTGCCCCTGGGGCTCTTCCCCCCCTCCACGTGGTCATGGCCGGCCTCCTCCACTCTCTCTCTCTCTCTCTCTCTACCTCTCTCTCTCTACCACTAACTCCCATCCCCTATTCTGAATAAACTCTATTCTATACCATGTCTGTGTGTGTGTGGTCCCTTAGGGGCAGAGGTGCCCGGGCAAGGGCCCGCCCGGACACCTTCCCCCACGCCGCCTAGCCACACTCACCTAGCTCACCTATATTCTCACCTAACCCCTTATATATTCCCCCCTTCATCATCCTGATTTACTCCTTCATTGGTGCCGAAACCCGGGATACGAGAAACACCTGGGATATTAAGCCTCTTCCATCAATGGGTAAGTCTGGCACTTCCCGCGTTTGCCCGCAAGACTCTGGTGTTCTGTTCCCTCCCGTTCCCTCCCTTTCTGGTTTCCTTGTTTTCCGGCGCGCTGGCTTGTCGGTCCCTGGGGCTCATGGCGCTGGCTGCCAGAACCGCCTGGCCTTCCCAGCCGTCCCGGAGCCGCGGTAGAAGTGGGCCTGGCGGCGGCCATTCGCCGGCCGGGAGCGGTCCCCCGCCGCGAGCCCCGCGGCGGCCGTTCGCTGGCCGGGGGCGGTCCCCCGCCTCGAGCCCTGCAGCCCGCGGCCCATGCAGCCCATGCCAGAGCCCCCTCCCGCTCCAGAACTGCTGCCGAAGCCACCGCCACAGCTTCTACAACAGTTCCGCCCCTCCTGCGTCTTTGCTAGGATACGAAACAAACTATTTCCAGCCACTGTGCTAACTTCCTACTTCCGCTGCTGACAGGAAGTTCCGCCCCGCGCATGCGCGATCACTGATGCCTCCTCGGCTCTCAGAGACCGCCGCAGCAAGCCGTACTAACTTTCCCTGCTACAGTTTTCTCGCTGACAGTCTACCATCAGAGCCAAACCAGGTTCTGGTAACGCAACTGTTACACATGGCGCGGTCTCCAGGCTCTCAGAATCGGCTACACTCCATCCCTGCCGAGCGATGCTGCCTCCTCGCCGCAGCAAGCCTACACCCTTTCCAGTGGCTGCGCCCCACCCCCCACCACCATACTGTCCCACTCTGCTGGCTACAGTGCAGATTTCTAGGGCCTTTACCTGCAAAAGCCTAGCCACAGCCCACGTTCCCATCAATTCTAGTACCCAATTCTTTTACAGTTCTACAGCTTCTCCCTATCACCCTGTCTTCCCTCTTCTACACTGCGTGGTCTCCCACAGCAGTCCATGACTGGTCTTGCAGCCACGCACAGGCAGGTGAAGCAAGGTTGGGGGACCGGGTCCCACAGCCAAGCTGTCCACACTGACTTCCACGTTCCCGGATATCGGATTGCACTTCCTTACCAAACACCATCGGCCTAAGAAGGTAAGGTCTTTCGGTTGGCTGGACGGTTTCTTAAGTTCAGAAGGGATGTGGCCAGTCCTTGCTGGACCTAGGTGCCGCTTGGCTAACACTCGTTTTACGACGCTCATAACCCCAGGTGTTTTCTGTTCCAGAAGTAATCCTGACTCTCCCTCATTGGCTTCCAGCCGTTCTGAAAATCCTGGGCCCCAGGTGGATTACCTTCTTCCGGCTTTTTGCCTCAGCTCCCAGGAGTTTGCACGACGGTCCGGACTCTCTGGCTTAGCTGCCGTTTCTTTGTTACACACTATCCGGGACGCCAGTAGTGGTATAACAATGCCCCCCCCCCCCCCACACCTGATGGGTAATAGCGTCTTCGCCGGTACCCCCCAGGAAGCCATCTTAGTTGCCTCCTGGAAAATCTCAAGTCTCTGAACTAATAAACCTCTACAATAAGGTCTGGACTCAATATAAACTAGATAATAATTCAAAATGGCCACCTAATGGCACCCTGATCCAATTGTTTTAAGGGATCTTAATACATACTATAAGCAATCCGGTAAATGGGACCGAATCCTATACATTCAAGCTTTTATCTATCTCTGGTCTAAGCCTTCTCTTTGCCCTGCCTGCTCCCCATCTGTGTTCCCACACCCTTAGCTCATTTGCTCCTATAGACTGTGTGCTCAAGTTGATGTTAACAAGCCTAAATCTGCCTAGACATCACAATTTTATCCATTGCTGCCAGCTTTCTTTCTGTGATCCTAGCATCTTTACTAACCAAGACAATATACTTTCCTCTACCTATACAATCTGTCAAAGCCTCTTAAGATTTCCTTTCCTAGTCTCTCTTTAACTATTGCTCTCCTATCTTGCGCTCAATCTTGTCAGAAGTTTGTTATTAGATTTAAGACAGACAGAATTCCCAAAGGCCTGACAGCTTCTCCCAGGAGGTCTCAGAAGAAAGATGGACACTGCCGCAGGATGTCTCAGAAGAAAGATGGACACCGCCACACTATGCTTCCTGAAAGTGCAGTGGACAAAACCGGATACCTTGAGTCAAATGACTTAGCTAAACAAAGGTAAGCCATTTCTCATATCATGGGTATCCATTCCACAGAGAAAAGCCGTGCATCTTCTGTGCTTGAAAACCAGACTGACAGCCAAAGCCGCCATGGAGACCAGAGACCACAAAGAACTGCTGGCCACTAGAATCTGTCATTCTTTAATAATATAACTCCTAAGTTATTGTTTATTCCTCAGACTTCTGACTACATTGACAGCTAGACAGTTATCTCCTTACCTAAACTGTTTCCATTAAATGCTTCATATTTCCTCTTCTTGCTCTGTCACTTTCCCAACCTTCAATTCTATTCCTTCTGATCCACAAAGGCTCATCTTAAAGACTGTTCATGTGGTTAACTCATGTTGTTATCTCTTTAATAAACTTGTTAGCTACAGGAAACCTACCCAAATCTACTGCTCATGGACCAAGTAGGCTCCATCCAGATAAGTACATCTGCCCAAGTTCCCACTTTACTACCTTTCCAAAGGGTGGGATTCCTCTGGGTTTCAATTGTACACCTTAAGAAAAATTTCCTTTCTCCCAAATGTACTTAGTCTTATTCCCTAACTATACTAATGTGATCCAACATCTTGTCAAGTCCAGGCCCTTGCCATATCCAGGACAGTTCCAGAGAAGCAACCTTCAGATGCTCCAATCTCCTCTCAGCTTCTCCAGACACAGACAGCTTCTACTGGACCTGTTCTCCTGACCTATCCTCAAATGGCTCTACAAACCCTGGACAGCAAAGAAGCAGCCAGCCCTCCTGAGACTGGACAATCACCCCCCATACCCCTTTCTCTAGGTTCTCCAGAGACACGCCGCCCCAATGTCAGCATGAAGCAGTCAGATCACAACAACGACCCTATTCCTGCTTCGCCGTATGCGCCGTCACTTCTTTTCTTTTTTTCTTTTTTCTTTTTCTTTTATTAATAAACCAAACATTGGGGACTGTTGGGGTTTTGTGTAAGCTCCACCCCACACCTACCTGGTAATAGCCAGGTATGCCCCGCCCCAGAGATCTGGCCCACTATAAAAGGGGCTACTTGCCCCTCCTCTCTCTCTTTGCTCACCGCTCTCACACACACTCTCACCTCTCTGCCCCTGGGGCTCTTCCCCCCCTCCACGTGGTCATGGCCGGCCTCCTCCACTCTCTCTCTCTCTCTCTCTCTCTCTCTCTCTCTCTCTCTCTACCTCTCTCTCTCTACCACTAACTCCCATCCCCTATTCTGAATAAACTCTATTCTATACCATGTCTGTGTGTGTGTGGTCCCTTAGGGGCAGAGGTGCCCGGGCAAGGGCCCGCCTGGACACCTTCCCCCACGCCGCCTAGCCACACTCACCTAGCTCACCTATATTCTCACCTAACCCCTTATATATTCCCCCCTTCATCATCCTGATTTACTCCTTCAAGAGGGAAAGGGAGAGGAAGGGGGAGGGGAGGGAGGGGAAGAGAGGGGGAGGGGGAGGTAGGGGAAGGGGAGGGGTAAGGGGAGGGGGAGAGAGAGGGAGAGAGAGAGAGAGAGAGAGAGAGAGATTGATTCCCTGTCTCTTCTGGACCTGCCATGACAATTGCAACCAAGCACAAACAGCAGCTACCTGGGCCATTCATCGTTCCTTCATGGATGGGGGAGGAGCTCATGAGACCCCACTTCTCCTGGAGGAACTTTTGTTAGTTAATAGCTACTGTGAGAAGGAAGTCTTTTTCTTTAGTGGTATAGCCATTGGTAAGTTGCCATTGTTCTAGTAAATAACCCCTAGCCAAGTCCACAAAAGCTACTCTAATCTCAGTGGGCCACAAAAAAAGTGTAAAAGTCAGAGGGGTGGAAAGGAAGGTGCTAGCTAGCAGGAATGGGAAGGGATAGGGGTATACAACAGGGATGAGTATTATGTATAACATTTTTAAAACAAATGTTTCCTCTTGAGTACCTTGATTTGCATACCACCTGGCATTGCTTTATGTTGTTTGTTTGCTAGTTTGGGGGTCTACCTTTCTTACGAGCAGATATTTTCCATGCAGGTACTAGCTGTATAATACTTTCTTTTTGTATGGTGTCCTTGATTTTAAACACACACTCTTTAATGCCCGAGGTTCTGTTCACAAATATTGGCAGAATACACAAATGAACCTTTAGAAGTTCAAGTTCAAAGTATTCACTGATGAAATTGAGGAACCTCAGTCTAGCTCCATCCATTGCTTAGCCCATATTAGAGGCCTAATAAATATTTGTTGGCCAATTGACAGGCAGAGAAAGAGGTAATGAGAGAGGTTGTCCAAATAGGCTCCCAGCCTATCAACTCAGCCACAGGCATCCCATGATCATCTGTATTCATATGCATCCTAGTATCCTCTGGGATGCCTGCCAGGCTCTGCCTCCAAAACCTGTTTGCTATGTTTTGTTTCCTCTCCATTGCAGATCATCTGTTTTCATTGCTGTTCTTTCCCTTTGTGTGCTTGGTGGCCCTAGAAGTGCTTTTGCTCTGCTCCTTCTTGGCTGGTTCTATGATGGAAGCAAGCCTATATGCTTTGGGGCTTCTTATGTGGAAGCCCCGGGTCTGTTCCACCTTCTCCTGTGCTCTAATGGTGTTTAGAAACCGCAATTCAGACCAGAGCCTTTGGACACCACTCAGACGTAGATGTCAGGTAGTCATCCTGTGGTTATTGTTGCTATTTGGAACATCAAACTGGTCACCGATTAATTTATAAAACCAGAAAACAGAGCACCCTGCATTTTAACTATGTGACCAGGCAAGGCATCAAAGCCAGGTCTCCACGCCTGACCAGATGGGCTGTCTGTGGATCAGTTACTTTGGCCATTGTCCACTCCAGGCATCAGCTGCTTATCATCCTCCAAGTGGCCAAGTGTGGTGCTGGCCTCATTTCCTGGCAAGCTTGGCTGTGGGAAGAATTGTGAAGCATCCAAAAAAACAGTGATGTTGGCTCCTTGGGACCTGGATAGAGTCATGGTTTCTATTCTGTGACATCTCTTGGCATTTTCCTCCTAGACACAGAGGCTGAACAAGCACATATTGACTTTGAGTGTATGCAACCGAACCAATAGGCTTTAGTTGGAATCACTTGTACTGCTCAAATACCGTTCTTCTGTTTCTCTAGCTTGGGAAAAATAAAATACTTGGAGGAATATAATAAAAACACCTCAAATCTTCAACCTTGCCCATATGCTGGGACGAGCTTTGGAAGTTTAAGAAATCCTGGTGTCTTGCTCTATCTTTGAGCAATTAAAATAGACATCAGCATATTTAAGGTTCCTGCAAAAATTTCAGTATTCTTCAAGGCAGAAAATGACTAACCTATGACAGGGTCTTAGAATTTCCCCACAGGTCACGTTTAGGTATGGATTCATTAAGGTGCAGTCTTTTGTCAGAGTGGCCTGAAACTGTGCGTCCCTGACAGGCTACTCAGTAATGTTTCTGGGTGTTTACAAGTCACAAGCATTTATCTAAAGTCCTACTAATTGGTGTGTGGATTACAGATACTTAGCATTGGTATCCACTGGAAGCGTGCTGGAAATGAAAACTCTTAAGCACTACCCGGCTCTAAGTGATTGGTCCGCACATTGAAGATTGGGGCAATGATACACAGGAGGTGCACACTTGCAGAGTCTGGGCCTCATTTACCTGGCAGATGTATACAGTCTGGCTCATACAATATTGCTTGGAAATTGGGAATTAATGAATGATGTTTAAAAATTGAGACCTGTGACTTTCTCTTGAAATTTCTTGCAACATTTTGAACATAACAGCTGTGATTTTATTTGCTAACTACAGGCTGGGCCCTGGCATTTTAGTTTGCAGCTTCTGGTTCATATGTATACCCTTCGACCTGGCCCTCATCTGAGAACCAGCACTGCCAGGCATTATCACACCCCGAGCCAGTCCATTTTAGATCTTTCTACACTACTCTATCCATCAATGAAACAATCAACAGTATTTGCTTAGGTTTCTGATAAAGATTAAATGGAGATGCTGCTTAAATTGATGTTGGGTGTTTTGCAATCTGGTTTCCCATAATTTTATCACATCTGCTGCACTGTGCATTCTTAGGTGGTGACATCATCACTCACCTAATGGTGCACACTTCTGACTTTGTGTGTGGGGATGGTCTAGCTGTATCGAGAGGTCAGTTTCCGGATCCCTGCCTCGCTCCTGGTCTATATTGTCTTAATTTCTAGAGACCATAATGCCTATCTCCAGAGACTGCTTGAGTAATAAAACAAAGGAATTGGGGTCACATGACCCTGGGCAGAAGAAAGTGTGATCTGACTGCATAATACTGTCAAGGCAAAAAAAAGGTGCTGTTCACAAAGATTGCACACTAGAAATGTCTTTTTCTTGAGAGGGATTAGACCAGGTATTGAAACAAAAGGTACAGGGACAGAATTGTCATCCTAAAGGTGGTGACAGATATGCATATGCAGGGACTAGACAGCACAGAGCTTTGCTGGGAAAGCTTGCTTTGACAGGTTTTAAGAGTGACTCTCAAGAATGACTCATCCAACTGAGACTAATTAGGTTTAATACTGAGGGAAATAGGGCCAAGCTATGAGATTTTTCAGAATTGCTTCCAAGCAAAGAAATTAGTCGATAATAACGGTAATAATGATAATAGCATTGTCTTTTCAATAACAGGCACTGCTCTACATGTTTCCATACATTGTCTGAGGGGTCGACACTCTTCTAGCAGTGCACCCCTATAGCAAAAAGGAGCCAGAAACAATGCCTAAGTGGCTGTATGTGCTTCAATAAAATATTGTTTGCATACATAAACGTGGGTGCATAGTCTTTGGAACCCACACTTCAGATGGCTATCTCCTGCTCTCTCTCCCTCTCACTGACCCTTGTAATATTGTGATATAGCTGCTGCTGATATACCTGCTTCACAGGGACGGACACTGGATTTTGGAGGCTTTAAGCTACTTCTGAGTGAGTCTTTGGGGGAGTCCCTCTATCCATGTTCTTTGTGTTGAGTCCTTGGTTCTTCAGTTATTTAAGAATTACCAGGCAGCCTTAAGCACTGGGCATTAACATCAGCCCAGTTAATTCTGGTGTGGTGAGTCTGAGGTAGGTACTGCTAGCCCATTGGAGAGCTGAGTATTCACAGAGGGGCGGAGGGGAAACCCAAGGTTCATGTTAATGAGAATCTGAGCTGGCATCAGACTCCAGGCTCCAAGGTCAGGGATTTTCCAACTTAGTATCCTATCTCGAAGTTAAAAAAAAAAAAAAAAAAACACTTTGAGTTCTCAAAACAATATGCATTTATCACAGAGGAATTAAAATTATGAAACAGATGAAGAGAACAACAGCAAGCCTATCTATCACCCAGTATTCAAGAACTGCAGTTGCCGCTAACCTGATGCTATTCTCCTATCTTGGTTCTTCTGGGGGCAGGGCTCTCATCTAAATGCTATTTTTTATGTATGTGCTCCCTTTAGAGTGGGAACCTTTTCTTAATGCCTTAAAATTTTAATCCAAACACCATTTACATACATTTCATAACACAGAAAATAACAATTTAAAATTTTTAGATACTTCCTACTGTTTTATCATTAACACCTTGGTTCTGTTCTTTTTGAAACCTATGTAATTGACAAATAAGTATAATATATATAATATATAATATGATCATTTAATGCATAGTATAAATATATTACAATGCTTACCACAAAAATGAATTAACATATCTATTGACATTCATGGCTACTTTGGATGCAGTGATAACAAAGATTAGAACAGAAACTGTGAGGGAACAACAGGCTAGAGAATACTGGTCCAAGGTGGGTAGGGGGGCATGGAGTTGTAAGATGAAAGGTTCCGGGAAGAAGCAAAGCGCTCTGTGGCCTGACGTTTAACTTATTCATTTCTCAGGCACGATTGACTTGGAGGGAAGAATCATCTTTCCTACCAGCTACGTCTCTCATTTGGGTTGGAGACCATTTGACCTTGGCACTGTTGCCATTAGGTGACCATCATTTGGAGACCGGAGTAAGAGTTAATGAAGGAATGATCCAATCAATGCATCTAAGAATTAATGAAGGAATGATCCAATCAATGCATCTAAATGTTTGAAAATTTAGGATATGGAAAGTTACTCTTATTCCACCTGGTGGTTCACAGGACTGAATTAGTTACAGGGACAAAGATACTTGGGAGAAGTCTTTGCTGTCATGGAAACAGCAAAGATAGGGTGGTCTAATTCAGAATTACTGAATATCTTTTTATGGGCTATTCAAAGAGAGACTAGATTGTTCTTGAGAAGCACACAGTAAAGGCACTCATACAAAACATGGACAATAGCAAGTTTTAAAGTGTCCTCTACTCCTGTTCTCAGTGTATCTCTGTTGTATAACACATTGTCTGGAGAGACATGAACAATGTCTACTCAACTCAGAAAGGAAACCTGTGGCAAGATTAAAAGTAGTGATATGCCAAGTCCAACTTAGTGAGCTCAGGAGTCAGTTACAGGAGTCTGAATGAAGGGTTACTTACAGGAACAAAAATGACTCAAATATAGCTGCAGCAACAAAATTCCAACATAATATGTATGATGATTCATAAAACCTGCATCCAAAAGTCTCAGCACAATGCAAAAGAAGTTCACTATTGCAGGAACTCTTCTTAGCAGTCTTTACCGCTTTACCTTCATGGGGAAGATGTCATATATTTGGTAAATTTCAGGACTTCCTGAGACTTGTGAGTTGACTTTAATTCTAAGTCTTAAAAAGCCTTCCTTTAGGATGTAATGTTTCAATTTTTATGCAACCACTACATTACAATTTTTATTTGATATTTTATATACAAGCAACATTTCCATGAAAAAACTTGTTTCTTGTAAAACAGAAGGCTTAGTTTTCTAGAGTAGTCAAAACATTGTTACAGAAGTTGTAAAATCTCAATCTTTGGATACTCCAGACAGAAAGGTACTTCAAAGAATTTCAGGGCTTCTTACAAAGATGAGCTCCATTTCTTCTAGTCTGGAGCTAAAAGACTCATCATAGTCTCTTTACCATGTGACCAGGAATGTGTGCGTGCATGTGCATTGTGTATGTATTGGTTAATAGTGCATTCCTAAGCAATTTCCATTTCTATGATAATTCAGTGGATCTTTATTGAGACTTCAGGCCAACCTGAAGATTGTATTTTCTAGAACCCAGAGGCTTAAGGGGGTATGGTCCTTCTTTTACCAATACAGGTAATTGGCCAATAGAAGACAGAGGTTGTCAAGAGCCATTTTTTATACCTATTTATTTGCCTATGTGTTCATGGGTGGGTAGGAGCTAGTAGGAAAAATTGTGGTTAGAAATTGTACATTAGCCAAACAGACTCCATGGTGGGTGTAGGTCAGGGAATGCCATACTTCTAGAAAGATGGCAGAATCCAACTTTGAAGTGGCTGTAGTTTCATGCAGTTGAAACCATAATTAAAAAGCTACCAAAATACAGATGCTGAGTAAAGGGCATTTATTAGCAACAGTGTCAACAAAGAGCAAGGCAATAGTAACTCAGCAATAATTTGCCACAGAACAATGCATTTCTGAGAGTGGCAAAAAAGTTTGGTGTCTCCAGAACCACTGAATCCCAAAGAGCCTCATTTCTGGATTCCAGTCTTTGAGAGCTGGAAGGCTGAGAACTTGGATTCTTGTCTGTCCTCACTTCCAAAGTGTCCTTATTTCAAGCTACAATATTTAGCATTTCTTTGATTTGACTATGTAAAAGGTGAAGGTTTTGGGCACAATGTATAAGCGTATACTTCAAGATTCCTGATACACAGTATTAAACTTCTTTTCAGAAATGTATGTGAATTTTCTTTCTCCTGCATTTTAATTCAGATCTGCAGATGATATAAGTATACATAAGCAACCCAAAAAAAATTCTACCAGAGAATTTCTACAACTGAAAAACAACTTCAACAAAGTGGCTGGATAGAAAATAAACTCAAACAATCAGTACCTTTCCTTTATACAAATGATCAATGGGCTGAGAAAGACAATAGGGAAACAACAGCCTTCACAGTAGTCACAAATAATATAAAACATCTTGGGATAACTCTAACCAAACAAGTGAAATATCTATATGATAAGAACTTCAAGTTTCTCAAGAAAGAAAAGAAGACCTCGGAAAATGGAGGGATCTCCTTATGCTCAGAATCTGTAGGATTAACATAGTAAAAATGACCATCCTACCAAAACCAATCTACAGATTCCACACAATCCCCATCAAAATTCAAACTCAACTCTTCAAAGATATAATAAGAGCAATTTTCAATTTCATATAGAAAAACAACAACAGCAACAGCAGCAGCAGCAGCAGCAACAACAACAACAACAACAACAACAAACCAGGATAGGGAAAACACGTCTCAACAATAGAACTTCTAGGGGAATCACCATCCTTGACATCAACCTGCTACAGAGCAATAGTGATAAAAACCTCATGGTATTGGTATAGAGACAGACAGGCTGAGCAATGGAATAGATTTGAACACCCAGAAATAAAACGACACTTATGGACACTTGATTTCTGATAAAGAAACAAAAATATACGATGGAAAAATGAAAGCGATTCAATAAATGGTGCTAGTCTAACTGGCAGTCAGTATGTAGAAAAATGAAAATAGATACATAATTTGTCACCTTACACAAAGCTCAAATCCACATGAATCAAAAACCTCAACATAAAACCAGAGACACTGAATCTAATAGAAGAGAAAGTGGGAAAGAGCCTCAAACTCATAGGCACGGGGTTGGGGGCGGGTGGGAATTTCCAAAACAGAACTCCAATGGCTCAGGTTCTAAGATCAATAATTGATAAATAGGACCTCATGAAACTTAAAAGCTTCTATAAGCTAAAGGATATAGTCAATAGGACAAATTGCCAACCTACAGATTAGGAAAAAACTTCACTAAGCCCACATCTGATAGAAGGCTAATATCCAAAAACATAAAGAACACAAGAAGCTAACCTCCAAAACCACGAACAACCTAATCCAAAAATGGGGTATGGAACTAAACAGAGAATTGACAACAGAGGAATTTCGAATGACCAAGAAGCACTTAAAGAAATGTTCAAAGTTTTTAGTGATAGAGGAAATGCAAATCAAAACAGCCCTGAGATTTCACCTTACATTAATCAGATGGCTAAGATAAAACAAACAAACAAACAAACAAAACCCCCAAAAGCTCAGATGACAACACATGTTGGTGAGAATGAGGAGAAAGAGGAACACTCTTCCATTGATGGTGGGATTACAAACTGGTACAACCACTCTGGAAATCAATCTGGAGGTTCCTCCAAAAACTGAAAATAGATTTACCTAACAGCCAGCTATATACTACTCCTGGGCATATACCTAAAAGATACCCCACAATGCCACAATGCCACATGCTCCACTATGTTCATAGCAGCTTTAATTGAGATAGCCAGAATTTGGAAACAACCCAGATGTTCTACAATGGAAGAATAACTACAGAAAATGTGGTTAATTTACACAATGGAATACTATTCAACTATTAAGAATGAAGACATCATGAGTTTTGCAGACAAATGGATGGAAGTAGAAAATATCATCCTGAGTGGGGTATCTCAGATCCAAAATGACATGCATGTTATATACTCAATGATAAGTGGATATTAGCCAAAAAAAACAAAAACAAAAACAAAAACAAAAACAGAATACCCAGGATACAATCCACAGAATTCAAGGTTAACAAGCTGAAGGGCCCAAGTGAGGATGCTTCAATTCCACTTGGGAAGGAGAAGAAAACAGAGGGCAGAGGGAAGAAGGTAATTGGTGGGAGAGGGGAAGGAGAGGAGCAGAAGAAAAGGGGAACACATGATCAAGTATTGGGGGGAGACCAGGAGTGAAGCCGTGAGGGCCAGCAGAATGAATGGAAATATAGAGCCTTGGGAGGTGCTAGGTGGGGGGACCCTCTAGATTGTACCTGAGACCTGGAAGGCAAGAGAATCTCAAGACTCAAAGGGAGGGACCTTAGATGAAATGCCCAACAGTGGGGAGAGGGAACTTGTAGAATCCACCTCCAAGAGAAAGACAGGGCATCAAGTGGAGGGAACAGGTTGCCATCACACGGTCAAAAACTGTGACCCAGAGTTGTTCCTGTCTAAAAGAACAGTGGGGACAAAAATGGAGAACAGATTGGGGAAAGGCAGTCCAGCGACCAGTCCAACTTGGGATCCATCTCAAGGGGAGGCTACAAGGCCTGACACCATTACTGATTCTATAATGTACTTATAGACAGGAGCCTAGCATGGCTGCCCTCTGAGAGGCCCAACAAGCAGCTGATAGAGACAGACACAGATACTTACACTCAACCAATGGTCTGAAGTCAGGACCCCAGTGGTAGAATTAGGAAAAAGGCTGGAAGAAGCTGAGGAGGAGAATGAACCCACAGGAAGACGAGCATCCTCAACAAACCTTGGACCCCAAGGTCTCTCAGACACTGAGCCACCAACCAGGCACCTACACTAGCTGTTTCAAGGCACTTGACATACATACATATATATATATATATATATATATATATATATATATATATGACTGCCTGGTCTAGCCTCAATGAGAGAAGATGCACCTAACCCTTGAGAGGCTTGAGGTCCCAAGGAATGGGGAGGCCTGGAGAGTAGGGTGTGGGTACATCCTCTTGAAGACAGAGGAGGAAGAATGGGATGAAGAACTGTCAGAGAGTAAAATAGAAGGGTATAACGACTGGACTGTAAAAAAAAAATATCTATTAAAGATAAAAAAACAAAAAGGATAGCTATAAAATTTATTTATAAAATACAAAGTTTATTTTTAAAAACATGTATGTATATTAGTTCTCAGAGAATTTATTACATTTTTGATAATTTTCATCCCCTCCCTTCAACTTCTCCAATATTCATTCCCCTTCTATAGCAATTTGTGTTCTTTCTTTTTCTCTTTCTTTCTCTCCCTCCCTCCTCTCTCTTCCTCCATCCCTTCCCCCTCTCTCTCCCTCCCTTTCTTCATTTCTTTACACATCTAGTCTAATTTGTCTTGCATAAATATTCTTGGATATGTAGCCTTCCACAGGAGTATGCTTGACTTACACTCTTAAGGAACTCCATCCCTTCCATTCCCAGTTAGTTGACAGTTGCCATGGGACTTCATAACCAACTCCTTAGGATTTGGTCTGGCTTAAGCTTGCATAGGTGTTGAGCATGCTGCCACAACTGCTGTGACTTCCTATGTGCTGCTGCCCAGGTGTGTCCTTTCTTTGTCATAATCCACTGCCTTTGGTTCTTACAGCTTTTCTACCCTGTCTTCTGCAATGATCCCTGAGCTTTGAGAGGAGGGGTGAAGTACACATGTTCTATTTAGAGCTTAGCATTGCACAGTTTCTTACTCTCCACAGTTCAGCCACTTGTGCATCCTTCAGTTAATCACTATCTACTGCAGTTAGAAATTTTTTTTGATGAGGGTTGATATATGTACTAATCTATGGGTTTAATGATTTGTTATTGGGAGTCAGTTTGCTACCATGTCCATTTATAAGAAAAATGGTACTAGGTTCTCCCTTAGGGCCTCTGATGTGTCTAGCCACAGGATCTTGGCCCTGATATTATTAGTGCCAGGCATGGATTTTATATTTTGAAGTGGGATTTTAATTTAAAAAGAAAGTGGTTGGTTATTCCCATGCCACTTGTGCCACTAGTGTTCATGTGTTACTGGGTCAGTCATTATTGTAGTTCACAGGGTTATAGCTGGGGTAATGTTGATGCTTACTGCTTTCCTCCAGTAGTATACATGGCCCCTTAGAGCACTGTGAAAGCCAGCCAGCAAGGTGAAGCTTCCAGGTGAGTCATAGCTTGATTTCTCCATGTTCTATGACTCAGGTATATGGAGTCTTCAAAAGTAGTGTCTTGCATTCAAGTTCTGGATGGTAACCAAGAGCATGGTCAATAGCATGCAATATTTGGGAGTCTGTAGGACCTAAATGTCAAACAACTGCAAAAGAAACAACCCATGACTGACTCAGGGCTTCTTATTGCTAACCCATGGTGTCTAGTAGGGCACTGCTACTTTGTTATAATTTAACTCTTTCTGTGTAGTTATATGCATATTTAAAAAAGCTTCTACAGTAGAAGGTTCCTACACAACTTGGAAAGTTCTTTACTGTCAGTTATTTTTCATCATATTCCATGTGCTACTCTGCCCACCCATCCCCCACTCCAAGTTAACCACAACTTGACACTATTATTTACCCTTTATACCATGGCATTCTACTTCCGCTTTACTGAAAAGAGCATAGAGTTTTAAGAGAATCTGGAAAGTGTTAGATTGCTATCCACCAGAAGAAATGACCCTGTGAAAGTGCAGATGATTGCTTAATATGTAGAGCAAGGGGGCAGGGGAGGCTGCCATCTCTGCAATTAGGTCATGACTCCTTGTGATGACAAGGGAAAAAATCCAATTCAAGCTGACTTAAGTGGGTAGGAATAATTTATAAGTGCGTATGTCTTGGAAGTGAAGAAAGTGGTGGATTTCAAGTGCGGGTAATGGCAAACTCTTGACACTTGCCTCAGTGCTCTGATGGTTGAAGCTTTGAAGAGTCAGGTCAAGCACATGACATGTGTCCGCCCTTGAAACCAAATATAGAAAGAATGGCATCCCTACACCTCCTCCATCTTCATGAGATGAGAAAGTTAAAGTTCTAGCCTTACAGAGTAGACAAGTAAGTGCAGATCATTGGAAGGCTCACCTTAAGGACAGAGGGACCTCAGAACATCCTTCTCAGAGATGCAAGTCAATTATGAAAGGCTTCAGAAGTTTGGGCATTATATTTATAATTTTCTTTCTCTATTTTTCCAACCTAATATTGTTATTGATTATTTGGGACTCTGACACATGTGTCCTCATCGCCCTCACTTCCCAGTCCTCACATGTCTCTTCTCTCTCTGCCTTGTAACCCTCCCCCAAAAGGAAAAAAAGAAAGGGAAAAAAATAAAAAACAAGACCACCTTGTGTTGCACATATACTCACTGGGGCATGGTCAAACTCCCAGTGGGCAGCTCCCTAAAGAGAGCTGAGTCCTTCCCCACCTGCATCCCCACCAGCAGCCAGCAGCTGTGGACAGCTGTGCTTCAGCATCCTTATTACAATTTTTAAGAGTTCTCTTGGATGGCTTCTATCTATCTATCTATCTATCTATCTATCTATCTATCTATCTATCTATCTATCTATCTATGTATTCATTCATTCATTTGTTTAACACCCCCACCACAGTTTCCCCTCCATCCTCCCCTCCCAGTGCCTTCCTGACTCCCCTCTTTCCCTTCTTTTCACTCCTTTGTTTCATTTCAGAAAAGAGACATCAGCAGCCTTGGCATATCAAGTTGCTGTAAGACTCACTGCATCCTCTCCTATTAAGGTTAGAGGAGGCAGTCCAGTAGGAGGAAATGGTTCCAAAGGCAGGCAACAGAGTCATAGACAGATGGCTTCCTTTTTAAGCTTTTACCTTTTGGGGGAGATAGAGGTAGGGGTTATCACAGAAGCTTTCTATGTTCCTCCTTCTTGAAAATGCATTCTGCAGTCACGAATACTACTGAAAGAGTGTCTTCCTTGGTCTTTATGTAGCAGGATCATGGATCTTGGGCTTCTACATGGTTTCTGGCAGCATCACAGAGCACAAATATCCACATGGTTTCCAGCATCAGCATATGCCAAGGACCTCTGCTTGGTCTCCAGTGGCAATATGGTCATTGGACATCAACATAGACTTTTGCCAAAGCATGGGACACAGACAGAATGGCCTCTGGAAGAAGTAAGGGCCATGGAAGTCTTTTAAAGAGATCCCGTCCAGTAAATGGGTCACTTTTCATCTCAAACATCCTGTCCCTGTTAGGGGTGGTCATTAAGCCAGACAGCTTGTTGAGCTCCAGGGCGCTGCACACCATCCTGCTGGTCATACTGGGTACTGACCTATTCCTCCATTAACTGCAGCCTTCTCTCACACCCATCACAGCTTCACACTCACTGCTCCTCTTCCTCATCTTTTCCACCTCTCCATCATTCATTCTAGTGGCACAGAAAGCTGCAGTATATCACACACAGAATACCCTTTTGCTCAAACTGCTTTACATGCAAATGTTCACCTCAATGACTCATTGGCCTGGTTCATGGTTTCTGGCTTCTGCCACACCACCAATACTGGACTCCTTTCAGATATCCTGCTGTTTCCCAGAGTCATGGAGATTCTGTGGCTATGGTTCTGCAGGACTGGCCCCTTCATATGCTTCAGCGGCTCACAGATGGCGTAGATGTTGGGATGGACCAATTCAAAGGCCTAGATCTGGGCCTGGGTGGTAGCTGAGTTGGTCAGCCTGGGCTAGGGAGGGGCAGAGCCAACCCTCTCTCACACACCTCCACTGGAGCACCCTCACCTTTTCTTGTTTAAAGACAGGGTCTCACTATGTAGCCCTGGCTGGCCTTGAACTCATTAGAGATCCACCTGCCTCAGTTTTGTGATCAAAGGCTTGTGTCACTCTACCCAGTGTAATTTATTTTTATGCATCATCTATAATATAGATTTTATTCTCCAATATTGCCTAGTTACAGGCCAGGGGGAGGGGTGGAGGATGGATAGACCTGCTGGTACAAGATGTTAAGCCAACAGTCAACAAAGCAGATGATGCACATATGGATGAGTTGTAAGAACAAAACATAAACACTTCTTTAAGAATCTTGCATTTTTTATGAGCATTGAACTCAAGGCCTGACAAATTCTATGCAAGCACTTTCTTAGTGAGTTACATCCTGGCCTCAGTATTATTTATTACTTAAATTGTATTTATTTCTTTATTCTTTATTTGTGTGTGTATGCATGTGCACACATGTGCATGCACGTGTGTGGCATTTGCTTGTGTATGTGTGCACATGTGCATGCAGAAATGTACATGTCATGCTGTGCATGTGGAGGTCAGAGGACAACTTTTAGGATCTAGTCCTCTTACTACCATGCAAATTCTGGGACTCAACCTCAGGTCACCAGGTGGTAGCAAGCGCCTTTACCCACTGAACCATCTAATTGACTGAGCCCCTCACCCCACCCTAGGGGTTCAAAACAACATTAATAATATCTGCTACCTCTGTGGGGAATGGAAGTTGTTGGTTCACTGTGGTTGACATGTAGCTGCTTGGAATATTAATTATCATCACAATAGAACAAATGGGTCTTGCTCCCCCTCAACTCACACAGCACAGGGAAACAAGGGAAGCCATGTTACAAGCTATTCTTGCCAAGTAAAATAACTGCCCTTGGGTGCTCAGGAAATTTCAAATCAACCCTCCCTTGACTTTTCTTCACCCACATAAAAGTGACTTCCCAACTCACATGCTTGTGGATATGTACGTTAGTTAGTGTGTGGAAAGTGCTAACAGTTCCCTTGAGAAACTGTTTGAACTCAGAAAAAGTACCCAGGCCACTGGTGTCAAAGCTTCAATGGAGGGGATCCTGTCCCCAAGGTACTTTTCCCTCTGCAAATTTCCTCTAAGCCCCTATGTGGGACCATTTAGTTAACTCCATGTTTCTATGGTCAGGAAACCATTTTCCATAAAGAATCAATCAGCCTTTCTCTCATGCTTCTATTTTGTGGTTAGAGAAAGAAAACAAACATGGGCTTCCCTTAGGACACTTAGAATCTTGGGGTCTGTCTCTCTTCCCACTCTACAGAATCTGTCTCTAAGGGGACACAAATTTATCCCTCATGGGCCACACCATCTACTGGGGGAACACGGAGGTGAACATAAGCTGTGATGTTTTGGTTCAGATAGTGCCAGCTATAAAAAAAAAATAAAAAAAAATAAAAAATAAAAAAACATTCAAAATACTACAGATCCTTCAAGAAAAGTTTGCCCAAGGATTTTGAAAAGTTAGCAAAATCCAGCATTGAAAGAAGTGGAATTTGCAAATTCACAGTGGCTCAAAGTCACACTGTAAGATCCATTAGATCTAGAATTGTAATTTTGACATTTGACTTAAGAACACATGTTCTTAACCTCTTTGCCTTATTACCCTAAAAGCTATAGGATCAGTAGAATCAGTGGTAAAGAGTTATCATGGTGGTTTGAAAATATGCTCCAATTCTTTGATATCCTTTCTTGCTACTGGCAGAGCATAGGCTGGACTTAGCAACTTACATTCAGTGACTAGAATAAAGTTGAAGCAGAGTGTGTGCCTTTGAAGACCAAGTTAAAGAAATTAATATGCATGTCATACACTGTGTGTTTAAATATGGGTCTTCCAGATGAACAGAACTGAAAGAATAGATCTATGTATAAAAGGGGGTTTTATCAGTGCTACTACAGGCTGCAGCCCAGCTAGTCCAACATAGCTGTCTCCTGATGGGAAGTCCAAGGATCTCGTAGTAGTTAAGTCTACAAGGCTGACTGTTATGGCTTCTCTTCGATATACATCAGATTTCTGGGGAAATAGGCTCTAATGCATGTGAAGGAATGCCTCAGCATCAGAATATTTAGATTGCTCGTTAGGATGATGGTAAGCAGGCAAAAGGCAAAGGCTTTATTCCACTTCCTTCATGTAAGAAAAATATTCAAAATCAGTTGACGACATAATGTATATTATATGCCTATATAAGAATGTGTGGTCAGGATTTAGGGTGGGTCTTCTGACCTTAAGTGATCTGAATTTTTAAAGAAAAATTCCTCACAGTTGTGTCCAGATGCTTGGGTTTCTTAGTTAATTCCAGATTGACAACTACGTTCAATTTGACACCTAGCCATATCTCCTGGTGCCGTGCTTAATTTCCAAATGAAAACAATAACGAGGTTATAGTCATGCCTGACATGATATAACTATCCCTTGTACAACTGCAGATGCATTGTATAGTTTAGAAGAGCTGGCAATGTCCCTTGAGGGACATTCTTTTAGTTTCTCGTAGCTTAAATATGAATAACCAAGGATACTCTCTCAATTGTTACACCACATGATAAATAGAGAAAAGAAAACACATGGCTGTGACTGCTTAATACTGTTTCTCATGTTGGGGTGACTCCTAACCACAAAATTATTTTGTTGCTACTTCAGAACTGTAATTTTGCCACTGTTATGAATCATAATGTACATATCTGATATGCAGGATATCTGTGATCCCCACTCCAAAGGAATCATGACCCATAGGTTGAGAACCACTTGCCTAAAGGCTTTCCTGTACTCCAGACAAACTTCCTCACCTCCACTGTAGAGAAGCAATCGAATTTCCCTATGGTCCAATCACCTAGCCCGACATGGTTATTCCTTCCTTAGCCTATTGGCTTAAGGACATCAGAATCCCACAGTGGCCAAGGGAACATCTGAGTTTCCAGTTCAATAAAATGTTTGCTGTATCTGTAAGTAAAAGTGCTACCAAAATTTGTAGGCCAATAGAATTTAAAGTCATGGGAACAGGAAACAAAAGTGTTCCTAGAGGGTAACTAGGGGTGACAGTGAATGGAACTATTTCTCTTCCTACTACTAGTTTCTTGGATTCATTAGTCCAGGCTACAGAAGAAACTGTACTATATGATAGATGTGCATTCAAAGTATAAACTACCTTCTGGAGAACTCTGTACCAGCCCTCCCAGATACTGCCACTTGGTTAGTATGGTAACTGTAGGTGTTGGCAAATTGCCATGTCTGCTCCAGCTATTTAACAAATTCTTCCTCAAAATTCTGTTCCTCTAGAACCACTACTGATACCAATTTCTTAGTTACTGTCTATTGCTGTGAAGAGACACTATGATTGACACAACTTATAGAATGAAGCTATTAATTGAGCATGGGCTTGCTTGCAGTTTCAGAGGGTTAGTCCATGACCATCATGGTGGGGTTGTTGGGAGAGGGCTATAGCAGTAGGCAGGCAGGCAGGCAGACTTGGCACTAGAGAAGTAGCTGAGAGTTTACATCCTGACCTGCAGGCAGGAGACAGGGAGAGAGAAACTGGGATTGGAGTGGGCTTTTGAAACTGAGGCCCAGCTCCGGTGACACACCTCCTCCAACAAGGCCACACCTCCTACTCCTTTTTAAACAGTTCTACCGACTGGAACATTCAAATATATGATCCTATGGGGACCATTCTCATTCAAACCACCACAGGCTTCCAGGTGTGGTGGCACATGACCGCAATAGTAGAATTTAGGAAGCTAATTAGTTCGAGAACAGCCTGGGCTACATGGCAGGACACTGTCTCCAAGTTAAAATCCCAATATGGTTTATTCATCCCCTTTCTTGTGGATCCCTCACTGGGAAAAGCCAGCAGCTCCCATGTTGTATGAACACCCAGGCTACCGTACTGAGAGACCTGTAAGATGAGGGTGACTTGCTTCTGTCCAACAGCTTAGAAGGAGCTGCAGCCTCTTGCCAACATTCATGTGGTATGCTTAGAGTGTATTTCTTGAACCTGGCAAAGCCTTTGGATTATCCCACTGTGTGCCAATATTTTTCCTGCCACCTTGTCAGAACTTCACAACTAAGCTCTTCTGTATTCTGACCACACACTGTGGCTGGGGAAGAAAAGAGTGTGCTAACTTTGGAGGTAATTTGTTTCACTACAGTAGCAGGTAACTGATACAGGCATAAGGACATCTGGTGTCTTTGATGAACATTGGCGGTCAGTGTTTTGGGATGGAAGTTCAGAGTTTATAGGGAACTAGCGATGAGAAGTGAGGCTGTTAGGATACGTTATGAAGCACGATGGTTATGTTGTAACCTTGACACCACAGGGTTGGCTTCATAAAAGCAACACTTTGCAGCACATGACCCCTCCCACATCCAGCCATAAAACACCTCCATTTCTATAGCTTCTTGCTTGGGCTGCTTATTGTATGCTTAGCACATTAATCTCCACTGTGCATCCATTTGCAGACATACTTTTCTTCCCATTGAGGGCAAGTTCCTGGAGTGCCAGGCTTACGTTTTATCCATCTTCCTGCACACAATTCTCTGGTCACCACAGAAGCCCTGTAAATGTTTGGGAGATAAATACTGTCCACTCTGAAACCATGTGGTTGATGGATTGACTCTTATTCAATTCCAGCCAGCGTGCTGTTTTCTTGGTTTTAGCTTGGAGAATAACATCCGCAAGAAGGATAGATTGAGACCCAAGAGGCAAATGAGCTTCAAGTACCTGTAGATATCCTGGATGCTTTAACATACTGCTGAGAAATGATGAATTCCTACATAGACTCCTGCATGCTTCATAAGAGAACTTTAATAGTGGGCCAATGGAGACAGAACAATAAGCCAGGGATGCGCTTGGGGGTGAGTAAGGCTGTCTGCCAAAGGTAATACACATCAATACAAGCTATGTTTTCTATGTAACAGCTAAATTAACCCTCCCTTTTGGCCTTGTTGTCTGATAGTTGCCTGTGTCCTGCACATAGAATATGTTTAATGCACATATATTAAGTGAAAGATTGCTGATGTAGATTACAATGAATATTCATAACACAGATTCTGCAGGCTCCCGAAAACAAGGAGTTAGGTCTTATTTAGGAAGCCTGGCACTCCAGGAACTTGCCCTCAATGGGAAGAAAAGCATGTCTGCAAATGGATGCCCAGTGAAGATTAAAAGTATTAAAAGCAGATTAAAAGTGTTTTATGCAGCCGTGGGACCCAGTAGACAATGGGTATCAAAGCCCAAGGAAAGCTAAGGGGTGCAGGACATAAAATACAAACAGAAGGAGAATGTCATTTGTGTCTGTGCATGAGACAGCTTCTGGGCTGTTCAGTGATTTGAATGGAGGTTAATTTTCTCCACTAGATTGTAGGAAGGACAGACACCCAGCCTTGAACAGCAGACCCTCTGTGATGTTCTTCTTGGCAAGGGAGGCTGGTTATGAATTGACTGAGCAGCTGAAGATGCTGTGGAACTTTATGGATGGGAGCTCACTCTCTCTGGCTGCACATGCTGCTTCGAGCAGCTGGCTTCAGAGATGCTCCCATCAATATTGCAACCAAGAGGTAGAACTCAGCATAGAGCTGATGCCTTGGAAGGCAGAGCTGGACAGAGTATGGCACAGGCGTGGTGACATGATCCAAGATACTCACTGAGGCCGGATCCTAACAGGACTTTGGACCTTTAAAAGTTTGCATGTCCGATTCTCTTTGTGTCTCAACTGACCTGAGTTTAGTTTATTTCGTTTGTAACTTTAAGAGTTCTGCTTTCAACGCCTGCTTTGGGAGTCCCACAAATAACTGAGGGTCTACCCAGGGTGGAGAAAATATCTAGCTCAAGGAAACAAGACAGACTTTAGTTTCCAGTGGTTGAAAATGAGGAGTCCAATTTTCTGCTCCCAAAGAGCTTTAGAACCTTTAGCTGACATGTTGGAGCAGGCAGGACAAATGCTCCCAGACACTGAGATTGATGTCTGCTAGTGATGCTCATGACTGGTGGACTGGAAACCTGAGGTGAGACCACCAGTCTCACAGAGGCCAGAGGGGATGTTACAGGGTTTTTGTTGTTGTTGTTGTTGTTGTTGTTGTTTTGTTTTGTTTTTTTTGAGACAGGATTTCTCTGTGTAGCCCTGGCTGTCTTGGAACTCACTCTGTAGACCAGGCTGGCCTTGAACTCAGAAATCCGCCTGCCTCTGCCTCCCAAGTGCTGGGATTAAAGGTGTGCACCACCACAGCCTGGCTACAGTTTTGATTAAAAAAAATGTTACTGGGAGGTCTGAGTCCCTCTTTCTAGTGATCTACAGAGAGGTGGCTGTGTCATGGAAATGCTGTTTCATCCAGGGACATTCAATCTCTGAGTTGAATTGAATGCATTTTGGGAGGTGGGTGAAACTCTAGAAGATGGAACCTAGGATAGGAAGAGGGCAAGCTGTGAAAGGGTATGTCTTGTCCTCAGCCCCCTCCTCTATCTACCCTTCCCTGCTTCCCTCACCTTGATGCAGTAACCAGTAATATTCTGCCACAGGCTCCCTGGCTTCTCATAGCACAAGAACAAAGGAGCCAGTTGATGTGAGGTGAAATCTCAGAACTATAAATGAAAGAAACCTTTCCTCTCTTTAAATTGTTGCTTTTGTGTATTTTGTTGTAGTAAAAAAGACTAGCAGAGGGGGCAAATCTTAATCTAGGCAGGAGGAGCCAGTGAATGGGCTTGTGGCTGCAGTGCCCAAATGTTTAAGGCCAAGCCAACAAAGACATCAGTCATCAGCCAGCTAAATGTTATGGTGAAAATGGTGGTCAGTGATCATGGTTGTTTGTGTGTGTATGTGTGTGTGTGTATGTGTGTGTGTGTGTGTGAGTGTGAGTGTGAGTGTGTGTGTGCCTGTGTGCATGTGTCTGAGTATATGTGCCTGTGTACCTGTGTGTGTGTATGTGTGGTCTGTGCATGTGTCTGTGTGTGTCTATGATCATCGTGGAGTGTGTGTGTGTGTGTAGTTGAAGTGATGTTGGCTTTACTTGCAGTTTTATGCAGAACTCTGGACAACCCACTCCCACAGAGTGGAGTGTAGGGGCAGTGTCTGGCTACTGTGCTCCACCCACCAGATGCCATGAGGTAATGGCAGGAGAATATATAGGTTTTTATCAGGTCATATCAGTGTGCAGAGGCTTGGAGTACTCAAGAGTTCACTGCATCTTTTGATATTGGGATTAAACAAGACAATGTATGTACTTAACACATTAACTGTTAACTTTTTCTTTTTTTTCTTTGATCACTGACACAATTCAATATCTTTTCATGTTTGACCATCTTTATAGGTAAATATTTTTAGTAATGTTGATACTTTTAGAAGGTATTAATCTTTTATATTTATCTTTAAGTTACTCTTACAAATTAAAGGCATTTATATTTTTGCAAAATTTTTGATTTTTTTCACATTTGGATAACATAGTCTTTGTAACTTATTTTAAAAGTATATTTCTTTTGCCTTGATAGATTCAAATATATAAGCCAAATACTATTTTTCCTCAATGGCCATTCAATAGTCTCAAAATTATCTTTTATAGATGTAGAAGTCCATTTTTTGTCATATTCTAAAATTTTGGGTGGTTTTCTTTGTTATGTTTTGAACAGTGTAATTGGTTCCATGGAACTGTGTGTTTCTATGCCATGATTTTTCCTCTCTTAAATAATTTATACCTTTATCTATCTGCAATTGTTACCTGTTGGGAAAGAAAAATTCAACCATTCTCCAGGGCAAGCCCAGTGCCTAGGACACCTGGCTAACACAGAGTAGACTCCATGTTTCTGTTTGGTTTTAGAAAGGGTAGGGGAGCACCTGGGAGGAGGTGGGGAGGGAAAAGAATATGATCAAATATATTGTATGAAAAAATTATTAAAAATACTCATAGCTTCATGATGCATATTTGAAGGTACTGGTAACTCACACTCCTTTGTCTTAGTTCACAGCTCCCCCATATCTTGCTTCTGGTATGAAATTCTTCCACAAAATTAGAAGTTTACTGCCAAGGTACAATGGAATCATAAGACTAAGATTAGAGACAATCAGAGGTAATATATAAAAAATGTTATTGAAGATGTTTGGAGAAGTTTTTCATTTATCTAAATATTTGATGTGTCTCAGCAAAATGTTATGGCATTGTTCATATAGGTGCAGTGACTTTGGTTTTACATATTATTTTCCTTAAGAATGGAAAATTTCCACCAATGTGGGTTCTCACCAGTCATTTATGGTACAATGGACCTTATCAAATAATAATTGTTCATGATGAGGAAGCTTGGCACATAAATTAGAGGGAGGGAGAGAGACAGTTCATTTGTGAACTTGATCATCTTACAAATAAATGAAACAAAGAAAAACAATTACTACTGTTTCCCCTTCAGCAACAATTTATCAGTTATGCTTGTCTAAATATAGAAATATAACTTGCAAGATTTATATTTATTTATTGACCCAATTTAACAACTTGGGCCACAGAATCAATACATCATTTTTATTTCCTACTTACTTGTTTGGGTGTTACATGGATCAGTATGTCTTGTGATTTCTTTTATAAATACACATAGCTGTGGATGTGTGTGTAGCCTATTCTTTGAGGATTTCATACATGTATATAATGTAGTATGGTCATACTTCCTATTTTTCCTCTCATACCCCCATCTCTGGTCCCCATCATATATATCCTTTCAATGGCATGTGGTCTGTTTATTTATAGACTGCTCCATCCAATTAGTGGTGCTCATTTGTGCCTACATGTGGGTCTATCTATCAGAGCATGAGCAACCTTTCAGCAGTCACAACCAAAAAAAAAAAAAAAATCATCCCTGCCCAAGCTGCCATTAATTGCCCCAAACTCCTTAGGTAAAAGGAAGACCTTGTGAGTCGCTCCCCATCCATGCTGGACTTTTGGTTAGCTTGAACTTATGCAGATAACCCCTGCTGCTATGAACTCCTGTGTGCAACATCGTGCCACGTTCCTCCTTTGTCTTACTCTCTGAGCCTCGGACGAGGGCAACCAAATTGATATAGATGTGTGCTTTAGAGCTGAGCAGCTATAGCTGCCTGTTCTCCACTATGGGTCTCTGCTTTAATCACCACTGTTGCAAAAAGAAGCTTCCCTGACCAATGTTGTGGGCAGACAAGATCTTTGAATATAAACATATATTAAACATATATATTGAGATGATAGTTTAACAATGTGACCATTTAGCAAAACAAAGCAAAACAAAACAACATAAACTGACAAGAGGCTCCTCCACTAGAGCCTAATTGCTTCTAAGCCATGAACTTTTGACGAGGTTTACAGGACCAGACGTGGCCATGTGGAACAGGCCTCACATTCAATTAAAAAGTATTTGATTACTTCATAACAGGCATATCACTATTGCGCCACTAAGCACTTCTTGTCCAGCAGGTGATTCTTGTAGTTCACAGGGTTCAGTGCTGGGTAAGGCCATTGATGTATTTTTCTCCTCCTTCCAGCACTGTGAGACTGAGCCAGATGGCAGTTTTCTGGTCAGTTCAAGATTGATTTTTGTGTGCCCTGCAGCCAAAGTGTTTGATGTCTTCAGAAATAGGGTTTGATCATGTAGTTGCAGTGACTCGTGATTTCTCTGGTGTTTATGTCCACCATCCCCTGAGTAACTTCAGTGGCTTATTCATTTGAAAAGAAGATGTCCGGTTTCCAAGCCTCACACAGAAGGTGAATTATAGAGCATTACCAGTCCTCCAATGCAATCGCCTCACTGGGTTTTGTCTGTGGTTTTTGAGACCTTACTTATGGAGGCATGCCTGGGTTTTGAGCACAGGACTGAGCTCAGTGTTGTTTTTCTGTCTTCCAAGGAGAATGCTCGGCCTCTGTATGTTGAACTTCCCACCAGCTTCCATAGGCAGTTTTCTAGACTCATGTTCCTCTCGATCAGCTGTTCCCAACCTTCATAATGCTGTTGTCCTTTAATACAGTTCCTCATGTTGTGGCAACCCCAACCACACAGTTATTTTTGTTGCTACTTTGTGACTATAATTTTGCTACTGTTATTAATCATAATGTAAATAATCTGTGTTTTCTGATGGTCTTAAGTGACCCCGTGGAAGAATCATTTGAAAACCCCCAAAGCAGTGGTGATGTACAAGTTGAGAACCACAAGTCTGGCTCCTGTTCATGTTGTAGATACATTTAATTTTTCTAAAGGATTTACACACAGAGACACAGATACACACACACACACACACACACACACACACACAGAGAGAGAGAGAGAGAGAGAGAGAGAGAGAGAGAGAGAGAGAGAGAGAGAGAGAGAGAGAGAGGTGATTGATGCCTGGCTTACTTCACTGTTTGGTCCAACAGACACTTGGGAGCTACCCTATCAGCAGCCCCTGTAGTGCACAGTTGGATTCCTGGACTTTTCCTTGAATCTTTCAACAGTTGCCGCTTTAAATCCACACATTCCTAGTAGTGTGACAGTCAGTGTTTCTTCTGAGGGCTGCCTCATGCACTTCACTAATGAAGCTATGAGGAGAACAAGAGACCCAGGAATGTTGGAGTTACATGTCTTTCAGATCTATCCTATGCCGTGGATTGTGACTATGTATGGACCTTTAGTAAATTGTGATAATCTAGAGTCAGTGTATCTAAAATTTATTGCAATGATATTCTAGAGACAGTAAATCTATCATAAAATCTGTCATCTATCAATCATGTACCTCCCATCGGTCTGTCTATCTATCTATCTATCTATCTATCTATCTATCTATCTATCTATCTATCATCCCTATCATCTATCTTATCTCTCTGAATAATTCTAATCAGGATGTGAATTTTATGTGTTAGAAGCATAAATTTCATGACATGCACAAATGTTGTTCTATATCAGCCACAGATTCATCTAAAGCATTTAACACCTTCATGGCAACTACTAATCATTTTGCATTAGATCAACAGATGCTTTGATCTTAACCTATTAGTTCTCAAGAACATGCCTTCCTTTGTACTCTTGTAGAGTAAAATAATTCTTCCCTATAACTTGTGAGGTGAGAAGCTAGGTCACTGTAGTCCTGGTTGACCCATTCTTTTGCTTTAGACCACATTAGACAGAGAGGCTGCTGAGATCTGCATCCCTTACATCCTCTCTATCCTGTGGCTGCCATCCTTTAGGCTAGGCTCAATGTCCATGGAAAAAATCTACACAGTGTATCTCAGCTTGTGATTCTCTTGTCATAATAGTCTTGCTCTTGACTCCATTATGATCACCTTTGTGGGCTATAGTACGCTCCATCTTGTCCTTACTCTAAACTCCTTTTTAAAAATTCAGGAGACAGCAGGTGTTGGCAAGGATGTGGAGAAAGAGGAACACTCCTCCACTGCTGGTGGGGTTGCAAATTGGTACAACCACTCTGGAAATCAGTCTGGCAGTTCCTCAGAAAACTGGGCACCTCACTTCCGGAAGATCCTCCTATACCACTCCTGGGCATATACCCAGAGGATTCCCCAGCATGTATTAAAGATACATGCTCCACTATGTTCATAGCAGCCCTATTTATAATTGCCAGAAGCTGGAAAGAACCCAGGTATCCCTCAACATAAGAGTGGATGCAAAAAATGTGGTATATAAACACAATAGAGTACTACTCAGCCATTAGAAACAATGAATTCATGAAATTCTTAGACAAATGGATGGAGCTGGAGAACATCATACTAAGCGAGGTAACCCAGTCTCAAAAGTTCAATCATGGTATGCACTCACTAATAAGTGGATATTAACCTAGAAAACTAGAATACCCAAAACATAATCCACACATCAAATGAGGTATAAGAAGAACGGAGGAGTGGCCCCTTGTTCTGGAAAGACTCAGTGTAGCAGTATAGGGCAAAACCAGAACAGGGAAGTGGGAAGGGGTGGGTGGGAGAACAGGGGGAGGTAAGGCGGTTTATGGGACTTTCGGGGAGTGGGGGCCAGAAAAGGGGAAATCATTTGAAATGTAAATAAAAAAATATATCGAATAAAAAAAAGAAAAAATGAAAAAATAATTTTTATTAGATATTTTCTTTATTTACATTTCAAATGTCATCCCCTTTCCCAGTTCCTCCCAGACCCTCTATCCCCTCTCCCTCCCCCTGCTTCTATGTGGGTGTTCCCCCTTCAACTCCTGCCTCCTCACCTCAAATTCCCCTACACTGGGGTGTTGAGCCTTCACAGGACCATGGGCCTCTCCTCCCATTGATGTCCAACAAGGCCATCCTTTGCTACATATGCAGCTGGAGCCATGGCTCCCTCTATATGTATTCCTTGATTGGTGGTTTAGTCCCTGGGAGCTCGGGGGGGGGGGGGGTCTGGTTGGTTGAAATTGCTGTTCTTCCTATGGGGTTACAAACCCCTACAGCTTCTTCAGACCTTTCTCTAATTCCTCCATTGGGACCCCATGCTCAGTCCAATGGTTGGCTGCGAGCATCCAATCTCTGTATTTCTCAGGCACTGGCAGAGCCTCTCAGGAGACCATTATATCAGGCCCCTGTCATCATGCACTTCTCGGCATCCACAATAGTGTTTGGGTTTGAATATTGTATATGGGATGGAGCCCCAGATGTAGCAGTCTCTGGGTGGCCTTTCCTTCAGTTTCTGCTCAACACTTTTTCTCCATATTTGCTCCTGTGAGTATTTTATTCCCCTTTCTAAGAAGGACTGAAGCACTCACACTTTGGTCTTTCTTCTTCTTGTGGTCTGTGAATTGTATCTTGGGTATTCTGAGCTTTTGGGTTAATATCCACTTATCAGTGAGTGCGTTCCATGTGTGTTCTTTTGTGATTGGGTTGCCTCACTCAGGATGATATTTTCTATTTCCACCCATTTGCCTTAGAATTTCATGAAGACATTGTTTTTAATAGTTGAGTAGTATTCCATTGCATAGATGTACCACATTTTCTGTATCCATTCCTCTGTTGAAAGACATCTAGCAGAAATCAAGAAGTTAGACTCCAGAGAATCAAATAACCCTATTAAAAATGGGGTATAGAGCTAAACATAGAATTTTCAACTGAGGAATACCGAATGGCTGAGAAGCACCTAAAGAAATATTCTACATCCGTAGTCATAAGGGAAATGCAAATCAAAACAACCCTGAGATTCTACCTCACACCAGCAAGAATGGCTAAGATAAAAAAAAAAAAAACTCAGGTGACAGCAGATGCTGGCGAGGATATAGGGAAAGAGGAACACTCCTCCATTGCTGGTGGGATTGCAAACTGGTACAACCACTCTGAAAATCAGTCTGGCAGTTCCTCAGAAAATTGGACATAGTATTACCTGAAGACCAAGCTGTACCACTCCTGGGAATATACTGAAAAGATTCTCAAGCATATAACCAGGACATATGCTCCACTACATTCATAGCAGCCTGATTTATAATAGCCAGAAGCCTGAAACAACCCAGATGTCCTTCAACAGAGGAACGGATACTCTAAACTCTTTTCCCTGCAAGTATCTTGTTAAAATGTGCTAAACTGCTTTAACTAGGAATATGTAGCCTTCAGTGTGCTTGCTCTAATGTCTCCTCTTTCAGACCTCTAATCCGATTGTGTCTCTCTTTGGTACCATTTAGCAGAAAGAAATCACACAGGTTTTTTGGATAGGGAGAATTTACTATTAAGTATAGCTCACAGGTATTGAGGCACTGAAAGGCAAAATAACTTCAGATATCACAAATAGACTGCTGGAGAAGGGGAAGAAGAGAACAGAATTATTGCAACATCAAAGCAGGAAGGAGGAATCTCATGGATGAGGTGCTAAATCTCTAAGGAGGAGGACCCCTGCTTGAGGCACCACTGTCCCTAGGAAGATGTCTCCAGTCTGGCTCAAGTTCTAGAAAATCGCAAACTTGGCTGAGGAGCAGCCTTGAGGAGAACCTGCTGCTACCGATGTGAGAGGTAGCTGCTGGTTCAGCAGCTCAGATCATGTGCAGGAAGCCGCGTCCTCCTCTTCTACATCTAGTCTTATGCTCACACTCTAGGCTTTCCCATTGGCAGTGTCTGCTGGGAGCAGCACAGCTGGGACTGGAAAAGACTTCTAGCTCCGGCTCCATCTAGGACAGAAGCTGTGATGGAAGTGGGCAGTAATTGGAGCAACACTGTCCCCAAGGACTTCATTTCTAGCAGCAACACCCTCTTTCTGCTGCCCCTTCTCAGCCTCCCCTTGGTGATCTTCTCGGCTTGATGTCAACTGTCTTGTGTTTTTGTTGCTCTGATGGGCAGCACATCATTTTCCTCTCCCAGGCAGATCGGCCCCATTGGTGACCAGCCCCATAGATTCTTCTCTGCAGGGCCCGTTTCAAAGGTTCTCCATTCTCTTCCACCTTCCACCCCCTTTCCCTCTTCCATCTTCTGCTTCAAAGACAGAAACTTTCTCCTGACTCCCTGTTACAAAAACCAATCTGTGTACTATGTTCTCACCTGCATTCCTGCCTCTGTGAGAGACAAGATGTTGCTTCAGCCTGAGGTCAGCTTCAGACCTATACTGGAGCTGTCAGCTCCCCTTCCTCTGGTAATCTTAGAATTCACCTGCTCATTCCAGAGTTTTGTTTTCTCTGTATCCAGGCTCCCCGTTTTACCAGGCACTTAAGCTTTTAGTAATTTCAACTCTATTCACTAGTTTGTGGGGGGAGTACATCTTAAAAATTGCATATATCTCATATTAGGGAAAAATTGGTAGTTTATTAAAAGATAAAATATAATTACCAGAGAACCCAGAAACCCTCCTCCTAGATGTTTCCTTGAAATAAAAGAAAAATGAGGTTTATATAGAAATTTGGAAGGAGATGTGTCTTAGTTAGGGTTTCCATTACTGTAAAGAGAGACCATCACCAAGGCAACTCTTATAAAGGAAAACATTTGATTGGGGCTGGCTTACAGGTTCAGAGATTCAGTCTATTATCGCAGTGGGAAACAAGGCAGCATCCATGCAGACATAGTGCTGGAGAAGGAGCTAAGAGCTCTACATCTTGAGCTGAATGGAGGCAGAAGACTGATTCTTTTGCACTAGATGGAGCTTAAGCATAGGACATCAAAGCTCATCCCCACAGTGACTGTCTTCATTCAACAAGGCCACATCTACTCCAACAAGGTCACACTTCCTAACAGAGGGATCCTGAGCACAATGAATGGGACTCTGGTATGTGTGCCTCTTGTTGAGCTCTTTTGCTTCTATCCTAACTTGGGTTATTATTTCTATGAGGAAACATCATGACCAAAGCAACTCATAAGCAACATAAATTCAACAGGACAGGGACCTGAAGACAAGAGCTGATACAGAGGCAATGGAGGAGAGCTGCTTACTGGTTTTTGTGTCATGGTTCCTTTCTTATAGAACTTAGGACCGCTAACACAGTGATAGCACCACCCACAATGGTGCTATCCTTACCCAGGATGGTGCTATCCCTTACCCATCGATGCTGGTCTCTTAGTCGTCAATAATTTCTTAGCTCCAGCTAATAAGCATCAAGTGTCTGAAGTAACTCCTTCTCTTAACTAAAACCAGAGCCACATGGCTGAAACTGCCAAGTTTTGCTGCTTGCCGGGATTTGAACATGCCCCCTCCCTTTTTCTATTAAATCATCGCCAGCTTTCTTTTTCTCAGCTCCTTCACTGAGTAAGCTTAGCTGTCCTGGAACTTGCTCTGTAAACTGACTTTGAACGTGGAGATCTGCATGGCTCTGTCTCCTGGACTTAAAGATATGTACCACCTTGCCTGGGCCTAAATTTTTCATGGCCGCTATGCCTCAAGATCTGGATCACAGGCGTGCCCTCCATTTCTAGATTGTAGTTCATTCCAGAGACAGTCAAACTGACAACTGGCAATAGCCATCACATATCTGCCACGTGTGTTAGAGTCACCAGTGAACCTGAAACAATACAAATGCTTGCCATGAATGGGGAAAGGATGACACCTTGATACAGTGGAATACTAAACAACAATCAAAAGCAGTGAGTTTCTGATGCACGTAATAGAAGAGTCTTAGTGTATTGTGCTAATTGAGTTGAGAAAAATGGCGCAGTGTGTGTGCTTCAATACAGATGCTGATTTGGAGAAGGCAATATTTTGTAGGCATAAAAGAGTGGTTGACATAAAACTATTGTTTAAATTTAAGCAGATAAGTTCTTTTGTCTTTTTAAAGATGTCTTTGTTAGTATTTTAAGTGTATGGTTCTTTTTTTCTACAATTATGTCTGTGCACAATGTTCATGCAACACCTGCAAAGGCCAGAAGGTAGTTTCAGATCCCCTAGAACTGGAGTTACGACACTCGTGAGACTCCAAATGGGTGCTGGGAATTGAACTCAAGTCTTCTGGAAGAGCAGCCTGTGCTTATAACCACAGAGCCTCCTCTCCAACCCAGCTCTTTCCTCTTAGAAGTCAAAACAGCTTCACAGAAATGAACCCTGTGAGATTCCATCCTCCCCTTCTAATTGTCCCCAAATTGTCTTTTATGTTCATAAGACATTTTAAGAATACAGTTGTCTTGCTCCCACTTTACTTTCTCTCCTTCCATTCTCTCCATAACCTCCTTCACCTCTGCTTGAGGGAAAATTGAGGCAGGCAGCAGGCAGGCAGGCAGCAGGCAGGCAGGCAGGCAGGCAGCAGGCAGGCAGGCAGCAGGCAGGCAGGCAGGCAGGCAGGCAGGCAGGCAGGCAGGCAGCAGGCAGGCAGCAGGCAGCAGGCAGCAGGCAGCAGGCAGCAGGCAGCAGGCAGGCAGCGGGCAGACAGGGAGGGAGAGAGGGGGGAGGGAGGGAGGAAGGAAGGAAGGAATGAAGGAAGGAAGGGAAGAAAGAAGGCAAAAGGACTTTATTTGTAGAAAGCCAGCTTAGGGACCATGAAAACCCCTTCAATATGGTTCTGACAGCCCCGTACCTGATCTTGGATGTGCGATTTGCATGGTTTGAGTTTCACCTTCCTCCTCAGTGAGGACTGGCTCTACCTCCACATTGCTGTAATAATTAAGCTGATGCTTTTGGTTGGACCTAGCACTTGTACCTACTCAGATGCACCATGCGTATCCCAGGGAAGTCTTCAAGAAAGCTTCAGTTCTCCAGTGTGAGTGACTGCTCCTCCTTAATGTGTTTGCATGCATGACTCGCTCTCAGCTACTGTCTGTGTGTCTGCCTGTGTCTCTATTTCTTTCTCTAGATATTACAATGCATAAATCTGTATATGCTATCTATCTATGTCTTTTTAAAATTTAAATTAGCTTTGTGCATTTTTATTTACTTTTTAAAATATATATATATATTTATTTTCTATATTCTTTGTTTACATTCCAAAAGCTTTCCCCTTTCCCAGTTCCCCCCTCCCCATATGTCCCATAAGTCCTCTTCTCTCCATCCATTCTCCTATCTTTCCCCCTCTCTTTTCTCTGTCCTGGTACTCCCCTACAATGCTGGATCAAGCCTTTCCAGGATTAGGGTCCTTTTCTTCCTTCTTCATGGGAATCATTTGATATGCTAATTGTATCTTCAGTATTCAGAGCTTCAGGTCTAATTAATATCCACTTATCAATGATTGCATTCCATGTGTATTCTTTTGTGATTGCATTACCTCGCTTAGGATGATATTTTCCAGTTCCATCCATTTGCCAAAAAAATTCATGAATTCATTGTTTTTAATTGCTGAATAGTACTCCATTGTGTATATATACCACATTTTCTATATCCATTCCTCCATTGAGGGATAGCTGGGTTCTTTCCAGCTTCTGGCTATTATAAATAAGGCTGCTATGACCATATGGGAACATGTGTCCTTATTGCGTGCTGGGGAATCCTCTGGGTATATGCCCAGGAGAGGTATAGCAGGGTCCTCCGGAAGTATCATATCCAGTTTTCTTAACCCCCAGACTGATTTCCATAGTGGTTGTACCATCTTACAATCCCACCAGCAGTGAAGGAGTGTTCCTCTTTCTCCACATCCTCGCCAACACCTGCTGTCTCCTGAGTTTTTAACCTTAGCCATTCTGACTGGTGTGAGGTGAAATCTCAGGGTTGTTTTGATTTGCATTTCCCTAATGGCTAATGATGTTGAGCATTTCTTAAGGTGCTTCTTAGCCATCTGAATTTCTTCAGGTGAAAATTTTTTGTTTAGGTCTGTTCCCCATTTTTTAATAGGGTTATTTGGTTCCCTGGGGTCTAACTTCTTGAGTTCTTTGTATATATTGGATATTAACCCTCTATTGGATGTAGGATTGCTGAAGATCTTTTCCCAATTTGTTGGTTGCCATTTTGTCCTTTTGACGGTGTCCTTTGCCTTACAGAAACTTTGTAATTTTATGAGATCCCATTTGTCAATTCTTGATCTTAGAGCATAAACTATTGGTGTTCTGTTTAGGAACTTTTCCCCTGTGCCTATGTCCTCAAGGGTTTTCTCCAGTTTCTTTTCTATAAGTTTCAGTGCGACTGGTTTTATGTGGAGGTCCTTGATCCACTTGGAGCATAGTACAAGGAGATAAGAATGGATCAATTCGCATTCTTCTGCATGCTGACCTCCAGTTGAATCAGCACCACTTGTTGAAAAGGCTATCTTTTTTCCAGCTCCATTGTCGAAGATCAAGTGACCATAAGAGTGTGGATTCATTTCTGGATCTTCAATTCTATTCCATTGGTCCACTTGCCTGTCCCTGTGCCAATACCATGCAGTTTTTAACACTATTGCTCTGTAGTATTGCTTGAGGTCTGAGATACTAATTCCCCCAGAAGTTCTTTTACTATGGAGAATAGTTTTAGCTATCCTGGGTTTTTTGTTATTCCAGATAAATTTGAGAATTGCTTTTTCTAACTCTGTGAAGAACTGAGTTGGGATTTTGATGGGGATTGCATTGAATCTGTATATTGCTTTTGGCAAGATGGCCATTTTAACTATATTAATCCTGACAATCCACGAGCATGGAAGATTTTTCCATTTTCTGAGGTCTTCTTTAATTTTCTTCTTCAGTGACCTGAAGTTCTTTTCATATAGATCTTTCACTTGTTTGGTTAGAGTCACACCAAGATACTTCATATTGTTTGTGGTTATTGTGAAGGGTGTCATTTCCCTAACTTCTTTCTCAGCCTGCTTATCCTTTGAGTATAGGAAGGCAACTGATTTGCTTGAGTTGATTTTATAAACTGCCACTTTGCTGAAGTTGTTTATCAGCTGTAGGAGTTCTCTGGTGGAGTTTTTTGGGTCACTTAAGTATACTATCATGTCATCTGCAAATAGTGATAATTTTACTTCTTCCTTTCCAATTTGTATCCCTTTGACCTCCTTATGTTGTCTAATTGCTTTAGCTAGAACTTCAAGTACTATATTGAAAAGATATGGAGAGAGAGGGCAGCCTTGTCTAGTCCCTGATTTTAGTGGGATTGCTTCAAGTTTCTCTCCATTTAGTTTGATATTGGTTACTGGTTTGCTGTATATTGCTTTAACTATGTTTAGGTATGAGCCTTGAATTCCTGTTCTTTCCAAGAGTTTTAGCATGAAAGGATGCTGAATTTTGTCAAATGCTTTTTTAGCATCTAATGAAATGATCTAATGAAAATGTTTTTTTTGAGTTTCTTTATGTAGTGGATTACATTGATGGATTTCCTTATATTGAACCATCCCTGCATCCCTGGGATGAAGCCCACTTGATCGTGGTGGATGATCGTTTTGATGTGTTCTTGGATTCAGTTGGCAAGAATTTTATTGAATATTTTTACATTGATATTCATAAGGGAAATTGGCCTGAAGTTCTCTTTCTTTGTTGGATCTTTGTGTGGTTTTGGTATCAGTGTAATTGTGGTTTCGTAGAACAAGTTGGGTAGTGTTCCTTCTGTTTCTATTGTGTGGAACAGTTTGAAGAGTATTAGTGTTAAGTCTTCTTTGAAGGTCTGATAGAATTCTGCACTGAAGCCATCTGGTCCCGTGCTTTTTTTTTTTGATTGGGAGACTTTCTATGACCCCTTTTATTTTTTTAGGGCTTATGGGCCTGTTGAGATGATCTATTTGACCCTGATTTAATTTTGGTGTTTGGTATCTGTCTAGGAAATTGTTCATTTCCTCCAGATTCTCTAGTTGTGTTGAGTATAGGGTTTGGTAGTAAGATCTGATGATTTTTTTAATTTCCTCAGTTTTTGTTGTTATATCTCCCTTTTCATTTCTAATTTTGTTAATCTGGATACTGTCTCTGTGCCCTTTGGTTAGTCTGGCTAAGGGTTTATCTATCTTGTTGGTTTTTTCTCAAAGAACCAGCTCCTGGTTTTGTTGATTCTTTGTATGGTTCTCTTAGTTTCTACTTGATTGATTTCAGCCCTGAGTTTGATGATTTCCTGCCTTCTACTCCTCCTAGATGAATTCGCTTCTTTTTGCTCCAGGGTTTTCAGGTGTGTCATTAAGCTGCTAGTGTATGCTTTCTCCATTTTCTTTTTGGAGGCACTCAGGACTATGAGTTTTCCTCTTAGCACTGCTTTCATTGTGTACCAGAAATTTGGGTATGTTGTGTCTTCATTTTCATTAAATTCTAAAAAGTCTTTGATTTCTTTCTTTATTTTTTCCTATTTCTTTATTTCCTCTGCTCTGCAGGGCCTGACTCACCAGAGCATGCTGCTTTTTCCTCTCTATGTCTTTATCTATCTATCATCTATCTACTCTCATCAGGACATACATATAGATATATAGAAGAAATGATTCTGAAGACTTCAAATTCTCAGGAGCTCCAAAGTCTTACAGACTTTATTTAGAAGTTTACAGAAATTAAAGGGTTTTTCTGGTTTGGTTTGTTGTTGTTGTTGTTGTTTTGAGTTCTGTGAGCCTAACACTGGTGGCCACCTAGGGTGTCCAGAGACCCTGCTCCTGGAGGTATGGCCTGGAGTGCAACTGCTTGTAGAGGTGTTGCCTGTGCTGTGATGTGTAGTCCCAGCCTCCAGTACTCCTCTGCTTCCATGCTCTGACGTCAGGTCCTTATCCTCATGTCGCCCTAGATCTCGCTCAGCAGCATATCCAAAGAACTGCCATTTCACTCCCCATGGAACTTGGAGTTCTGCCTTTCTGTCTAGCCAGTGCAAAGGCAAAACTGTCTTCAGGCTTGCTCCACAGTGAGCTCAAGAGTGGCAACATTGTTGCAATTGTGTGCAAAAAGGCTCCAGGGAGCAGTTCTGAGAAGTGGCTCTGGAATATCTTGCTGGGAAAGGTGTGCACGCCCACACTTACCGAGACATTCCAAGTCTGGCCTGCTTTGCTTTTTTTGTAGTGCTATGGTAGGAAGACTTTTCTACTACAGAGTCCCAACTGCTGAAAAACAAGACAACAGAGGCTTGTAGCAGCTCAGGCTCTAACAAGTGCTTTCTAAGTGCACCCCCCTTCTCCCCCCCCCCCCCCGCCCATGAATAACGGGAGTCTGTGATGGAACCTTAACTGTGATACTTTTTCCTCCCTGGACTGGGTTCACATTCTGAATGTGTTGCAATCTCTATGTATCTGCACTGATTGATTGGTGTTGAATAGCTGAGTAACAGCATCACTAATTATCCTCAGGGCAGAATGCAGTTGAAGAGTCATTAGGACTCTCTAAATTTGGAAAGCATCCACCTCCAAACAAAGGGACTCTCTTCCCACCCAGCCTGGAGGAGAATGCACGGTCAGGTCTCTGGGGCCCTCTTTCACTCAGCTGGGGTTCATTTATGTTGTAACCAACTCCACTAAAGCAGGGCATACCCCTAATTGAGCTCAGTGATGACCATGAAGCAGAACCCAGTGAAATGCCACCATTTTATTTTTATCTCTTCTTTAATAAGAATTTGGTCGGCTTTCCCTTCACCCAGAGCACAAGGACACTAAATGCTAAGTAGATGGCATGGGCTTCATTGCAAGGCAGAGGCAATGTGATTTAAGGGACCCAGATATGTTTTCCACCAGCCTCTCTTGTGCCTCTGGTGATCATATGGTACCACTACGGTGAAGTTAGAGAGTTGTAACCTAATTGCAAAAACCTGAGTGGGACAAGAAATGCTTAGAACTGTTACCCGAACTCAGATCATGTAGATAAAACTATCAAATTGGTGGCTATAGCAAACACAGCATTCAATACATGGGAACTCATTTCTATTACTAATAATTGCTTGAGCATTCACCATGCAAATCTCTGTTGAATGTCTTGTTGGTGTCAGGATATTGTGCTGGATGTTAGGGATAGAGATGAGTTGTCATAATTCCTGCTATCAAAAATCTCAGGTGGTCAGGGCAGTCAAACACATAGGTAAAGAATTAGAATTCCACATATTAAGTGCTCTCTGTAATAGACATATTGAACTCTGAGAGTGGATAAGTATGTAGATAGCCTGGCTTGGGCAAAGCAGCATATTGTACAGAGAGGCCTCCTGAGAACACAGGACTATGCCAGGTGAAAGGGGGAGGGATTTAGGGCATTCTGGGACGATAACAGGACTAGGGTGGTCACATAACAAAAATAACAGAACGATGCCCAACCTACTGTGTTTAGAGAATAAATGTCATGGAGGATTGTGGGAAAAATGGTGGAATGTATCCTGAAAGACTAAAGGCTTTGCCTAGGTGAAAAGGCTTTAACTCTAGGATATACAAGACCAGAGATGAGGGAATAGTTCAATGGTAAAATACTTGGCATGGAGGCATCAGATTAGTGCTGGATCCCCAACACCCACAAAAATGTTAAGTTGTCTTTATGCAACAGGAGGTGGAGGCAGAGGGTCTCAGGAGCAAAGTGCCCAACTAGACTAGCCGCATCGGTAATGCCTGGGTTCAATTGACCGGCACTGTCTCAATACAAAAAGCAGAGACAGATGAAGACATCTAATCTCAATCCCCAGTCTCCACATCAGTGACACACACACATGTGCTTTCACACATGCAAACATATATGTGCACATCATGCATACCACACATATATACACAAGGAAGAAAGACAGAAAGAAAGTAAGAAAGAAAGAAAGAAAGAAAGAAAGAGAAAGAAAGAAAGAAAGAAAGAAAGAAAGAAAGAAAGAAAGAAAGAAAGAAAGAAAGAAATTCCTGCAAGGCCAGGAACCTGTTCTTAAACAAGAATGCAACACATTTTGCTATTTTAAATGATTCAATCACTGAGAGTAAAGGGAAGGAATTGGTCAGCCTTGACCCATATATCAAATCTAGTCTGCCTAGGCTTTCTGAAACGTTTTGTGAGTGCTGCCTGAAAACTTGGTGGTCCTGATTAGAGGGTTCCTGTGAAGCAGAGAGGAAGCAGAAGAAGGGTCTGCTGAGAGGTCTGGGGGCGGGGTGGGGGGGTGGAGTGGGGGTGGGAGGGTGGGGTGGGGAAGATGCTGGGCCTTTTTAACCTCGGGTCACATTGACTCTGCCACCAAACTCTGGAGCTCAAAAACCACTTACATTGTTCTATTCAAATGTTAAGGCAAACATTTACAGATTATCCTGTCCCACATCCTGCATTCTTCCAGTTCTCATACAACTCTAAAACAAAAAAAGTTAAAAAGTAAATGTTAAGAAAAATCACAATGTCCAGGCTAGTTAGGGGCACCTGTGGTTGTCATCCTAGCAACAAAAAATGCCAAATCAGGGGATTACGAGTTTGAAAGCAACCTGGGAGGCCTTGTTTCAAGAAAATTGATAAATCACTCTATTTCATGTCAGCATAACCAGTTTGGTGTAGTAGGATATCTGTCTGGTACTCTAGAAGTTGAGACAGGGGGTTGTAAGACATGCTTGGGCATTTAGTGAGACTGTGTCTCAAAGTAAAACAAACAAAACAACAAAACAAAAAGACGGCTGGACTATATCTTCCTCTACAGTACTTACTACCCTAGACTCTACCCCCAGTGTAGTTAAAATAAAAACAAACCACCCTGTGTCTGCTGTAACTTGTCTACTGCTCCTGGGATGAACACCTGTCCCTAAGTCGTCTTCAGTGTGAATGCAGCTACTGCCACATATTTTGAGAGAGGCTTAATTCTCCCAACTTCCTTTTAATAAATATTTCAATTTTTATTTATGTGCATGGTTGTGTACTTATATGCATTTATGAGTACTACATGCACTCAGGTCTCCACAGAGGGCAGACAGTGTGAGGTCTCCTAGAACCAGAGCTGCAGGCAGTTGTGGCCACTGTGGGTACTGAGATCTGAATGCAGGGCTTCTGTGAGAGCGAGTGTTCTTAATCTCAGAGCCATTTCCGGCTCCACCTGCAACCCCAACTTTCTTGAATATAGATGCTTTTCAAAGTCTATTCCCTCAGAGTAGTGTCCAGCAATATTTCTGTAAAGAGGTAGGTGGAATTTTTTTTATTATTATCATTTCTTTTAGGTTTTCTGACCATAACTTGTCAGCTCTATCATTGTAGCTAGAATGTGCCCACAAACATGTAGAGGAACAAAGCTGCATCTTAGTAAAATTTGATTGAGAAAAACAAAACAACAAACAAAACAAAAAACCAGAATCAACCTGAAGGCTGTTTACAAATGATTTTTCTAGGTCATGAACTTCTAAACCAGGGGAGTGGACAATAGACCAGATCTCTCAGTACCTGTGGACATTTACTTAATAAGCCAAGACCTTTGTAGACAGAGGAGTCAATCCTTAAAGTTTATTTATACAATGTATTTACAAAAGAGTCAATGATCTGGAATCTCTCAACAGACTATAGTTTACCAACCTTGGGTCAAACAAAATGAGCTAGCCTCTTTACTTAAGGTTTGTACACAGAGTACCTCATAGAAAGAATGCTAATGACCACTCCGAAGGGAGTGGGCAGGAAAGAGTTGGGAGAGACAATGGAAGTCTATGCTGGGGGAGAGCATCTCTGGGACAAGTTGGAGACCTGGGACAGGGGAGGCTCCTGGGAGTCTTTAGGGGTGATCCAAGCTAAGACTCCAAGCAGCTGAGGATATGAAGACTGAAGTGGCCACCTCCTGTAGCTAGGTGGAACTTCTAGTGGGGGAAGAAGGACACCAACCTGTTTACAAAACCTTTGACTCAAAATTTGTTCTACCTACAACATGCTCAGGGATAAAGATGATAGCGATTAAGGGAATGGCCAAGCAATGACTGGCTCAACTTGAGACTTACCCCATGGGAAGGAACCAACCCTGACCCCATTAATGATAGTCTGCTATGCTTGTAGTCAGGAGCCTAGCATAATTGTCTCTGAAAGGCTTCATCCAGCAGACGATGGAAACAAACACAGAGACACACAGCCAAACACTAGGCAGAGCTTGAGAAGTCTTGTGGAAGAGTCGGGGATAGGATTGAGGGAGCCTGAGAGGTCAAGGACACCACAAAAACACCTACAGAGTCAACTCACCTAGACCCATGGGGCCTCACAGAGACTGAACCACCAACCAAAGAGCATGTAGAGGCTCGACATAGGCCCCCTACACATGTGTACAGATGTGCAGCTTGGTCTTCATGTGGTCCCCTAACAACTGGAGTAGGGACTGTCTCTGACATGGACTCTGTTGCTTGCCTTTAGATCCTCTAGCTGGACTATCTTGTCAGGCCTTACTGGGAGAGGATTCACTTAGTTCTGCAGTCCACTGATGTGCCAGGGCTGGTTGGTATCCATGGGAGACTTCCCCTTCTCTGAGAAGAAGGGGAGTGCATAATGGACGTAGAGGTTTTGAAGATGGGACTTGGAAGATAGGAGGGCAGCTGGGATGAAGATGTAAAGTGAATAAATAAACAAATTAATGAAAAAGAAGGGGGAAAAGAATGCTAACATCACCATTATCCCTTGCCCCAAAGTGTGGCTTCCCCTTCAGTTCTTCAACTTTAGTCAGCTTGAAGAGGATCACAGCTTCTAAGCACAAAGGTCATGAAGGGATGTCAGCAAGCCTGAGTAGCTACAGATTTGGGGCATTAAGTACCAGGTACACATGCTTACTAGCGAACTCAGCATCATAGTTGCTATGGTTCTTAAATCCCACAACACCGTGAGCAAGGAGATTTGGGAACCCTCTTGTCAAACTGATGCCTGCCTTTTTATTCACATCAAAAAGCGTTGGGGAGCACAGTTTGATTCTCTTTGTGAAGACATTCTAGACATAGACTCGGAAGACATAATCCCCACCCTTCTCCTACAGCCACACACAACAGAGTTAATTTTATTACTGCTGTATCTGCTAGTCACTTTTGCACCACTGTGATTGAATATCTGGCATTAGACACCTAGCAGAAACAACTGAGGAGGAGGGGGAGGGTCACTTAGCCCCAAGTGTTAGGAGGAATATATCATGGTGGCTGGAGAATGTGGCAGAAGAGATCCTTTAACTACTGTAAAACAGGAAGCAATGAGCAGACAGAAGAGGCCAGGTTAAATTTTAGCCCTCTGAGGACAGGCTTCTAGTGGCTTGCTTTCTGCAACTACATCCCACTTCCCACATTTCTGCCACCTCCTGATAAGTGCATGCTAAATTTTAACATCTCTCACTCTCTCTCTCTCTCTGTTTCTGTGTCTCTGTCTCTTTCTCTGTCTCTCTGTCTCTCTCTGTCTCTCTCTGTCTCTTTCTCTCTGTCTCTCTCTGTCTGTCTCTCTGTCTCTCTGTCTCTGTCTCTCTCTCTCTCTCTCTCTCTCTCTCTCTCTCTCCTCTCTCTCTCTCTCTCTTTCTGCATTCCCTTGTACATGTTCCATAATATGCATCTGGAGGTCAGAGGACAATGTGAGGAAGTCAGTTGTCTCCTATCATATGGTCTCTAGAAACTAACTCAGGTTGTCAGTCCTGACAGTGGGTACCTTTACCTCCTGAGCCATCTCACTGACCCTGTCTGTGCATATTTTGAATCTGTCAGTGGATTAATCCATTCAGCAGGTCAAAGCCCTCATCCTCTAATCATCTCTGAAAATGTCTCTGGACGCATCGAGAAGTGTGCTTCATACTGATCTGGCTGATTCCCAATACCATCAGGTTGACAATAGTTACCATTACAATCTCTTAATTTCAAGTAAGAAAATATTTTGAGAGAGGGGGTCAGAAAATTTGTGTAAGTGGTAGACTTGTTCAGTGTAGTGTCAGATATTGATGTGCATGTGTGCATGTGTGTATGTGTTTGTGGTGGGGGATGGGTTGTGGGGATGGGGGAAGGGCTTTAACTTCTCATCCTGGTGAATGGATGTGTGGCTACTTCCCAGTTAGTCAAGGAAGTTTCCAGCCAGGCTTTTGGTACCTCTCCCTGAATGTTCTTGGACAAACGGCCTTCCATTACCTAGAGCCCTACTGATATGTGCTAGGGTCTATGTATAGTATTGATAAACCAGAATTAAGGACAAAGAGATGGCAATGATATCGGCACCATCCAAAGAAAGCTTGAATTAAGCCCTTATTCTATACCAAGCACAAGGTTAAGTGTTCTATGTATGGATTCTCTGAAGACAATAATGAGAAGCCTAATCAATTATTGTTACCTTCATCTACCTCACAGATAAGAATACTGAGATTCTCAGACCTTACTTGTTCAGTGATGAACAGCTGTCACATGACAATCTCTAAATGGCAACAGTGACTATTACATAAGATACAGGTAGCAACCTACAATTCCACAATGACTTAATGCAATGCTTTCAGAAGAGCTCTGGGGGCGTCTTCTGTGGCCATGAGGGGGTGAGTAAAGTGTGCAGATTTTGTGCGGAATATTAAAGAGTAGATGGGTTATCACACAGAGCTTATTCGTGGGTGACAAGCAAAGCACCCAGTTTTTGAACTTAGTAGTGTGCCTTGCTAAAGATCCTGTTTTAGATTAACCGGGACTATTTGGAGGAGAACATCAAATGCAACCAGTCATCCTTCCCTCCTGGAGATCCCATGCCCAGGTTCTTGACCCTCTCTGAAGAGATCTCTAGACTTCTTGTTGACATTGCAGATCACACCTTTCCCCAGAGAAGGGCTGCTTTGCTTGCCCTTCCTATTCTTTTGTTGTGTAACTGCTTTCCCAGTGAATGCATAGTGCTGTACAAGTATTTATTTGTATCTACTGTTCATTTGAGTATTATTTGCCATCCCCCTATAGGATATGAAATCAACTAGAGGGACTTGTGTTTGTTTTGTTAACAGAAATAACCCAAAGTCTTATGAAAAATATCTTTCTCACAGTATTGCTTAATGTGAATTTGATGGATGGATGGATGGATGGATGGATAGATGGATGGATGGATAGATGGGTCTTGTAAAATGAGCTTTGGGTTGATTGACTTCAGTGGTCCATGCTGAATCTACCCACTCAGGTTAGGGGTATGACAGAGCAAGCTTTCAACTGTCTAGATGCCTAGCTGAGGTCTGCCTGGATTAAGGATACATTCTTTAATAAGCTTTTATCTTCTCTTTCCAGTGCTCATCTTCATTCTAGTCCTTGCCTCTCATGACATGGGCAGTTAAAAGAAGAGAATTTAGTGCGTACAGTGAATATTCCCCACATCTCAATGGCAGGCAGAACCAGCTCTGTGATATGAGTTGGAAATATTCCTTAAAAAATTCATGGGAGTGTCTTTGAGTTTGAATTAACATAATTATAAAATTTACAGGCAGCTAGTGTGCTTTTTATAAGGCTTCTATAACAGATGTGTCAGATGTCTGGTTTTGAAAGGACTTCATAATTCAGTTATGTTTTCCTCTGAGTTAAATATTGTAGTCTGAGAGTTGGGGGGCAAGAACAACACATTTCTTGACATGTCTTTTGAATTCAGGAGGGATGCCACCAGTAACACGGGCTCCCTTTTTTTCTTTTTTTTCACATTATGTAGAGTCCTAATTCTTTGTTCAGCAGACAAATATCCCTTTTAAATGTTTGAATCTGACATCCAAATATTTTCTTGACTGTCTTTGAGTGACCACTTCACCCAGTTTCCATTTGTGTTCCAAGGATGAAGGACAGAGCAGCAAGGCCTATTCCCATGTGACTAATATTTTCAGCTCTTGAGTTTTATTTGAAAGTTGATGCCCAAAGAACAAATTCTGCACCATTTAGATATTTATTTTTTAATTCATACCCTGCCCCCTACCCCCAGTTTTCAAAGTCAGGGAAATCTGAGAACATTTTTGGTTATTCCTCAGGTCTTACAGCTTGACCTACCTGGCATTTAGTCATTAATGTCTATCAATCAATGTTATATTTGTTTTTATGTTTTGATTTTTTAAAACTAACCTGATCTCATGTAGCCCAAGTTAGCCTTGAACTTCTGATCCTCTTCTCTTGGTCTTCTGAGTGCTAGACCACAATACCATCAAGCTTAGCCTCCTCTAAACAGTTTGTGGAGCCATCCATTTCCTTTATCTTTACCATCCTTGCCCTACAGAGGGTTCCACCATGGTAAAATTATTTCTAAAATTTGGATATGATGTGTTCCCACCAAAGAAAGTCATATAGTGAAGACTTTGTCCCCGAATACAAGGGAAGTTCACAACTGGACCTTTGAAGAAGTGAATGGATGAGAGGGATCTGTTGTCACCCATGGATCAATATGTATGTGAGTTCAAAATCTAAATAGACTTGGGAGATGGCAAAACTAGGGACAATTGGGTCTGCTTGGAGGAATTAGGTCACCCTCGGAAGTTGTCCTAACCCCTTTCTGCTTATCTCCTGTACTGGCTGCTTTTGTGTGTTAACTTGACACGAGCTGGAATCATTATAGCAAAAGGAGACTTCCTTGAGGAAACATCTCCATGAGATCCAGCTATAAGGCATTTTCTCAATTAGTGATCAAGGGTGGGAGGGCCCATTGTGGGTGGTACCATCTCTGGGCTGGTAGTCCTGGGTTCTGTAAGAAAACAAGCTGAGCAAGCCAGGGGAAACAAGCCAGTAAGTAAAATTCCTCCATGGCCTCTGCATCAGCTTCTGCTTCCAAACCTGCTTGAGTTTCAGTCCTGACTTCCTTTGGTGAACAACAGCAATGTGGAAGTGTAAGCTCAATAAACCCTTTCCTCCCCAACTTGCTTCTTAATTATGTTTTGTGCAGGAATAGAAGCCCTGACTAAGACATCTCCCTCTTTGTTTCCCAGTCTCCATAAAGAGTGAGACATTGCAGGTCTCTTGCTCCCCAAAGCTATGTTCCATCTCACCACTGACCCAGAAGCCACGGAGCCAAGGGAGCAAAGGTTCCCTTTAGCAAGAGGTTAAAGCCTCTGAAGTCATGATCTGGAATAATGCTCTCCTTCTTGAACTTGTTTTATCAGATACTGGTCACTGTGATGCAAAGTCTCACCAATGCAGTGACCAAAGCAACAAGTTTGCTGAAGAGTTTATGCATTTTAAAATGCAAGCCCAGAATTCCAGAACACATCTTCCATATTCTGGCCAAATGAGGACTAATGGTCATGCTGCCTGATGTCGTTCGACCTCTGCTTTCTTTGTTTGCTCCAGTCCTGTTGACCTATTTCATGAGCTGGAGCACCCTCCTTCCAGGCTTAAGGTCCTTACACAAGCTGACTTTTCTACCCAGATGCTTTTCCAAACGCCTTGCCTGGGAAATTTCTGTTCCAGGTTTTGAGCTGGTGTCATATAATAAAATCATTGACAATTCGGTACCCAGTTACAACTTGTTTCTGGACCTTACTATTACCATTCGACTATTCGCTGTTATACCACTCTCAATTTACCATGCAATAATATATGCAAAATAGAAATGCTTCATTAGTGATTCTATTCTTTGTGGGTAGAAGCCATGTTTTAGACAACTATTCATCTCCAACACATGTCCCAAACCTGGAAAGTATTGAGCATTCTGTAAAATCTACCCTAAATAAATTTCTTTTTATGTATTTTTAGTTTTCCCTTGTAAGAACGTAGTCTCCCTCCCTTCATTAGTTTTTACCATTCTATCTCTCTTCCATTTCATCTTTCCTTGTTGCTATTTCTCTGGATAAAAAGCACATCAGAGATGAAGCTGATAAGAACAGATCTTGATCTTATCCAAAAGGCGTGGACATTCTTCTTTCCTTTGAAAAAACAACTCTTGGAATTATTTGTTAATCCTTCCAGGATTTATTTTCATATCATTGTTTTGAGCAACAGACACTCTGTATAGCCCTGACTGGCCTGAAACTTATATGTGGTGTATGTGTGTGTGCATATACATATATGTAGGTATACACATGCATGTAGAGGTCAGAGGTCAACCCTGGGTATTTTCTTCAATCACTCTCTGCCATTTTTGGGCACAGGGTCTCTCATTTAGCTTAAAACTCAATGATTCAGCTAGGCTAGCTATCCAGTGAACATCAGGGATTCTCCTGTCTCCATATCCCCAGTACCAGAATTGCAGATGCCAATGCATTCAAGACACTGGATACCTTTATTCTGAGGTATCTGCATTGCTTTTCTATTGCTGTGATAAAATACCATGGCCCCAAGCAACCTACTGGGCCATCCTCTCAGCCCTATGTTTTATTATTTCTAAGCCAACAATTCCTGCATCATCAATTTTATTATTTCTCTCATTGTGTGGCTTTATTCACGGGTTTTATTTATTTATTTATTTATTTATTTATTTATTTATTTATTTATTTTGAGCTGCCAGCCTCATTTTTACCTTCCTCATACTCTATTGAATCTGCACTTTCCTCAAGAGTCTGAGCTGTTTTAACCCTGTGATTTTCTGAATGCATAGTGTTCCCCAATGTTATGCCCTTCCTTCGTGCAAATAGCACATACCCGATGACTACCTTGTCTAGTTGTTTGCCAAAGTACAAATTCTTCATGGCTTGGTTTGCTGTACTTCATGCATGCTTTCAGCCTCCATCCCCTGAGGAATTAACCTAGATCTTAGTCCCATAGCTGTCTCTTGAATTGACCTCGATGATAGCACGTTATGTCCCTCTTTCCTATGAGGTCGAAACAGTATCTGACCCTTGTGTCTGTTTCTCAGTAGGTTTCTATTTTGGAAGAAAAGGTCATAGGTAATTAGCCTGGGTCTCTCTAAAGTCTCATCACTAGGACAGAGAATGAAAGGTCTCTTGTTTAAAAAATGTTATAGGTAAATAGGAAAACGGACAAGGGATGAACAAAGAAAAACAACTGGATCCACCTCGTTATGTAATACCAATGGAAATATTTTCTTTTGAAACTAAAAGAAAAAAGGGGAGGAAAGAAACATAAAGTTAACATAGATGAAACAGTTGTTAAGGACACTCCATCAGTTAGCTAGAGGTGCTAAGGTCTGGAAGCTTAAAAGAAAATGCATAGTAGAACATAATTTCCCAAATCATGTGTCTTTGGGTGTTAATTAGAGATAGACAAAGTCATGGGAATGGAGCACTCACAATTACAGAAATGGCTTTGGAAGAAGCGTGTTGTCTTGGTATCCTGTATTGCCTCGGCACAAAGCCGTCACACATGCTGAACAGATGTGCTACCATGTTCTTGGACTTCCCAGCCTCCAGAATTATGTGCCAAATAAACTTCTGTTCTTTATAAAATAAATGCCTGTGGTGCTCAGGTAACAGATGGTGCAGTTGTGAATTGGGAAGGGAAAGAGCGTGTGGTGGAGGAAGGGACTCAGGGATATTTGTGAGAATCAGTGATGGTTTCTACAGTCCAGAGATGCATGAGACAGGCACCCTTGGGTAACCATCTACAGATTGGGGGAGGGGGAAGGGATGATTGTGGAGAAAGGGAGACGTTACTGTATCTAGAGGGATTTCAGCATTTTACTAGATCTGGGCAAGCCCAATACCAGGCCCATAACCTCTCCTTAACTAGAACCATGATTTTACCCCATTTGATGGAAATAAAACAAAATAATATGGCATTGAAGATAAACTAGTTAAAATCAAGAGCCTTGCTACCTATCAAACCCAATGCCAAGAACTTCTCCAGTATTAAAACTTGCCCTGTCCCTGTCTTTTGGCTCCAGTGCTGCACTCAACAGGGTACCCAGCAGCAGTTGCCATGATGTCTTAGCCCATGGGTGAACTTCTTACCAAAGTGGCAGAGAAAGATGTTTCCATTCTCCTTTCATTGTTGGAACAAGCATAGCTAAGGAGACACCTATAAAAATAAATGGTAGCACACAATATACATTGTCAAGATTGTTGGGTCATGCCAGTGCCGAGGGCATTCTTATGGCAGAGAGATAAGAAGAAAAAGAGGGGGTAAAATATTCTTTAATTTGATGTACATGAGAGAGAATTTGTGAAAACTCATACTTTATGGGTTTGATACCCCAAACTATAATTCTGAAGGAGTTCTTATATAAGTGTAAAAGACAAATTATATTTCTAAACACCTGGGGCTGCAGGAGACATCTGCAGACTTATTTCCCTTTTCTTCTAGTAGATTTAAATCTCTGGGGTGGGGGATGTAGACCACATATCTTTAAGAGAAGGAAGTTGAAATACTTTCCCTCACATGTTTCATGTGACAGAGAAAAATGAGCACACACTGATGTAGAAGGAGATGTTGGGAGCAAAGCCAATTGAGAGGATTTTCCCAGAGTATCCTTTGTGTGATGGTCTGGGAGTATGATACACTCTGTGTGCTGTAAAGATCTAAGATATGGTTGGGACCTTGAACAATGTAGAAGTTACGGTCACATCCAGTGATGGTGAGACGTCACATCCAAAACACATGGCCTTGAGTATAATGGCAGAAGAAAGAATAGAAAAAGCCAAAGTATAGGGTCAAGCTTCAGTAACAATGATGGTGACTCCACAACACATACAGATCCTCAAGGTGAAGCCAACCTGTACTGTGGAAGAGGGCTTGTGGGACCTCATCTGCCAGAGATGGTGAAGAACTATTTTTGAGCAGCATGTGGAAGAACTCGGGCACGTTGCCTATTTTCAAATCCAACTTAATAGAAGCCCAAGTCCCACCTTCTCTATTCAGCAGTGCCTCTATTTCCCTCTGTACATTTGGAAAATTGATATGTGTGTGCATATGTGTACAGTTTATGTATATATATGTGTGTGTGTGTGTGTGTGTGTGCACAAGCCCTTGTGTGGAGGCCAGAAGTTGACCTCAGATGTCTTAGTTCCATGCCACCTTATATTTTGAGACAGAGTCCCTCACTAATGGGAGCTCACCAGTTCAACAAGACAGTCAGGCCAGAAGATCCCAGAGATCTTCCAGTGAGCCCTGGACTTACAGGCATTGTGTCTGTGCTCATCTTTTTACATAGATGCTGGGAAGCAAAAGCCACATCCCTGGGCTTGCACAGGAGCACTCCACTGACTTAGCCATTGTCTAAGCTGGAAAAATTGATTCTTTTTCCTTTTGTTGAAAATAGAACTTTTTCTCACATAATATATCCTGATTACAGTTTCATCTCCCTCTACTTCTCCCAGCTCCTGCCTTTCCTCCTATTGGATCTTGTAAATGTAACTTTTATTTGCCTGAGGTAACTGTCTCAGAAGTTTACTGCCACCTTGGACTAACCTAGACTTAGTCCTGGAAGTTTCTAACATGGAAGCTATCTAGGCTTAGAATGTTTTGAGCCTCTGAGACTTACTGCTCAGTAAGCTCACCCTTTCTAGGTCTTTCTGAACTGTTGCCAGCTGGTTCAACGAAGCTGTTCTGGCTCAAACTCCTCTTTAAGCGGACTGATTCAATCTGGCTTTTCTCTCAGTCTCTGACTGAATTGCTAAGCTTGGCCTCATATTAATTCTAGCAACCTGTTGTAATCTTCTAGCTCCATAACATTCTCTAGCTCATCCTGTCTTTACCTGTGCCTAGCTCATTCTCTCTCTGCAACCTCTCTCTGAAAAACTCTTTCAATGTAGCTGCCTCCTCCTCCCCTCCTCCTCCTCCTCCTCCACCTCCTCCTCCTCCTTCTTCTCCTCCTCCTCTTTCTCTTTCTGCATTGCTATCTCCATTTTTTCTATTAATTAATTTATTTATTCACTTTACATCCTGATCACTAAACTCCCTTCCTGGTCCCACCATCACACAGTCCCCCCCCCCCCCCAAGCCACCCTCCCCTTCTCCTCTGAGAGGTTGGAGACCCACCCTGGGTTTCCCCTATCCCTGGCACATCAAATCTTTGTAGGGCTAGATGCATCCTTTCCCACTAAGGCCAAACAAGACAGCCCAGAGAGGGGAATGGATTGCACAGCCAGGCAGCTGCTTTAGGAACAGCACCACTCCAGTAATTGGGTACCCACAGGAAGACCCAGCTCCTCATTTGCTACATATGTACAGGGCCTGGGTCTAGCTCTTATATGCTCCTTGGTTGATGGTTCAGTCTTTGAGAACACCCCCCCAAGGGTCCAGGCTTGTTGACACTGTCAGTCTTTCTGTGGAGTTCCTACCTGATTCAGGGCCCTCAATCCTTCCCCTAACTCTTCCATAACAGTTCCAAGTTAGATCCAATGTTTGTCTGTAGGTCTGTGCATTTTTTCAGTCAGCTGCTGGGTGGAATATCTTAAAGGACAGCCTGTCTATCTGTTTCTATACCAATATTATGCAATTTTTATTACTATTGCTCAGTAGTATAGCTTAAAATTAGAGATGGTGATACCTCCAGAAGTTCTTTTATTGTTCAAGATTGTTTTTAGCTATTCTGGGTTTTTGTTTTTTCATATGAAGTTGAAAATTGCTCTTTCAAGGTCTGTAAAATATTGTGTTGGAATTTTGATGGGAATTGCATTGACTCTGTTGATTGCTTTTGGCAAGATGGTCATTTTTCACCATATTAATCCAACTGATCCATAATAGTATACCAACATATTTTATATTATTTGTGGCTATTATGAAAGGTGCTGTTTCCCTATTTTTTCTCAGTCTGTTCATCATTTGTATAAAGGAGGGTTACTGATTTTTTTTTTGAGTTAACTTTGTATCCAGCCACTTTGTTGAGGGGTTAATCAGCTATAGGAGTTCTCTGGTAGAATTTTGGTGGTTGCTTATGTACACTACCATAACATCCATGAATTGCCTTACTTTGACTTCTTCCTTGCTAATTTGTATTCCCTTGATCTCTTTTTGTTGTCTTTTTGATCTAGCTAGAAATAAAAGTACTATATTGAAAGGATATGGGGAAAGTGGACAGCCTTGTCTTGTCCCTAATTTTAATAGAATTGCTTTAAGTTTCTCTCTATTTAATTTGATGTTGGCTAATGGCTTGATATGGTTTTACTATATTTTAGGTATATACCTTGTATCCCCAATCTTTACAAGACTTTTAACATGAAGGGGTGTTGAATTTACTCAAAGGCATTTCAACATCTAATGAGATGATCATGTGGGTGTTTTTTCTTTCAGTTTGTTTATATGGTGGATTACATTGATGGAAATTTTTTTTTATATTGAAACACCCCTGCAACCTTAGGATGGAGCCTACTTGGTCATGGTGAATGATGCTTTTGACGTGTTTCTGTATTTGGTTTTTGAGTATTTTATTGAGTATTCTTGCATATTCACAAGAGAAGTTTGTCTGAAATTCTTTGTTGAGTCTTTGTGTGGTTTAGATATCAGAGTAATCCTGGTCTGGTGGAATGAGTTTGTCAGGGTTCCGTCTATTTTGTGGAATAGTTTGAAAAGTATTGGTGTTAGCTCATCTTTGTAAATCTGGTAGAGTACTGAGCTAAAACCATCAGACCCTTGGTTTTTATTAGTTGGTAGATTTTAATAAATGCTTTTATTTTCTTAGGAATTATAGGACTGTTTAGATTGCTTACTTGATCTTGGTTTGAAATTCATCTAGAAAATCACCCATTTGGTTTAGATTTTCCAATTTTGTGGAGAACAGGCTTTTGAAGTAAGACCTAATGATTTTTAAAATTTCCTCAGTTCCTGTTGTTATATTTCCCTTTTCATTTATGACTTGTTAATTTGGATACTGCCTCTCTCTCTCTCTGCCTTTTAGTTAGACTGTTTATCTTGTTGATTTTCTCAAAGAACCAGCTCTTAGTTTTGCTTATTCTTTGTATTGTTTTCTTTGTTTCTAATTGACTGATTTCAGCCCTGAGTCTGATTATTTTCTGTCATTTACTCCTCTTGGGCATGTTTGCTTCTTTTGTTCTAGAGCTTTCGGGTGTGTTATTAAGTTGCTAGTATGAGATCTCTCCAATTTCTATATGAAGGCACTTAGTGCTATTAACTTTCCTTTTAGCTCTGCTTTCATTGTGTCCCAGAAGTTTGAGTATGTTGTGCCTTCATTTTCATTGAATTATAAAAAGTCGTTGATTTCTTGTTTTTATTTAATTTTTGACCCAGTGGTCATTGAATGTATAGAGCTATTCAGTTTCCGTGAGATTTAGGCTTTCTGTTATTTCTGTTGTTAAGTCCAGCTTTAATCCATGGTGATCTGATAAGATAAGAGGGGCTATTTCAACCTTCTATCTATTGAGGCTTACTTTGTAACTGAGTATATAGTCAGGAGAATATAGACAGTATATAGGAGAAGGTTCTGTGAGATGCTGAGAAGGTATATCTTTATGTTTGGGTGAAAAGTTCTGTAATTGTCTGTTAGGTCCTTTTGATTCATAACATCTGTTAATTTAATTATTTCTCTGTTTGGTTTCTGTTTTGATAACCTATCCATTAATGAGAGTTGGGTATTGAAGTCCCCCACTATTAATGTGTGAGGTTTGTTGTGTTATTTAAGCTTTAATAATGTTTCTGCTTATGAATGTAGGTGCCCTTGCATTTGGGGCATAGATGTTCAGAACTGAGATGCCATCTTGGCAAATTTTTCCTTTGGTGAGTATGAAGTGTCCTTCCTTATCTCTTTTGATTACTTTTGGTTGAAAGTCTATTTTCTGAGAAATTAGAATGGCTACTCCAGCTTTTTCTTGGGCCTGTTTACTTAGAAAGCCTTTTTCTAGCCCTTTACTCTGAGGTAATATCTCTTTGTTACTGAGGTGTGTTTCTTGTATGCAATAGAACGATGAATTCTGATTACACATCTACTCTGTTAGCCTGTGACTTTTTATTGGGGAATTGAGGCCACTGATATTGAGAAATATTAATTACCAAAGATTGTTAGTGCCTGTTATTTTGATGTTGGTGATGCTAGTGTGCATGTATTTCCCTTCTTTTGGTTTTACTGTGAGATGATTAATTTCTTGTATTTTTTTTTAGATGTAGTTATCCTCTTTGTGTTGAAATATTCCTTCTAATATCCTCTGTTGGGCTGGATTAATGGACAGATATTGTCTAAATTTGGTTTTGTCATGGAATATTTGGTTTCTCCATGTATGTTGATTGAAAGTTTTGCTAGGGTATTGTAGTCTGGGCTGACATCTGTGGTCTCTTAGTCTCTGTAGAGAAGTCAGGGGCAATCCTGACAGGTCTGACTTTGTATGTTATCTGGCCATTTTTTTTGACTATTTTTGCTTTGTTCTGTCCATTTGGTGCTTTTGATTATTATGTGACAGGAGGATTTTCTCTACTGGTTCAATCTATTTGTTGTTCTGTAAGTTTCTCTTACATTTATAGCCATCTATTTCTTTAGTTTAGGGCCATTTTCTTCTATGATTTTGTTGAAAATATTTTGGGGGGCCTTTGAGCTGGGAATCTTCTCCTTTTTCTGTTCTTATTATTAGTAGGTTTGGTATTCTCATAATGTCCCAAATTTCCTGGATGTTTTCTGTTAGAAACTTTTTAGATTTGGCATTTTCTTTGACAAATATTAATTCCTTCTATTGTATATTCTATCTCTGAGATTCCCTCTTCCACCTCTGGTATTCTCTTGTTGATACTTGTGACTGTAGTTCCTGTTCTTTTCTAGGTTGTCTCTCCAGAGTTGCCTCCTTTTGTGGTTTCTTTATTGCTTCTATTTTAATTTTCAGGTCTTGAGCAGTTTTATTCATTTCCTTCAGCTGTTTGCTTGTATTTTCCTGTAATTCTTTATATTTATTTGTTTCCTCTTTAAAGGCTCCTACCTGCTTGACTATATTTTCCTTTTTTTAAGGGATTTATTTATTTAAGGGATTTATTTATTTCCTCTTTAAAGGCCTGTATTATAACCTTAATTTTTTTCAAAACCTATTTTTTTCATTTTTTTGTTATTTTATTTATTTACATTTCAAATGTTACCCCCTTCCCAGTTTCCCCTCCACAAGCTCCTATTTCCTCATCCCTGCCCCTGCCTCTATGAGGGTGCTACTCCACCTGCCCACCCACTCCTGCCTCAGCAACCTAGTGCTCCCCTGTCCTGGGTCATCAAGCCTCCACTGGGCCAAGCAGCTCCCCTCCCAGTGATAAGGCAATACTTTGCTACATATCCAGCTGGAGCCATGGGTACTCCCCTGGGTACTCTTTGGTTGGTGGTTTAGTCCCTGGGAGATTTGGGAGGTCTGGTTGGTTGCTATTGTTGTTCTTCCTATGAGGTTGCAAACCCCTTCTGCTCCTACATTCCTTGCCATAACTTCCCCCATTGTGGTCCCTGTGCTCAGTCCAATGGTTGGCTGTGTACATCCACATCTGTATTGGTCAGGATCTGGTAGAGCCTCTCAGGAGACAGCTGTGTTAGGCTCCTGTCAGCAAGCACTTTTTGGCATCCTCAATAGTGTCTGGGTTTGGTGTCTGTATGTGGGATTGATCCCCAGGTGGGGGAGTTTCTGGATGGTCTTTCCTTCAGTCTCTGCTTCACTCTTTGTCCTTGTATTTCCTTTATACAGGAGCAATTCTGGGTTAAAATTTTGGAGATGGGTGTGTGGTCTCATCCCTCAACTATAGAGCCAAGCCTAACCTCTGGATATGGTCTCAACAGGTTCTCCCTCCTCTTTGTGGGACAATTCTCAAATTCATTTGGAAGAACAAAAAACAGCATAGCAAAAAAGTGTTCTCAACAATAAAAGAACATCTGGGGGAATCACCATCCCTGACTTTAGGCTGTACGACAGTGCAATAGTGATAAAACCTGTCTGGTATTGGTACAGTGACAGGCAGGTAGATCAGTGGAATAGAATTGAAGATCCAGAAATAAACTCACACACCTAAGGTCACTTGATCTTTGACAAAGAAGCTGAAACCATCCAGTGGAAGAAAGACAGCATTTTCAACAAATGGTTGGTTCAACCTGCAGTCAGCATGTAGAAGAATGCAAATCAATCCATTCTTATCTCCTCCTCGCACAAAGCTCAAGTCCAGGTAGATCAAGGACCTCCTCTTTAAACCAGATACACTGAATCTAATAGCAGAGAAAGTGGAGAAAAATCTCTGAACACATGGGCACAGGAGAAAATTTCCTGAACAGAACACCAATGGCTTATGCACTAGGATCAAGAATTAACAAATGGGACCTCATTAAATTGCAAAGCTTCTATAAGGCAAAGGACACTGTCAATAGGACAAAGTGGCAATCAACAGATTGGGAAAAGATCGTTACCAATCCTACAGCTGATAGAGGGCTAATATCTAATATATACAAAGAGCTCAAGAAGTTAGACTCCAGAGAACCATATAACCCTTTTAAAAGATGGGGTACAGAGTTAAACATAGAATTCTTAACTGAGGAAACTCAATGGCTGAGAAGCACATAAAGAAAAGTTCAACATCCTTAGTCATCAAGGAAAGGCAAATCAAAAGGACCCTGAGATTCCACCTCACACAAGTCAGAATGACTAAGATAAAAAACTCAGGTGACAGCAGATGCTGGTGAGGATGTGGAGAAAAAGGAACATTCCTCCATTGCTGGTGGGATTCCAATCTGGTACAATCATTTTGGAAATCAGTCTGGCAGTTCCTTAGAAAATTGAACATAGTACTAACTGAGGATCCAGCTGAGTATATGCCACCCCTGGGCATATATACTCAAAAGATGCTCCAACATGCCATAAAGACACATGCTCTACTGTGTTCATAGCAGCCATATTTATAATAGCCAGAAGCTGGAAACAACCCAGATATCCCTCAACAGAGGAATGGATACAGAAAATGATACATCTACACATGGAATATTACTAAAAAACCTTTTTTGATGCTGTTTCTTAACACTTTAACCTTCCTTTAAGCCCACCACCCACTGGAGGTAGTGGAAAAAGAAGATACCAGGGGAAGTGGACCTATTTAGAAAGGTTCTGTGGAGCAATTCCCTGTATATGTTGTCTGAAAATCAGCAATCTAGCTTACAGGTTAGCAGAGGCAACTTGATCCACTAGCAAACCCTTCAAGGATACACCAGCAGTCCAGTACTGTAGAGTTGGGATCAGCAGCTGTGCCAATACCTAGAAGAGACAGCCAGGCCTCAGCCTTGCCTCAGAATAAGTGAGCAGGAGGGACCAGGAGGTATGCCAGAAGTTCTCTGCTGTGCCTCACTCAGCAAAGTGAAGATCAGCAAAACGTACTCAGCTTCCATCACTGTTGGTAGAATCCTCTTTTTTTTAATTGAATATCGTCTTCATTTACATTGCCAATGGTAAAACCTTTCCTGATTTCCCCCATCCCCAAAGACCCCCAACCCTTTCTCCCACCCCTGCCTCCACGTATATGCCCCTCCACCTAACACAGTCCCACCTCACCCCACTTGGTTTCTCTTTGTTGGGGCCTCTATTGAGCCTTTACCTGACCAAGGACCACTCCTCCCACTGATGCCCAACAAGGCATTCCTCTGTCACATTTTTGGCCAGAACCATGTGTACCCCTTGGTTGATGGCTCAGTCCCTGGGAATCTTGGGGTGTCAGGGTGGCTGAAATCATTGTTCTTCTCATGGGGCTGTAAACCCCTTCAGCTCCTCCAGACTATCCTCCAGCTCCTCCATCGGGAACCCCACGCCCAGTCCAATAGTTGGTTGCTAGCTTCTGCCTCTGTATTTGCTCTTTATACCCTCCAAACACCATGTGTCCTCCATGGATCTTACTTCAGCATGCGCATCTGTCTCAGCTGACATCACTCTGCCAATCAGCCCATGTCTACAGAAGTAGCACACCACCAGAAGTTTTGTGGTAAGTCTCTCTGTAAAGAGTCCTGAAAAATGCAGCTCAACTATACAATGTAAGGCAGACGCATACATGCATGTTGTTAGCAAAGAATCTTTTATCATGTGTCCTTTCAAGTGCTTGTCTTAGGAGAACTTCCTTTCACCTGTGTCTGCTTCAGCACAACATCCTTTCACAAGTCTGGCTTAGTCTTTCACTTGTGTCCACTTTAATGGAATGTTCCTTCACGTATTTGCCCCAGCAAAACACCATCCAACATAACTGACTTTCCAAAGAACCCTTAAGGTTTCCACTTCACTCTATCATCTTCATAAGATGAGATTTAAATGAGATCATTGTCTTGCTCTTCAGATTTGTTTGCATATCTGGGGCTTGCTGTCATAAGAGAGTTCAGTTCTGATGGTGTTATATTACACTGACTTTTGTCGATTTTGTTCTTGTGCTCGCCTTTAGGAATCTGGTTGTAACTGGTGTTGGCTGGCCTGGGAGTCGTAGTAGCAGGTCTCTGGAACTTGTTGTTCTGGGTGGCAGCAGGCTTCCCAGCAGGCAGGCAGAGCTATGGCCCCAAGAGTGGAGATCAGTTTTCAGATTACAGGTAGAGGTGTGGAGTGGAAAATGGAGCACAGAAAGGACCAGCAGACCTCACAGCTGCTGGGCTTGCCCCAGAAAGAGGGAGATTTGGGCGTAGGTGTCTTACCTAGTTATCTTGGGTGGCAGCAGACCTTCTGGGAGGCAGGCAGAGATGTGGTCTGGGGAGTGGAGCACAAATTTGTAATTCACGCTGCTCTTTTAAGTAGCCTTTTTCCTCTCTCTCTCTCTTGTGAGAATTAGGAATGTCCTATTCTGTTAAATCTTTTTCTGATTTGTAACTTTGTCTGCCACTCAATTAGACATCACTTTCAAACATGGGTGCTTCCTTCTATAAACTAATTTTACCTTCAATGTTTGGAGTTAAAAGCATACTAAAGTCATGCCTGTATTCCAGCCAGAGGGATTAAAAGTGTGTGCTAAGGGCTGAGCCACACCACAACTAAAAAATAGCCTTTTCAGTAAGCAATACAATCTTGGAGTTCACAGTGTGATCAAATATCCCACAACAGAACCTACCTCCTTTCTGCCTCATTAGAAAACAAATAGGCCTTTATGGAATAATAATAAAATTAATTAAATGAAATAAGATCTTAAAATATTATACTATATTGGAATTGTCCAAAACCAAACAAATAGAAGTAAAAGAGTTCAAGAAAAGGCCTAAGAGACAGATATGGATGCAGAGAGCCATCATTTGCTTACTCAGAAATCCCATAAAATCAGTAAACTGGAAGCCACATTACATCCACAAAGGACCTGTAGGACAAAAATAGATAAAAATATCTATACATAAAATGAAAATTAAAAAAAAATTAAAATGCCCTGACAAAACCATATGAGAACAGAACCTCCGAAGGTGTCACTGAGTTCATTTTCTGTTGGCCATTCAGTGCTCAGCATGGGGCCTACCTTTAAAAGTCGTCTGTTTCTCTAATAAGACTCCCATGAAGAAAATGTAATTTCCATTTGCAAGTATTTATCAGTTGAAGATACCTCCTGGATTAGCGGTGGAGCTTGTGCCCACTCCTTTGAACTTTAGAACTCCATCTTGTGTAGACCCACACAGGCCCTGTGCATGCCGCCTCAGTCTCTGTGAGTTCATATGTGTATTGATCATCTTGATTTAGGAGGGGCCGTTTTCGTGGTGTTCTCTATCCCTTCTGACTCTCATACACTTTCCAACTCTTCCTCCACAGGGTTCCCTAAGATTTGAGGTGATAGATTTGATGACGATATCTTTTGTATGACTGAATATACCAAAGTTCTCTCTGTGTGTTAAAGTCTGCCTGTGGGTCTCTGCATTTGTTCCCATCTGCTGCAAGAGGAAGCTTCTCTGACGATGGCTTCCCTGACCTGAGTCAGAAAATCCATTTTGAAATCAGCCATCATAGTGGCTGACATGGATGGATAATTAGATCCATGTGGTAGTGCAAGAGATTTAGTACGAATGAGGCATCGAACTATTTTCTGTTACTACAATGAAATGCTTTATAAAGAAAAGAAGTTTTATTTAACTAACACTTTCTGAGTTTCAGGGTGATGGTGCCAGCACTGTTTTGGGCTCTGGCGGAGACTTCACGGAGTATGGTGGGAACACAAACAAGAGAGAAACATCTCACAGCAAGACAAGAAGCCAAATGCTGGAGAGGAGCTACTCGTCTATGAAAGTCATCTCTTTGGGTTTTATGGCTGTGAAGAGACACTATGGCCACAGCGACTCCTTTAAAGGAAAACATTTAATTAGGGATGGATGTCTTACAGTTCCAGAGGTTTAGTTCATCACAATGGCAGGAAGTATGGCAGCGTGCAGACAGACATGGTGTTGGAGGAGCGGAGAGGTCTACATCTTGATGCACAGGCAGCAGAAGGAGACTGTGTGTCACACTGGGTGTAGCTTGAGCATCTCTGACCTCAAAGCCCACCTCTACAGTGACACACTTCTTCCAAGTCCACACCTTCTAACAGTACCACGCCCTGTGGCCAAGCATTCAGACACACAAGTCTGCGGGAGCCATTTCTAGTCAAACCACCATACCATCTCATAAGAACTTGCCAGTGTTCCACGAGAACTACATTAATTCCTTCCAAGAAGAGCGACCTCCCACTAGGCTCCATCTCTTACAGCCCCAACCACCTCTGGACATCATCCCACTGAGAACTGAAGCGTTCAATTTGCAAACCTTCTGAGGACACGTTCAGTCCTCATAGTAGCCACAGCAAATACCATCAGTCTGTGCCTGGTGCTGCTGTTTTCAACCTCTGCACTCCTGTTTAACAATACTAACAGCTGGAAAAAATGTTAAATGTCTCCATGTGAGTTACTGGACCCTTGACAAGTGGATGCTGATTCTCTACTCATTCCCCAGCTAACAACTGTGGCAATTCTACTTCACATGTGTGAGGGGAGCTCACACCTCCAGTTTCCAAATGGCTTCCCCTTGCAAAGGTCTGAGGATAAGGCTTGGAGGTGTGAGTGACAGTCTGAGGGGTGAGGCTTGGAGGTGTGACAGTCTGAGGGGTGAGGCTTGGAGGTGTTGAGTGGCAAAGCAGTGCAACATATTTTCATGAGAACTCTTTCTGAACCACCCTGTGCGTCACAGATCATTAGTTAACATCTCTGTGGGCTAGCCACAAATCACTTCATTCTATTTTATTTCTTTATTACTGTTGGATCCACTCTTCCCTCTCAAGAGGTTACATTTAATAAGAAGTACTGAAAAAATATATCACGGCTTTGAACTTTGCACTTTGGAGGAACTACCCCTTACATACACAAAGGCCCAACATTAGCCAAGCTACATTTTCTAAAGGAAAAGAACAGATCTGCAATTGATTTGTTGGCTACTGAAGATTAACACAGAGTAGTGTTTGTATTGGATTTTAGATTAAATGATTTTATTAAAGCCTTTTTTATCATGTCAGACACAGAACTTTGCTGCCGATGCTCCAGCATACCCTCCAGAGCAGAGGACTGCTCAGCAAAGACATTTCCTTTTTGCCTCTGTTCACCTTGGGCTCTGGCGCCGACAGTTTCATGGGCACCACTTCCATCCCAGCCTGGCCATGTGAATCTTCATCCCTGTTGGAGACTCGGGATCAGAAGGGAGATTTGGTTCCAGTTTTAAACATGTATGGACAGTCTCACGATACCGTCACTTGGCATGAAGGTTGATGTGTCTGGGGTAGAGACAGCAGTTTTCGTGGAGAATGCTTTGATGAAGGAGGGGATCTATGAAGAGAGATGGGGTAGAAAAGAGACAGGAGAAGCAAAGCAACCAAGGTGCATCTGGCCTTTTGCAGTGAAATCAGTCCTTGGTCGCCTACTTACCACTGTGATAGGGAGTCACCCTCTAGACCATAGCTCCACCATGGCAACCTGCGGCAGAACAAAGAAGACAGGTGCACAAACAGTGGAGAACCTGGCAAGGCACAATAGCATCCACCATACTAGGAAGGGAAGAGGTGATTAGAGGCACAGGGCTGTCGCTCTCAATAAGCGATGCATAAGATACAGCCAATGATAAATGGGGGGGGGGGACGAGAGACTCCTGGGAACAACAGGGAGTGTGGCAAAGCAGGCAAAGGGAATGATGCAGGCAATGGCTCATGGGTAGAATAATGAACGCTACTCTCCTTTGCTTTATTCAGGACTGTCTGGCCCAGCCCCAGGATTGAGGGGAGAGGGGAGATAATGTTACCATGAAGCAACAGTGAAGAGTGTTGTATATTTGAAGAAGGTCCAATGGGTTTAGGAAAGAAAATATCACGAGTACATATTGACGTGTGAGAGGCGCTGACATCTCTCTTCATGAGTTCCAGTCTCTGTATGGAAGTGCATTTTTCTAGTTTAGAGGGATGAGTGGAGATCACATGCCTGGAAGCACTGTTAAATACAGCCTACCCAGCCGTGTCCATCTGAAGCACAGCTATCTTTTAGTGTCAATAGTGCAGCACGGTCTGTCCTCACAGGTCTGGGATCTTATGTACTCTATCCTGATGGTTTATGCCTCTCTAAAGTCAATGATGTAAACAGAGCAGCCAGATTTCCCCCTGAGGTGGGCTGTGCTGGGTGCACTGGTTAGCCTTTTGTCATTTTAACACAAGCTAGGGTCGTGAGAAGAGGGAACCTCTACTGAGAAGCTGCTGCTAACAGATTGAACTGCAGACATGTCTTGATAAATGATTTATATGGGATGGCCCAGCCCATTGTGTGTGGTGATACCTCTAGGCACATGGCCCTCCATTGTATCAGAAAGTTGGCTAAGTAAAGCAGTAAGTAGCTTCCTTCCACAGCCTCTGTTTCAGTTCTGGTGTTTAAGATTCCTCCCCAGAATTCCCTCTGTAATGATCTGTCACTGGGACCTGAGGACACCTTCCTCAAGTTGCTTTGGTCATGGTGCTTATTCAGTGGCAGAATAGTAACTAGAGGAGAGAGAGGGAATAAACCCGAGGTTTTATTAATTCTGGCTCTCAGTTTGCAGCATTCAGTCCCTCCTATGAGGAGAGTACAGAGAGCAGCTTGCATGGTGGTTGCCTGTAGGCAGAGAGAAAGTGCCTGAGTGAGTCTCTCTTCCTCTCCCTCTCTTACTTCCAGCCTCCAGGACTGTGGTGTTCAGGAAGCACTGACCCCACTTTATCATTTTTTGAAATGCCTTCACATACCTTAGGTATGCTTTGTTAGTCTCCTACGAGCTCCTCAATCCAATCCACTGGGGCAGTCAAGATTAGCCACCAAGCTGTATAAGCAATTCAACATTCAAGGACTCAGCAATGCAAAATGTTGCATGAATTCTGATAGCGAAAGAAACAAATAGCCAGCTATGGAGGGGAGTGCCTATAATACTGACATCTTTGAGGCTGACACAGGAAGGTCATCACAAGTTCAAGACTTACCTGGTTTACAGTACACATTCTAAGCTAGCCAGATTTACAGAGTTATAGAGTAAGACTTGGTCTCACACACACACACACACACACACACACACACACACACACACACACCATAACAATTTATTAAGTACCTCCTGAAATTTAAGGTACAGATAATAACCCTTGTACATCCTTTGGGACTTCTCATGAGGGTTCTTTTTTTGTTTTTTGACTCAACATGTTCACCTCAACTGCAACAACAGCAATAACAAAAGAACAAGTAGGTAGGAAAGGGGCCTCATTGAAGGAGGCATTTAACAAATATTTATTGGGTGGTAAGTAAATATTCTGTAGAGGCCTCACCTCTCACTAGCCACTATAAATACAAGTTGTAAATGAGGAGACTCAAAGAGAAAAGTAAGAATAATGATGACAGGTGACACAGTAAGATGGAGTCAGAGCTACATTTGAAACAAGATCAGAGCATTTCAATTCAAGATGGTGAACAAGGGCCAGGTGCACTCCACTCTGCTTCTGAGGGCGGAAAGCCACCTGCACCTTTAAAACAGCATAGCGAGGACAATGGAACCAGGAAGCTGGAAAGGCAGGTGTCTTCCTCAGGGTCACTGTGATGAAACACCATGGCCAAAGGATCTTGGGGAGGCAAGGGTTCTTTTGGCTACACAAGGGTTCATTTGTCTTACCCTTCCACAGCACAGTTCATCATCACGGGAAGTTAGGACAGGAACTCAAACAGGACAGGAACCTGGAGGCAGGAGCTGATGTGGAGGTGTATGGAGGGATGCTGCTTATTGGCTTCCTCCCCAGGGCTTGCTCAGCCTGCTTTCTTATGGAATCAGGGGCCCACCAGGCTATGGATGGTGCTACCCACAATGGGCTGGGCCCTCCCCATCAATCACTAATTTAAAAATTACCTTACAGCTAGATTTTATAGAAGCATCTTCCCAAGTGAGGCTCCTTATTCTCCAGTGAGTTTAGCTTGTGTCAAGTCGACATAAATTAGCCAGCACAGCAGGTAACTTAGAAGGACATTTTTTTAAGCCCCAGAATACAGAAACAGATGGAATCTGGTTGATTAAGAAAGTTGATTATGGTGAGTTGTAGCCCCCAAACACCAGCAGAAGAAGGGCTTTTCTCAGTAGATGCCTTCAGAAACTCCTGCTCCTGCAGGAGCTGGACTTAGACCAGACCTCCTACACATATCCAGCCTGGTATTCATGTGGTTCCCTTCCTAACAAGTGGAGTGGGAACTCTATCTCTGTTCCTGCCATTGGGTCCCCTTCCCCCACTATTTGGACTGTCTGGATGGGCTTCAGTGGGAGAGGATGTGCCTAGACCTGCTGGAACTAGATGTCCCAGGGTGGGGTGGTACCCAAGAGGAAGTCCCCTTCTCTAAGGCAATGGGGAGAGATTTGCAAGGATGGCACTGGGAAGAAAGGAGAGGAGGAAGGGGAACTGTGACCAGGATATAAAGTGAATAAAAATTATTATTATATTATTATTATCATTATCATCATCATCATCATTAATAATAGTAATAATAATCTCCTGTTCCACAAAGGAGAGGAATGCTACCATCCTAATAAGGAGGTAATTAATATGTTAGTTGTAGTCTGAGTCCTTCTACATACGGTGTTCAGTTGGATGTATTTCTACTCGTGGTCTGTCCCCATTGGTCTTTGTGTCCTTTCAACTGATGTCCTGTCCTCAGTGACTTTACACTTACTCTTCATTCTGAAAGACTCTGTCTCTGAACCATTCCGTGATCACCTCTCCATTGTTCATTAAAGCCTCAGCTTCGATTCCACCCACCCACAGACATCTCCTCTGACCTCAGCTTCTAAACCGGATGCTGTCTTACCCATGGCTTTCACACACAATCCCAGTTCCCTTCCTTCACAGTGTTAGCCTGTATAACTGTCTTGCCATGGTTACCATATGAGAGCAGGGGCCTTCAATCTCACGTGCCAGTGTCCACAACTAGAACATTATCATATCCTAGAGCTTGTATCAGTTAACTTACCCTGCAGAACAGAGCACTGCAGCATTTAATGACCTCAAACCACAGCCCTTCCTTTGATACATGATTCAGACCCACTAGACAGCTCTTACTTAAATGACCTCATCCAGCTAGCAGGCTGGTTAGTAGACACATAGTCTTGCCAATGTCATTCTCACGTCTAGTCTGGTGACTTGAAGCAGCAGAGACAGCAGGCACCATGTAACCTGCTTCTACAGCAGGCAAGCTTGGGCTCTTTCACAGGAATGTGCGAGCAATCTGACCTGTATTCATGAACGAGCAGACAGCTCAGGGATGTGAGGAAAAGAAATCACACAACAGCATCCTCAAGAATAACAAACCAGACAATTATGCTTTTAGCAAATAAAGAGAATCCAGGAAACCAAATAATTAGGACAATCATGAATGATTTCAGCGAGATTTAGAAGGCTAGTGTATACGGAAGTTCAGGCTGTGACTCTGAAAATAGAGCAAGAAGAGGGTAGGAACATGAACCTGGTAATTAAAAGTACTTTCTGCCACTGGAAATAAAATCCAGCAGACAGGACGCGGAAGGGAAGGAGTGCAGTTAATGACCTCGCCAGCAATGTTGGGAGGAAGGAATCATGCACACCCGAAGAGAATGTGAGGGAAATACAAAGTGGCAGGGATGTCTCTCATTATTTCACTGTGGTTCTAGATGCAGAGAAGGAAGTCAACACGAGATGGACATTTCAATAGCCCATTAGAAAATAATTTCCAAGACAAAGGTATAAATGTCTGGTTTGAAATAAGCCTCAAAGAAAAAAATCACATGAATTTAAAAATCCCACGCCCAGAGAAAACTCAAAACTTCAAGGAGAAAGGAGAAACATTAAAAGCTTGCTGTGTGAAGAGAAAGTTCACAGGCAATGACAAGAGTCAGTCTGAATTCTTATCAGTAGCCCTGGGTGCCGGGAGATGGTGACGTCATAACTTCAAATCTCCGATTGTATGTAATTTTGAACCTTGGATCCAGGACGCAGTCAAGACTCAGAAAGAGTAATCTAAAGCCATATTCCAAAATGTGTGGGTTGCTGTTTACAGACTTCTCTAAAATACAGCACATGAGGATGTCAACACAGGGAGATTCCCCTGTAACACGGAACACGGAATGCACGAAACTGCACATTTGTGATCATGCAGAAGAGGCAGGTAAAATTAAACAGAGCTTGAGGGGGAACACTTAAACCATGGGATCGAGGAAACTCTCAGGCAGTAGATTCTCTTCAGGGGGTCTGTTCGCATCGCTTGATGAAAATGTTGTTACAGTTATAACCTTCTAAGCTACTACTTTTTTTTTTAATCTCTTAACCCTGTATATTGCTTTTACTATGTTTAGGTATGGGCCTTGAATTCCTGTTCTCTCCAAGACTTTAAGCATGAAAGGATGCTGAATTTTGTCAAATGCTTTTTGAGCATCCAATGAAATGACCATGTGGTTTTGTTCTTTGAGTTTGTTTATGGCTACTACTTCTTTTTATCGCTTGTTGGATTTTTGCTATCAATGCACAAGTAATATCAGGATAGTTAGATTTATAGAGAACATAAAAGTCATAAGCTAGTCAGTGTGAAAACTGAGGAGCTGAAGCTCTCTGAGAAGGATCAGAACCAGGAACGGATGTCTAAAGGTGGCGATTCAATTCTCCATCCAAGATGTCTGCATGTTAAGTGTATTCTCAGTGTTATGTGAGGTCATCCCCCCCATAGAGTAGCCCCTGATGCTTGCTGGTCTGTGCTGTTGTCTGGAGATTGGGTAGTAACATCTATCTTCATTACTTCCTTTACAAAAGTCTAGGCAGGCCAATCATTTTTGTTTGAACTTTATTTAAACACGAGATGGCGCCCTAGAGACAGGTGTGGAGTAAATTGTCTGTTGGTGTGCTGTCACTATTTCAACACAAGAGGGCGATCCTAACCCAGGGTTGTCCTAAATCCACAGTTGGTCCATTGACCTCTGCAGAAAGAGTGCCTAGTGAGGGTAATCTGTACCCAAAAGCCTCTCCCTGGAGTAGGGTAGGACTAGACACTGTCTACACAGCAGCCTGCAGTGGGGCAGAATCATTAACTGTGAGGTCAGTACTGGCTTTCTATGCATGCTTACGGCCACCAGTGCTGCACAGCTGGATCGCATCCTGAGCCCACAGTCTACTGAGAATGACACAGCAATGATGTATGTAGGACCCACAGTGCCTATCGATTGCTGAGGAGAATGCGTGTCCCAATGCAAACTGATGTAGCTGATGGCGGCTGACAGAAATCCGACCGCGGGCCTATGTTTAATCCTCTCAACACTGAGGTTGCTCCTGAGGTTTCATCTTCAGCAGGTCTGGGAAGAAAGCCCCATGGGGGTCTGCCCAGTATTGCTTTTACCAGCCCAGCATTGAGTTCCAAGGCAAAGTTCCAGGTTTACTGCCTTTTCCTACCCCCAGCAGAAAGGTTCTTGCCCTATGCTACCATACCTGAGGTTGAAGTATTGGTGAAAGTAAGCTGCTGGCCATTAGGGCTGATACTAACCTGTATTAAGTCCTCCACTGCAGCTAACCAAATCACATATGTGTCCTGTAAGAGTATAGTCTCCCCTGAATCTCAGCATAAGCCTAGAGACTCCACCCGTGACCACTAGCCTGGACAGCAGTGAAGCCCAAGACTGGGATCATATCTGATTCTCACAGCCACACGGACCTGCACAGTCTTGGGACTGATGTGTTCGAGGCCCTTTCTAACACTGGTGGTGACCCAGACAGCATCTCGAGTCCACCTGTTGCTATGTAGGTCAGTCTAGAGGCTCCATCCATAACCGATTCCCTGGGTATATGAGTCTTTGTGTCCTGCTTAGTTCTGGGTCTTACAACAGCAGGCACTGTACTGGACTTCAGAGCAAGAGGTCTGCCAGCATCTACCCTCTAATATCCTGTAGGTGGAGTGCTGATTCACTCAATGTTGCCAGCAGTTGGAGGTGAGAGGAGGGGTAGTCAGTCAGCTTTGGTTAGCATTAATTCCAGTATCACGTTTCCACTGGTGTTGAGTCTCATAGTAGAGGTCTGGGTCTTGTATTTGGTTTTACCCTGTGGGGTCCGAGTTTCAAGTCTAAGGTCTGGCTTAAACTCCTTCTCCTTTCCCACCTGAGCTGCTTGGTTGGGAGGTGAGATATGGACAGCTCCTTCCTGTCTTCTTCAATGGGTCTTTTGCATGTACTAAACAATGGGTCTGGTGCTATGGTCACCCACCCAGCTTCCTTAGCAGTGGAGACTTGCTGTAAGGTTCAAACAGCCAAGTCTGGAGGAGACAAAAGCCAGAGCATCTGACTCAGACCACCTTGCTTTGCTTGCTTGGTTTGTTGGTTTGTTTGAAAGAGTCTCTCTTTGTAGCCCAGGCTAGCCTTAAGCTTGGCTACTATCCTGCCTTGACCTCTGATATGCTTGGATAAAAGGCCCGTGTCACCACACTGTTCGACTCTCCTGCCTTCTTTAAAGTTGATAAGTTTAAAAAGGGAATAGACGGGAAGTGGTGGCACACGCCTTTAATCCCAGCACTTGGGAGGCAGAAGCAGGTGGATTTCTGAGTTCGAGGCCAGCCTGGTCTACAGAGTTCCAGGATAGCCAAGGCTATACAGAGAAACCTTGTCTCAAAAAAACCAATAAATAAATAAATAAATAAATAAATAAATGGGAATATGCTCATAGAATTTAAAGTGGGGTAAACATTTTTGCTATATGTATTACTTTAATTAAAAGTTACTTAAAGAAAATAGAAAATCGAAGTGAGAAATTAAGCTTATACATCATAGACTATTAAAAGTTTAGTGAAAATACAGTAGTTTGATACAGCTAGAATAACAAAAGGATAATATTAGGTGTGCCGGTCAGGACTTTCAGGCTGCTCTTGATTTATATAGCAAAACCATGTCCAAAACAGCAGCAGCAGCAACAACAACAACAACAACAACAAACTCTGTAAACCAAAAACTGTATGTGAAAAAATTTTAGAGGAAAATGTAAAGTTTAGTAGCTGTAGTGGTAAAAGAAAGAAATCTAAGAGTAAATATTCAAAGTAATTATTGATAGACATCTCCAAATCTGTAATTTTGTGTTCCTACATTTTATCATTAAAAGGCAGAAACTTCTATGGTAAGTCTGCAATAATTGCTTGTGTAGATAAAAAGATTAGATTCATGACATGCACAGGCTATATCAACTCCATGCTGTGGAGTGGTAGAGGGGAACACAGATACCCATGGGGAAGACACATCAGGATGTGCTTATAATGATGCTCTGTGCGCTCTTCTGTGGGATGCACAGCCCACGGCTGTGGCATCAGTGTTGCTCGGGGCATCTTGGTCACTCCAGAGAAGTCAAACTGACTGTGCTCTGCTCCCCAGCCCACTGGGGCAGCTTTTCAAGCAGATGGGCCAGAAGAAGGAGAATTTGAAAGGTCACAATTACTGAGCATCTTTGGAGAAAGATTAATAATCCAGAATGCCTTTGGGATAAGTGGCTAGAAATGAGCAGGGAGTTGGCACAACAGCTCAGTTGTGTCAACAGTCACAGAAGACTTCCATGTTGTCCTGTTCTAAGGAGCCTGGGCCTTACATCACCAAGGAGAACTGAGAACTCTATGCACTAAGGGGGCCTATTATAACCCATTTCATTTGGAGCTAAGCTGATAAAAATCAGAGGCTTTCCCTGTACTGGAATAGACATGAAGACCCCAGGGAACATGGAGACTGTCACTAGCACTGGGGACCAGGAAGGTCTGTGAGTAAGTGAAGGTTTTGAAGTCACAGTTCACACCGGTGTGCTGACCCTGTAAGCAACCTCTCACCCATGTTCTGTCAGTAATCTCAATAAAATACTCCCTGGCCCACCAACTCGGTCTTTGATGCTATTGTTACTTTGGTCTTTTGTGAGCTTCCTTTTTGGTGGGGGGGGGGGATAGATGTGTTGTGTCTCCCCAGAAAAATGTCTGTCACAAAAAAGTTGGCACCTGAACAGAGACCTAACAGAATCAAAGATGAATTGGGGAGGAATAATTGCAGGGTCCTGGCTATGGGAATCAAGGAAGGGAGCTGAGGGTGGGGCCCCGGGAGGGTAAAATCCTGAAATGGTGATATGATGTAAGAGACTGCACCCTCTTCCTGTGTCAGTGGTTGTATGGCCCCCGCAGTGGGTCCTGACACACGCCAAGGATGCTGAGTTCTTGTCTGTAGGAGGAACAGCTGTGGCCACCTCTATGTAAATGCCTGGCCATGCAGCCACAAAAGCAGCTCCTGCAAGAGGACCAAATTGAAGACTGCCTGAGAGACCAAGAATTGCTGTCGCAGACAATGCCAGTTAATCGGGAACTGCTGTTTAGAAGAGATGCTGTACTGGCTGGTTTTGTGTCAACTTAACACAGGCTGGAGTTATCACAGAGAAAGGAGCTTTAGGTGAGGAAATGCCTCCATGAGATCCAGCTGTAAGGCATTTTCTCAATTAGTGATCAAGGGTGGAGGGCCTCTTGTGGGTGGTGCCATCCCTGGGCTGGAAGTCTTGGGTTCTATAAGAGAGCAAGCTGAGCAAGCCAGAGGAAGCAAGCCAGTAAGGAACATTCCACCATGGTTTCTGTATCAGCTCCTGCTTCCTGACCTGCTTGAGTTCCAGTCCTGACTTCCTTTGGTGATCAACAGCAATTTGGAAAGTGTACACTGAATAAACCCTTTCCTTCCCAACTTGCTTCTGGGTCATGAAATTTGTGCAGAAATAGAAACCCTGAGTAAGACAAATGCATCTTTCTTGGGGCCAGTGGGCGTGGGTGAGGGTATCAAAGGAGCTTGCAGCAGCATTTCTCACCTACTCCCGGAGTCTGTGTCCTTGACTCACTTCTGACCCCCAACGGCAGGCAGGGCCAGACATCAAGTAGTCCAGGGCACAGACAGTACTTATCCAGTGGGAAGTCTAGGTGAGGGATGTATGGGGAATCCCAGTGATGCTGTCTTCTTTACAGAGTGGCATGCCAGTTTGGTGAACGTGAGCTGGTGTGTGGGTACAGAAGTGCTCTGATAAGCTTACGATTTAAAATAAAATTTTCAGTCTGTGAGAGTAACATGTCAGGAATGAGAGTGTCCACAGGCTGTCATAGAGCCTGTGTGTCCACTGCTGTGTGTAGTAAAGAAATAAAAAATGTGTTTTAGCCTGAGTTGACTGCACAGTGGAGAAGTGCTTGTGTAAAAGAGGGTGAATGGGGGATGCTGTCTTTCTGTTTGTTAGAGCAGGATATGAAAAAATGATCTGTGCTAAGGAGCCCTTCCCGGGTTTCGAGAACTTGGAAGCTATTTAAAAAAAAATGTCAAAGAGAGGTTTGTTTTTTTTTTTTAAGTGATATAGAATGCCCAGTTCACTGGGCCAGTGAGACTCTATTGGGCACCAGAGTTGATAAGCACCAGATCTTAAGCATAGAGGCAAAACAACACAGATTAAGGCATCAAGCTCAACTGTGGAGTGTGCAGCTGTCTCATCTGAGTAAACCTTGGACATTTTCAGCCCCGCCCCCCAAGAAGGTGGGTGCAGACACAGCCCAAGAGATGTGTGCCTCTTCTCCTAGGGTCTTAAACTAGACTAAGCAGCTAGAACCAGCCCCATCGTGTCCTCCATTGTGTCCTCCATCGTGTCCTCTAGGGGTGAGGAAGATTCGAGGAGGCCCGAGATTGACACAGATTGAGACAGCCAGATCAACACCAATGGAAAAGAATTCATGTTGTACTAAACCTTCTTTATGTTAGTCTCTTCTTAGCTGTGAACATCTGGGATTGGCTGACAGTTACTCAAAACAGATGATAAAGGATTGCATTTCTGTTGGAATCAGAAGACCTTATTGCTGAAGACAAGACTCTACTCACTTTGGTTGTGGACTTAAAAGAACAGAAATAGTATTGGCCCAGAGGGTCCCCTCTCTGTGAGCTAGCTCTTGTAGTGCCAGAAGTTGCTACTAAGGATGCTGTGGAGGATGATCCTCAAGAGACTTACTAAGCTGTGGGTCCTGCCTGCTTCACAAAATGGATGTGGCAGATAAGATGCACGGCTGGTACAATGGTGGTGCAAGTCGTTATGGATGAAACCAACTTTATGATTTGACACTCCTGAACTGTCTTCCTTCTGAGTGAATGGATTTAAACCTCCTCCACCATGGGAACTGTTTCCCAGGGCAGGGGAAGCCTTCCAACACAATCACTCAGCACAGGTTACATACAATCTGTATGCAGAAGGCATGAACCCTGGAGAGCTGGCATGTAGTGGTTTGATTTGTAAAGACAAATGCAAGTAAGACCTGGGGAATCTCAGCAGAAAGATGGCAGTGACTGCAAGTCTCCCTGAGTGACCTGCCTCAGGCCTCCATCTTTACTACACTGGACCAAACTTCTAGCTTGCACTCTAATCAGATCCAAACCAGAGCAGGTCCCAATAAATCCTCCAAAAAGGCTCCTTCTCACTAGAGGATTATGGGAGCCCTAGTTTGTTCATAGGGCAGGGTGAGAGCAGTTGTCTGCTCAAAAAACATCAGGCTAATCAACTTACCACACATACACACACACACACACACACACACACACACACACACACACACACATGCGCGACTGAGTGAGCAATCACTTTAGCTCACCCTTAAGTGTTACCGTGCCTGTAAATCTGCCCTCTACCAGCTCAGCTCACAGACACAGTGAATAGCTAACAAAAGTCTCTTAAATCTTCCTAACAAAAATAAATTCAGTAAATAATTGTATTTATTGTGCAATCCAATTTTATTTATAATAGAAAAAAGGGGGGAGGGGATCAAACTGCTAATAAGAGCTTCTGTGGAAGAAGTGTTTACCTGTCAGAACATACTAGATTCTGAAAACATGCTTGGAGGACCTTATGGTTTTAGGTTCCATGTAGCTGGGATTGATTTAAACTCATGGCCACCACTGCATTTCTACTCAACAGAATTAAATTGTGAATCCATTTCTCTGAGGTCTGAAAAGCCGGCATATTCTTTTCCTTATGCATATATTTTTCAAGCAGATTTACTTTCTCCAATGGATGGATTCTGTCTTCCTTAGCCCTGTTTGGTGGTAGTGGTGGTGGTGGTGGTGTTCTACAGCTGAAACAGGTGTTCTACATCTGAATGTGTCAGATGTCATTCCATAGCAGTTTGCGGCCACCCTGTGCTGTTTTGCTGTCTGCATTGAGGGTGTGGTGTTTCAGAAGTGTCTGGACCCCTGGTGGGATAGATCTTGGAGACTGGAGTCCAGGCAGTCTATAGCTCCATCCATCCCTCCTCCGTCCATCCATCCTTGCGCTGTCAGTTGACCCCGGCAATGGGGATCTGACTTTCATATTAATCTTGTTTTTGCTCACTCTGGTTTTCCCTCCTTCTCACTTGGTCAAACCATGTCTCCCAACTTTGTGATGATTACAGCTTATTTCACAGCACCATTACTGTCTTCTCATGTGTGATCCATTCTTCAAGCCACTCGTAACCTGCCAGGAGTGCCGGGGTGGGGGTAGGGTGGGGGGGGAGGGGGGAGCAGGGCCTGGCTTTCTCCCCTTCCGTCTCTGTGACCCTCCCCATGGAGGCCTTTCCCTCCTGTGTCAGGTGTCCTGTTTAAGTGATGTTTGCAGTATTCCCACGGGCTTTGTTTACATCATGACTAAGCCATTACTGATGCGTCTAAACCATCTTCATAAGTACTGCGGATCCACCACAGACAGAAAGAAACAGGCATTGGATGTTGCATTGTTTAAAAGCATTGCCTCCTCACGAAAGCCCATGAGGGAGGTAAAAGTGGGGTGACGTCTGGTGTCTATGCTTTTATTTCATGTCTGGACTTGAGCTGCAGGCACAGAGATAGGTTATTGTCTTTAGTCAATTTTTTTGAGGCACCCCCCCACTTGTAGGAGGAGCAACACCTACCAGGACAGACTCCAGAATCAGATGTAATTGTTACCTCTGAGGATAAAGCTGTACCTTCAGCACATAAGAACTTCACAGACCAACAAGCTAACAGACAGGCTTGTAGGACCAGAGCTGAGGCAATGATGCTGAATGGTAGGGAGGACAACATCATGACCAGGACTGCTTAGTCGGGCATACCTCATGCCCACCATTTAAACCTAATATTCATGTCTGTACCCCAAAGACAGACTTGGACTGTCTCTCGTCCCCATGTGGCCAAGCTGAATAGAATTCCTTCTCTCTCAGCTTCTCCCATTATTTGTCTCTTTAGTGGAGGTATTGGGACAGTGGCCAGATGGGCCTGGCCTTTGGAGTTAAGAGAGGGGCTTTTGCCTTAAAATCTGAGAAACGGGAGCAAAGGCACAAAGCCCCAGGCAAACATGGCCACTTCATGTGTCAGCAGCAGACCTGATGTAATTTTAATTTGAAGAGTAGCTTTCATTATATCTCTGAGAATTTGTAAACTCAATATTTGTTAATAGAGAAGCCTCCAATTACATCTGTAATCTTGGATTTATTTTTTGTTTAACTTAAGAATATGTATTCATATTTTATTTTGTAATTACAAAAACAACCAAAAAATAATAAAAAAGGAAGATATCTTCTAATTGTGGTATTTACTGGCAGGCAGAATTACATTTCTGAACATGTTTATTTCCTTATGAAAATGTTTCTGGTCTGTTTGCTTGCTTTGATCAAATCATGGTTGGAAAATTCCTTGGGCCCAGAAAAACAATAGACTCTCGGTTTATGTAAAGACATACTATTTAATTGCAGTGCCGGAATATAGTTCATAAATTGTGTCAAATTAAAATAGCTCAAGTGTAGAGGACACAGAGGGCCTCAGTTAGCAACTGAAGGAGTTGGGATAGAATGTGTGAGGAGTAAGCGACTGGGAGGGCCTCGAGGGGTAAGCCTGCGGCTGAGACCAAGGGACCGAGTTTGAAGTTGAGGCCAGCCAGGGAAAGCCTCTCAAAGAAAAAAGAAAAAACAAAGAAAAAAGGAGAGAAGAATAAGTAATTGTACAAATGAATTTAGGTAAAAAACTACAAATATTAAAGATGGCTTTATTGGGGGAAGAAAACACTTAATATTAAAATATTAATTAAACAATAAATCTAGTATTTAAAGTGTGCACTTAAAAAAAAGAAAGTATGCACTTAAAGACTGATTGAGGGAAGGCTGCACAGATGTGAGATTAAAGTTGTAGAGTTTACTCCCTATGAGAGATGTGATGGGTAATTTATGTACCTACTCAATTTGGCTATGTGGTCTCCAGGTACCTGGAGAAACGCTGGACAGTCTGTGCGAACAGCTGCAGGGTGAGATTGATAGGTGAATTGGTAGGCTGAGTAAGCAGAAAGTGAGCGGACCCCTCTAATCCACAGGGAGTGCAGAGGCTGACCCTCACCCAGGCAGGGAGATCTGTCCCTCTCTTTTAGCTGGATCTGCAGCATAAGCTCACTCTCTTCTCAGACCTTTGGATTTGGACCAGCACTACATCCCGAGCACTTCTGCATCTTCACCTGTGTAGACATCAGACCTGCCACTCTCCATAGCTGCCATGCACCTTTCTCATGGGTTTCTCAGTTTGCCACCCCGCCTCCAACCTTGCTTCTTTTCAGGAAAGCTTTGACTGGTAGGGATGAGGTAGAATTATTTCTCTATTTGAAGTCCATAGTCACAGCTCAGAGGAGAGGCTGTTTATGCTAACCCAGGTGCTTCTCCTGGTCCTTGGTGAATAGTTGTGCTAGGCTGTTCCAGCACCAGTGGGCAGGTGGGACAGCAGGCTGTGTCAGACAGTGGGACATGGGCTTTTGGGTGGGAATGAGTGAATGCCTGTGGTGTCTTCTCTGGGATGTTCTTCCTCTGTGCAGTCTGGCTGCAGCAATGATAAAGTCCTTAAGGGGGCAGACTCATGGGTGGTTGGTTCTGAGAAGTTGACCTCTAGAGAAGACCAAGTAGCCAAGAAGGTTATCCAAGATGATTTTCCTTTGCATATTGTCATGCTCAGTACTTTTGTAACTAGCATCCAGATGCTTCAAATATACAGATTGTTTGTGGTCTTAGTACCCCGTGTAGGCTGCTTGTTGCCAGACTTTCTTTAGATGTTTCAAGATTTGTAAAGTTCACCATAATAAAACACTAGACATTGGATGGCTTAAACTACAAATTTTTATTTATTTATTTATTTGCACGTTTGGAGGCTAAAAATCTCAGATGAAGGTGTTTAAAAGACTTATTAAACTACACAGTGAAACAAAACCTTTCCTTTTAGAGTTTCTTTAGTGTTTTAACCACAGCAACAGAAACCTCAACTAAGTCAGAAATTGGTACCTCATTGTGAGGTATTGCTGTGACAGACCTAACTGTGTGGTTTGGGGAAACACTAAAGAACTCTGGACTAGAAAATCCATTGAGTGTTCAAAGCTAAGTGAGCCGTTGGGAACTTGGAAGGTAATGTTGAGACCAAAGCAAACAACAGAGGCCTGGTGTGTGAAATTTCTGAGGGAAGTAAAGACTCTATCTGGGCCATTTATGTGATATTTAGGATTAAGAATCACTCACATGAAACCTTTGCTTTGCTGGGAAAATTGATACTGGTCATCTGGGGCTAAAGAACCAGCTGTGATTAAGAACGTACCAGTTCACTGGGGCTAGATCTTCTGGAAAGTGTTTCCCCAGGGTCAACACCTGTACCTAATGTGTAAGAGCTCTCAGGTGGTGTTGGCTTTGAAGGCATGAAGGGGTCTGGACAGCACCTGAGGCTTGGCACTAAGAGAACCTCAGCTGCAGTAGAAACTCCAGAATTGAAGGGTTAAAGAGAGAGGCTGAAGCATGGCACTGTATCAGGGTTAGAGCCCCTGACGAGAGCCCAGGTGCGGCTATGGGTCAAGGTGAAACCCAGTTGCAGTGGACACGACACCCTAGCATTTTGAAGATGTCAGGACCAGGGGATGACCACCAAGGAGAGTGCAATAATGGAGTAGTGCCGGGCTGAGCCTAGGAGGTGGTGTGTGTGGTGTGTGTTTGAGAGGGAGAGAGAGAGAGAGAGAGAGAGCGAGCTAGAAAAGTGACCCTTTCAGTGCCCTTGAAACCCAGAGGATTTTGAGTGAGTCCCAGATGTGAGGATTGTGAATGAGTCCCTTATGTCAGACAATGCACTTTTTACCCTGTTGCTTTTTGGTTTTGCCCTTATTGGTAGTGGTTGCACCCTGGTTCTAAAGTCTTTAACTTATTTTGAATTTCATAGTAACCCATAGGTAAGAGGCCTTGCAAGTTTAGAGAGACTTAGGAAATTTTTTACATGTTTGTTACATGTATGAACCAGGATTTCTCTATGTAGCCCTGACTGTCCTGAAACGTGCTCTGTAGTCCAGGCTGACCTTGAATTCACAGAGATCTGTGGGCCTCTGTCTCTTGAGTGCTGGGATTAAAGATGTGGACCATCACAGCCTGGTAACTTTGACTATCTTAGCTTTTAACTTTTAAATACCTTGGATATTTTAAAGAGACTAAACATTCAAAATGTTTGAATTCTTAAAAACTGTGGACTTCTAAAAAGCTGAATTATTTTTAAATTATAATATAGATATTAGTATGAGATCTTGGGGATGAAGACAGGAAAGAAGACAGGAAAGGCTCTAGGTGACTAGTGCTGTGTTTGTGTGTCAAATTGATAGGGGTCAATTGTGCTGGCTAGTTTTTATGTTAACTTGACACAAGCTAGAGTTGATTAAAAAGACAGAAGCTCAATTGGGAAAACACCCCCACCAGATTGGCCTGTGGGGCTCAGCACACTGTGGGCAGCACTCTCCTTGGGCAGGTGGTCCCGGGTTCTATAAGAATGTAGGTTGAACAAGCCATAAAGAGCAAACCAGCAAGCAGCACCCACCGCGGGCTGCGTCAGCTCCTGCTTCCATCTTCCTGCTTTGACTTTCGTTCGTGATGGACTACAGGTTATAAGTCAAAATGAATCTTTTCTTCCCAAGTTGCTTTGGTCATGGTCTTTTATCACAGAAATAGAAACCCTCACTAAGACAGGAGTGTTAACTGATTTTCTGTTTTCTAACCTTCACACCCTTTATTATTTTTCCTAACTAGCTGGTAAAGCCATGCTACTGCTGAGCAGAAGCTGTGACAGGAAACACTGTGATGAGGTTCCAGACTTAGAATGTCTTGTTTTTATGTCTCTTCATGTTTCATTCCAGTGTTTGTGTAAATTTGGAGAAAACATCCTTTTTCTTTTTGCAAAACTTTCAATTTTAGTTGCTTAGTGAGCTTATAATGAAGTGGGTGAGACTTTGTACTTACTAGGAACATTCCCTTTGACCCGGCGCAATTAAAATTTTCTTTTATACCATCTGCGAGGCCTTCTCTCTCAGCATTCCCACTAGGTTAGGAGCACCCACAATGGGATTTCACTAGGTTAAGTTCCTGTCCCACGAATTCCTTTTCAGTCTGACTCACCTTATGAAACTTGCTTTCCTAATTGCTTCTGCCTTCAAAACAAAACAAACACACAAAATAACAACAAAAAAAAAAAAGAAAGAAAACAGAAAAAAAAAAAAGTCAAGAACCAAAAACCTTTTTGCCTGTTTCATTCAGTTAGCTTCTAGCCTCATCTAGGGTCCAGAATGTACCAGCTTAAAAATGATCGTTGAAAGGATGAAGGCCTGACCAAAGTCCAAGAGCAGGAAGAATATTTGATAAAACTGTACAAAGCTGAATGATCCTCAAAAAACATGGATTCAGATAGAGGTTTGCACATTACTTATATCAATATAATTGCATGTATCGCAAGCGCCCGATACAAGAAAAGATTTGCATGAGTTGGGATGCTTTCTGTATTCTAGATGGGGAAATTACAATGTTGTAGTTTCATTGTATGATGTTGGATTGTCAAGCTGTTGGGAAATAATTAGCACTAGAAAAACAAGGGGGGGGAATGTTAGACTATTGTGCAAAACTGAAAACCAAAATTAATCCGTGTAGATGTTTTATAGAGCTGTGTATAGAAAAATAAAATGTAAAAAAGTACTAGCTTTAGGTGTATATTAACATCCTTGGGGGGCTCATGACTGAGGGGCCAGCTGACCATGCAGCAGTGAAGGAGGTGGGAGCATCAGAAACTCTGAAAGCAGTGACCTGGAAAGCTGCTAACTCAATAACTGGAGGAAATGTGACAGAAGAACAGAACCCTGATGGCCCTAATAAATAATAGGCTTTTAAGAATCTGTAAGAAGTGGCAACAAGGGAGTAGTAAACTTATAAAAATGCAAAATAGCAGCTGAGCATGTGGTGCACACGTGCACACACCTGTAATCCCAGGCCACAAGAGGGAGGCTGGGGTAAGAGGATTATCCTGAAGGAGGAGAGTGGGACTCCATCTCTGAAGAAGCAAATAAACAGAAAATAAACAAATTAATGCCATAAAACATACAAGGCATGAAAGATAAATGTCTTAGTTAGTCTGGCCTGCCTCGAAAAACTCACTATGTGATGCTTGACAGACAGCTGGACAGATTAGAAATCTAAAGCCAGGGCACCAGTGAGTTTGGGTGAAGACTCTCTGCTAGACCTTAGACAGACACTTTCTTTCAGTGCTTTCACCTAAAAACTGTGTGTTGGGGGAGGGAGGGGAGGAAGGAGGAGGGATGGAGAGAGAAATAGAAAGGGAGTTAACCTTTTCTTCTTATAGAACCACAGTCCTGTAGTGTTAGCAGCCTGCCTATTTACCCTCATTTAAATGATGACCCTCTTTTTAAAAGACTCTGTCTCCAAATATATTCTCCTGGGGGCAAGGGAAGGAGAGAGGACTACATGTACTCCATAGTCATAAGTAAATAGCAAACAAACACACAGGAGTGTTCTCATTTACATGTGACAAAAGTATAGGTGTGTGTGGGGGTGGGAGGGTGGGGGGTGGGGGGTGAGGGGCCGGAGGGATCGGGGGTGGGGGGATGGGGGAGTCCTTGCCCAGAATTCCAGGTCATTCTGGCATGGGCCCCGTGTACCTGTAGAGGAAGCCTGGCTGGGCTGAAGGGGCTTTGGTTCTTTCTGGTGGCTGGAGATGGTGAGAAGAAGGAAAAGAAAAAGAGACAGAGAAGTAAAGAGTGAAAGAAAAGATAGACGGGTGAGAGCTGGCCATGACCACATGGAAAGAGGAGAGAAGAATGGAGAGAGGGGGGAACAGGGGACACGAGTGGAGAAAGCATAAGGTCAATAGAGAAGAGCAAGAGGGCTAGGAGGGGCCTGGCAGCCCCTTTTATAGTGGACTGGGTTGCCAGGTAACTGTGGGGCAGAATGATGGTCACAGGGTTATGTCCAACATACATATATCTGTCCTTTGTCCATATTTAGTTTGTTTTGCTCTCTTCTGTGCTCCAACTGCTGTTCCTGGTTGTTCCTTTGCTCTTGCTGACAACACCTCTGCCTGGTCCAGCATGGCCTTGGTAGGTATGGAAGGACATGGTTCCCACCCATGGAACAGGGCCAACAGGGCATGGGTCTCCACAAGCATCCATTGCTGCTGTGGGCATAAGGCTTGTCTGTATAATAATGTACATATTTTTATGTTCCTCATTCAAGAGATACCCTCCCTGTTAACGTTAATGACTCCATGATAATCAAAGACAGCACTAGTCCGGGAGATGAAGGTGTGGCTAATGTCTCAGCAAAATGGTAAATGTTGGGGCTCTTCAGGATAGCTCTTAAGGCTGTGGAAAAGAACTCTAAAATCATGAGTTCAAAAATATTTAGTTTCTCAACTATGCAAATTATAAAGATGCAATATGAACTGTATGAAGAGCTTCATGAATCTAAAATAACAAAAGCAGGTGCACTATGAGCCAACTTGTCAGAAAGATACTAAGAAAGGCGATGAAGAGATTTAGATTAAGGGAGTGGTGATTGCAGAAGATCCCACCCAGCTAAGTTTTTTGCTTACAAGGGCAGACCGGTTCCTGAGGGTTCAAGAGGGAATTTAGGACCAGGCCCAGCAGGGTCAAAGTGGTAATTTCAGGCCTGGGTTCTACCCAGCTAGTTTATAGTTTGTGCTTAACAAGGACAGACAGAATTCTTTCGTGGTGTGTTTTTTAAAAAATGCTTGCTGTCTCTTAAGAATCAAGGGGCTGGGCCATGAGATGTGGATTCATAGGATAATCAAAAAAGAACCTGGAGTAAATGGCTGGATTGATATGTAAAATAAAAACAGGCTTATGGTCTGCAAGAGATAAGTTATCCAGAGAATTTTTTAGAATAGCAAAGAACACTTTGGAGAACTTTCTGGAGCAGAAGAGAGAGAGAGAGAGAGAGAGAGAGAGAGAGAGAGAGCACTAGCGAGCTAGCTGCTGTCTGGAGATCTCCAGAGAAAGCATAACAGAGGAAAAGCAGTCTGGAAAGCTGTCTTGAACAGAACATAGACCGCCAGCTGGGACCCACGATTTTCACAGCTCCCAGGCACCCCTTCTCTTAGAAGCCCTCTCCATCCAAGGCTGGTCCTTGGCAAACAGCACCCCTTCCATGTCATGTGCAGAGACACATATGCAGCTGCACAGACACACTTTAGATTATGCATGAGAAAGGTGTGGCGCCAGCTTCCTGGCTCATTTTACTCACCAGGACGACCTGCTGCTCCACTGATATTCCTGAAAATGATATGATTTCATTCATCAGATTTCTTTATCTCTTCATCTTTTGCTGGACATACAGGGTGACTCTGTGTCTCGCTGTGTGGCAATAAGCACACATGTGCAGGTATCTCTAGGCATGACAAGCCAGAGTCCTCCTGAGCTAGAGCCAATGAAAGTTAAATCAAAATTAATAGGTGGACTGTAATCAGTCAGACAGTATAGTTTGTGCTGTGATAACAACCGAGCCCTAAGTCTTTCATGTTAAAACCCATGTAGGATTATTTCTCAGTTGTACTCATATCACTGCGTCTGTATTCTTTCCACAGTTGCCTAGTAGGACAGTGTCTCTCTGAACTTCTGCCTAGAAAGGATGTCCTTCCTTCTGCTCAGGTTGTGTTTCAGCAGCTGGAACATTCCATGGCCACGTGTTCTGGAAGGAATCCAGAAATCACATTCCTCCCATGTTCCCACAAGGATGGTGGACAGTGTCTGGAGAATATTGACTATTATAATTCTCCTTACTACTTTTGCTTATTCCTTTTTTTTTTTTAAATCTCATCAATTAAAGAAATTCCTCTAAATCCTTCTGGTATTTTTCTTTTTAAAATGCCTGGAAAACTACAATTCAGGTGTCTCAGAGATGGTATCTACTCACCAGGCTTTGAGTCAAAGCTGCTACATTCTAGCAGTTTAGGAAGTAACACTTCAGTGAACTCTATGGGCTGGGTTTGAAGCAAGGGCACACATACATTTTGCAGGGACAACATTTTAATAGGAAATGAAGCAGGCAGGGTCTGAGCCAAAATTTAGATTCAACTAATTATTGCTGGCCACCACACATCAGGAAGACAGCCAGGTATCTTTTGCATATGTTAGCTAATTCAATTTAATCCTTTACAAAAAAACAATTTCAGGTGATTCTTATCATTCTTCATTTAACTCTATAGAAGGTATGCAAAAATAAAAAATAAATATGATCTGCTCAGAAGCCATTAACTAGTAACTAACAGGTATGTCTTGATTCTGTCACCCAAAGATGCAAAAGCATAACACGATGCCATCATAGGAGCCTCGACCATATTCATCAGACAGGGCTGTGGGGTGCACAAAAGGTGAGACTTCCAAAGGAAGCAGGTTGATGTTTATTAGGTAGGGAAAGATCCAGAAAGGGCATTAACAGAGGCAAGAAGCATTCCTCAGAAGCATTGATCCACTTGCTATTGCTGCCTAGGATGAATAGAAATGAGGTGTTTGGAGGTCCGGAGATGCATTGGGAGAAAACTGTGAAAACTCAGATAGGCCTGAGTGAGCACGGGTGTTGGCAGTGGAAACAAAACACAATCCCATTTCTCCTCTGAAGACCCAGTGGGCATTGCAGCCTGGAGTTGGCATTCTCTCTACGTAGAGAGCATCTTTTTATTCTAAGTTTCTTAAGGACATGTTCTCAGGAAATCTTTCATATATAGAAGAATGCAGCTATCTCAGTATGGAATGCACAGAGTTTCTAAGAAACAGAACACACAAACACACACACACACACACACACACACAGAGAGAGAGAGAGAGAGAGAGAGAGAGAGAGAGAGAGAGAGAGAGAGAGAGTAAATGCATGACTCTTCTCCATCGCTTCTTGGGCATGGTGTTTGATCAATGAGATGTCATTCTTTTGAATGTGGTTATTTGGGTATCAGAAAGAGAAGGGATTCTAAGAAATTTTCCTGACAATATCCAGTTAAGAATCATGAGTGTGCAGGCACAACCCAGACAGACAGGTGAGAAAACAGAGCCTGCAGGCTCCTCTGGAAGGCCTGAGTTCTAGATCTGAGTTTTCAGCCTTAGTTGTAGTGGTTTATAGGTGCTTGGTGCAGGGACTGGTACTATTAGGAGGTGTCTCCTTGATGGAGTAGTTGTGGCCTTGTTGGAGGAAGTGTGTGTGTCACAGTGGGGTGGGTCTTAGACCCTCCTCCTCCTAGCTACATGGAAGAGTCTACTCCTCTCTGCCTTTGGATCAAGATTTAGAACTTTCTGCTCACTCCTCTAGCCCCTGAATGCCTGGATGCTGCCATGCTCCCACCTTGATGATAATGGCCTGATCCTCTGAACCTGTAAGCCAGCCCCAATTAAATGTTGTCCTTTGTAAGAGTTGCTTTGGCCATGGTGTCTGTTCACAGCAATGGGAACCCTAACTAAGAGAGTTGTCTATTCAGATTTTCAGTGAGTCGACTGATCCTCCAGGGAAAGCCTGCAGCTTTCAATTGTTTGGAGTCGATTTAAACATTTCCCCGTCTTCCTGCCGGCTGCATGCTAGATATCTGCTCTCAGCTTGCCCTTTCTGGGCTACATTTTAACACCGTTTTATGAAAAAAAAATCCAAGTTTGAGAGCACATCTTTAGTAAAAACTGCCCACAGGGCAGGTCTGTTTTGACTGCTGAGAGCCTGGAGAGTGAGAACTGGGGGTCAAGGGCAGGAAGGCTCTGGCTTCAGCGTCCTAGTGCCCTTGCTAGGAAAAGGAATCCAACCCAAGGCAGTGACAACATGAGCAGACACTCAGACTTCCTGACCGATTATCTGAAAGCTGCACTTGGAGTTGCAGGAGGGCTAGATGAAGTGGCATTTCTGTCAGCTTCAGTGGACCTTCCCATTAACATTACAGCAGTGCAGTTGTGTGGTGGATGAAAAAAAAAAATCCCTCGTTATAGGGAGTGATTTACAGGACACCAGACTCCGTATTTCAGAGTCTCCCGTGTACCATAAAAAATATATTATAAAGAAATAATCTTTATCTGAACCAAAGCTGCAGTGTAGAAGACTCGTGTCCAGCTGAGAGCAGCAGTGAGCTTTTGCTCACCCAGGGAAAAGTCCCTGGTCTTCAGTCGGATTTGATTAACATTTTTTCTTTCTGTGACACTAGGTATCTTGTTAATATTTAGACATTATATACATTTTCTTTCAACTACTGTTCCCATTATGAGATCAAATAGGACAGGAGAAGCCAGCTCTGCAGCAGAAGAGGGGCAAGCTGATAGTCTGGGTACCCAGCTAGCTGTGCCTAGCAGGGTAGAGCACACTAGAGTTGGTTCCAGTGCTCACGAAGGGTTCCTGAGAGCGCCTCCCTATAAGGCCTCTCCCCCAATCCTAGCTTCCATCTCCCCCTTTTCCTGAGCTAAAGGTTACAACAAACCAGGCTTTAGAATCTCTCAAAGCCTTCTGATTCCATCGAGCGAGAGGAGGGGTGGAAATCTCTCTGCTAAGCTCAGGCACCTAAAATATTCAGTGAAGTGACACGCAGACATCACTCTGTTTATTGGGTGTTTGGAGGGCTGAGGACCCCAGTCTGTGTCAGCTCAGGGAACCCCAAGCTCCTTTAGCCCGCAGTGCCTCCCACAGGGCACAGGTGGGTGCACCTGTGGTTAAAGGGACCCGGTAGGGGACAGCGCCATCTCCCAGCAGGAAGTACAGTCACTAGGTGATGGGCAGGGGCAAAAGCTTCTAGTCTGGGAAACCTTGGGGTCTGTGTCAAAGCTCCACCCACCAGGAGCCTCAAAGGTAAGGCTGGAAAGGTGGAAGCTGGGGTGGGGAAAGAATTGCAAGCGAAAGCAAGGCAGAACAGAGGCTAGGGAAGAGACAGTCAGAAATGGGCTGAGTTTTCTGAGTCCCACTGGAGGAGACCTGGGGGAACTTCTCACTGCTAGGCTCGCAGCTTCCCCAGCGCACGACGGCCCGGGCCAGCTCTGGGCTACAATTCCCTCCAAGAGTCTTGAGCGAACGCTGGCGAGCGCGGGCACCTCCGACTCCCGTGGGAGCTCAGCGCCAGGGCGGGGCGGGGTCCTCCGCGCGCACTTGGCGACGGCTGGTGGGGGCCAGGATCTCCGCTCTCCCGGGCGCCCCAGCCTCAGCGCACGCCTCCGCTCTCGCGCACCCCCTCCGCAGGCACGCGCGAGGCGCACCCCTCCTTCCCCGGGCGGCGGCGGGCGCGCGCCCGGCCCCCTCGCCTCCGCCCCTCGGCGCCCGTCCTCTCTCCCCGCAGAAAGTTAGCAGCAGGGAAGGAACTCGGGGCTGCGGGAGCGGTAGCAGCGGCAGCGCGGTGAGAGCGGGGCGCTGCGCACAGAGCAGGTGCCGCCGCGACTGGGCGCCCCCCTCGGGCTCCTGGCCTGAGGTTGAGGGGGGCGGCGGGGGCTCGCGAGGGGAGGGGGCCATGCGGCCGGGCTTGTCCCCGGCGCAGCGGGACGGCAGCCAGGGCCGGGGGGCGCAGCGGCGTCGCTCCATGCAGCCGGGGCGGCTGGGCGGCGGCGGCGGCGGCGGCGGGGGCGGCGGCTGAAACCATGTCCGGGCAGCGCCGGGGGCCGCCGCCGCCGCGAGCCGGGAGCCGCGATGGCCCGGTGGCCCGCACCGCCTCCGCCTCCGCCGCCGCCGCCGCCGCTCGCCGCGCCGCCGCTACTGCCCGGCGCCTCCACTAAGGGGCCGCCGGCGCGCAAGCTGCTCTTCATGTGCACCCTGTCCCTGTCCGTCACCTACCTGTGCTACAGCTTGCTGGGTGGCTCGGGTTCGCTGCAGTTCCCGCTGGCGCTGCAGGAGCCCCCGGGATCCGCCGCGGAACCCCCGCCGAGCCTGCCGCCTCCCTCGCTGCCACCTCTTCGCGTGCGCCCCAGCGCCTCCTCGCCGCCACCGGACAACGCGAGCCGCGGGCCACCGCCCGAGCCCCCCGAGCGCTTCACGACACCGGCGGCCGACGGCTGGGGACTGGCGAGCGGCGGCGGTGCTCGGGACGCCTGGCCCAGGAGCCCGCCTGCCCCTGGAGACGCGGTCACGGAGCAGGACGCACTGTTGGGGCGCGGGGCTCAGGAGACGGGCGCCGCCGCGGAGGAGCTGGAAAGCCGGAGGGCAGCCAACGGGAGTGCGGAACGGGGCCCCGCCAGCACCCCTGATTATGGGGAGAAGAAGCTGCCCCAGGCGCTGATCATCGGGGTCAAAAAAGGAGGGACGCGCGCGCTGCTGGAGGCTATCAGAGTCCACCCGGACGTAAGGGCAGTGGGTGTAGAGCCGCACTTCTTCGACAGGAACTATGAGAAGGGACTGGAGTGGTACAGGTAGGAAGCTGAGGAGTGAGGGATGCTTGAGGGGTCCCAAGAGCCCGTAGTTGGGGCATCCAGGGGAGGGCAGTGGGAGCCCTGGCCTGGTTACGCAGAGTCCCGGTGCAGAGGAGAGAACAGGACTCAAGCTAAAAGATCACTTTATTTCGGGGGAAAGGGGAGGAGCAGGTGCCTTGGAGAACTACCAGGCTCCAAATCTGGGAATCCCCAGCTCTCCTGCCTGTCTGTGGGGTGTTTCCCAGCCAAGGCCAAGACAGGCCGCTGGGCTTCCAGCTTGAGAACAAGTGGAGGAATAAGACAGGAGAGCTAAATTGACGATGGGCTTTGAGATCCTCAGGAATCAATCAAAAGCGCCCTCAAAAGCGGTTGTGTGGCTGGAATCCAACTTCAGTATTTTAAGGTCAGAGCAAAATGAACAGTTAAAAAAAAACCACCGTTTAGGTGCTTTGACTTTATAGTAAAGGTAGGCTATTTCCTACCTCTGTAACTTTCTGTCCCTCTTGGCTGAATGAACACTGGGTTGATTTCGTATCAGGAGCCTAGGAGTCTAGATGCCAGTTGGTACACACTAAGAGTGTCTGTGCCCTGCGCAGAGATCTTTCTAATTTGAGCATCCTTGAAGTCAGACTGGAGTTACTTCTGCGGGAGTTATATACCTCTTTCCTACAGGATACCATCAGGTATTGGTGCTGGGAGGAAGGGAACAGGAGAAAGTTAAGTGCAGGTCAGATAGCTATTATCCTGCCAGCCCCGACATTAAAACAACATTGGTGCGGGACATGCTAAGAATGCAAGTCCCCTTCTCTCTTGTCCCCCACCTCTTTCTTCCCTCTTCATATCTTTCTGCATAGCAGATCTGGACGGGTGGCCCTGTCTTGATCACATTTCAATAATTAATTGCAACTGTCAAACAGAAACAGAGCCCTTGTCAGCTGAAGCGATGCTATCAGTTCCACAGAGCCAGAAGATAAAATTGTCCTGTGACAGGGTTGCTTTCCTGTTGAAGAGGCTTCCTGGCTTTAGACTGCAGCCTGGGAAAAGTTTTGGCCATTACTTTGGGAATACGTACTAAGCATGTGTGTTATGACTGTTTCCCCCCCCCCCCTCTTTTTTTTTTTTTTTTAAATCGCCTTGTGCCTTAAAAGCTGCAGGGAAGTACACTGAGGCATAAGCACTCCAGCACATCACACTGAGACAGGGAATGTGTCTGTTAATGTCTTGTCTGTTTCAACAGCAAGAACTAATTGGGATATTTTAGGAGGCTTCAAACAGTCCCTTCCTATCAAAACATAAAACAGCAAGTGCCTAATTTAACTGGAAAAAATCCTTATTTATAACATCACAAGCCATGGCTTCCAGTTTGTGATTATAATTAAAAAGGTGTTAGGATGATTAATGCAACAACAGCAAAATAAAGACAGGGGAAGATGTCTGGGAAGGGTTCAGCTGTTTACTGGTAAACTACAGGAATGTCCTGATTTCTTCTGTGGGGTAGCTTTAGCCATAGGAGAGGAACTGTGGGCATCCCCCCTCCCGGTTCTAATTTTAAAGCTGTGCATCTTGTGGGAAGTGTCAGATGCCCTTTAAGAGAGTATAAAGATCAAATCTTGCAGCATGTGTTTTGGGTGGCTTTGCAGCAGTGGAGCTACAGAAAGAAGTGCTTTAATGACCAATAAAGTTGATGGGAATTCTTGAACCTGGCAGTCCCTATCCTGGGGCCTGGAGAGTTTTCCAAAAGAAAGGAAAGAGATGACGGGTTTCTTAGGTTCTTTTACACTGATGCCAGGATAAGGAGATGTATATGCTACCTCACTGTCAAAACATGGCTACTGAAGATGTGCGGTGTGGTGATACTCCTAGATCCCTGATCCCAGCCAATACTTGTGGCGTGTGTGGCTTGATTTGTTAGCCCTTAGTAGAACTGCTAAACACAAATGCCTTGTCTAGACTAGAACAAGGTCCACTTGGGTCCAGGTAAGAGAACCATTTGGCATTTCTTGGTCCTCACCCCCTGGCCCTTATTCTCTTGCCATATAGAAATGAAAGGCTAGGTGATGCCAATTGGCAGTGACGTGGAGACCCTCTTAAGAGCAAGCCTCATGGAAGTGTGTGACTATCTAACAACACAGGTTTCATTAGCCACTGAAAAGCGGCTGATGGAAAGACTCCGGGAAGCTCTGGGGACCAGACGAACCCAGTGAGCTTCCCAGCCTCATTGCTGACATGAAGACATTTGTAGGACTTCATCAGTCTTGTCTTTTCGTGCTTGCCTTGAGCCTCTCTCCCATATTGGAAGAAGGGATGATAGATAGATCCTAATGTAGAAATGTGAATAGTAGCTTTGATTCAAACCAGTGGTAGAAACTCTTTTGTCTTGGTTCCCAGAGCAACTCTAGACTCTGAATGATGGAATCTTAACTTGCCTGTGCCATGTCTGCCGTCTACAATCTGGTGGTATCATTGAAGAAACACAGGTTAATTAAAGGTTTTAAATTTTCATTATTTATTTCACCATTTACTCCTTTACTTATTTATCATTTTCAATGTATGCCCAGTTGTCCACTGGTTCTGCAAGTAGTCCTGGATTTCATGCTTTGAGCAAGAAGAGCTGAGACAAAACGGGAGCTTCTGCCAATGCAACTGGCTAGGGCTTCCCTCCTAGCTAACGAATCAGCTGTAGCGGGTTCATTTCGGTGGCAGCACTCCAGTTGTCCCTAAACCCGGGTTTTCCTTTGTACCTATGCTGTCTATCTAATGGGATGTAAAAACACTTTGAAGATTAGAAGGTGTACATTCGATTTTCAGAGCAGCACTGGACTAATGGATTAGGATGTGCGTATTCAGGCTGTAGAGATGCTTAGCCTCAGTGGTGGACTGACCCAGTCAATGGTTAATAAGCCTGGTGGATCGAGCCCCCTTCTTCTGCCTTTTCTGTACCTTTCTTCAAAAGGGCAAAACCATAAGCCAGTTCTGTAAGAATGATATAGTGATGCTGGAAGAGACCTTGAACCCCTTCTAAGGGATGGGACCTTGGGGGCAGACCCCTGGATGCCACTACAAAACTCATTGTAATGACAGAGGGACAAAAGAACTTGCCTCTTTTGTGGCTTGCATGTGTAGAGACCGTGGTATTTGCTTCAGAATCCACTTAGCGCCAAGGTGGTGGTCTATGGTCTTACGTTGTATTGGCAGGGTGGAGTAACCCCAAGAACTCACTGCATGCTGCAGGATATTCAGCCCTTGTTCCCCAGTGGTTGGCAGCAGCACCCTTAGCTGGTATCTGGAGAGAGGACTGAGGACATGAGATGCTGGTATTTATGGAAAACCAGCCACAGTGCCGGCTGGCGCTCTATAGATGTGTTATTCACTGCAGCGTTGAGATTATGCTGTGAACTAAACAGCAGCGCTTCTGTTTTATGATCAAGGTTTCTTTATTCCTGGAGGTAAGTGACTGGCTCAGCGTCCTTGGTTCCGTTGCTGTCTGAGCTGAGACTCAAACCTACACCCGTGCAGCTGCAGGTGGCTTTGCTTCTTTGCCTGCGCCACATTGCCACTCACTAACGCCAAGGGGCCGCTGCCTTTTCAGTCCTTACCTTTGAGAAATGCTTAGCGACTGCTGAGTGTGCACTTGGTGCTGTTTCAGGAATGGAGGGTGAGGTGAAACATGCGGCGGGTGGAGCCCCATCCTCCCTGTGGTAAGATGGTGGACGGACAACAAACACACCAACCAGTGTGTGGCAAACGTTTTGCTTTGGTGAAGGGAGTAAGGAAAGCTCAACTAACCACATGCAAATGATTGGTACTGCTGAAGTGACCAAATTGGAATACTCCAGAAGCATAAAATAACCAGAATGAAAAGTTGCTCAACAGTAAGGTTCTATGATGGCATATAGAAACTCTAGCGTTAATACTGAGGTTATTAATGTACATTATTAAATTAATTTCATGCTTTGTTGTTGTTGCTGTTGTTGCTGTTGTTGTTGTTGCTGTTGGCACTTCTAGGAGAGTAAAGCCATGGTCTTCTGTGTGTGTTCCACTACTCAGCTACAGGCTCAACCCCCAATTTCACTTCTTTTTACCCTTTAAAAATGGCTATTAGAGCCAGGCAGTGGTGGCACACGCCTGTAATCCCAGCACTCTGGGAGGCAGAGACAGGCGAATTTCTGAGTTCAAGGCCAGCCTGGTCTACAGAGTGAGTTCCAGGACAGCCAGAGCTACACAGAGAAACCCTGTCTCGAAAAAACAAAAAACAAACAAACAAACAAAAAAACAAAAAACCCCCCCAAAACCAAACAAACAAAAAAAAACAAATCCAAAAGAAAAAAATGGCTATTAGAGAATGTAATAGGATATCTGTGAGGAACTCATAGGTCTGTTGGGTGGCCCTTGTGCAGTATCAAGCTTTTAAATGTTAAGTATGCCCAGAGATTTTTGTTCACTTGGATTGTGATGCTACAGGTCTTGTGTGTGTGTGTGTGTGTGTGTATGTGTGTGTGTGTGCTTGGGTGAGTGAGTGGGTATGGCCTGAGGTGGGAAGGGTGGGGCAGGGTCCTGGGCTTCTGAGTTTCTTAGATGCACTAGATGCTATTGTTGCTACTGAGTCTTAGAACTTTGAGATCATTGATATGTGAAGGTACACATGCACATGTTTGTGTACATGTGTGCGCACGCGTGTGTGTACTCTCATAGCTATTTGTTCATGCAAGTGTGTTATTTTGAGATGATGAGAATTATGTAAGCAGAGTGAAATGGTGAGACACAGAACCGGTCAGAGATGTTCCCGGCAGAGGGAGAGTGAGGGTGAAGGTCCAGAGGAGGCATCAGCTCATGTGGCTCTGCAGCGCTCATTGACCACTCTAGAGGAAATCAAGTTCACACTCGACATTGCAGCCTCCTGGCCCAGTGACCTCCAGGTTATATGACATCACTCACGCCCAGTTTGTCCAACAGTCATTTCTTCCCTATAGACTTATTGGGGGAATACCTGAAATAATAAAAGTGGAGATATTTATTCACAAAGTGAGTGTTCTAGAGCAGAAGTCCAGATGAGGTTGAGTGCTGCTCTTCCTCATTTCCAAAATCCTTTTGCTTTTCTGACCCTTCACCTAGAATCCTGGCTGTGATCACCTTGCTAGGCTCCTTTGATTGCTTTGGAAAAAGCCCCGATAGGGAGGATTTTGCAACCTGTATCTCTTTCATATTTTAAACAAACTCAGGTGATGTTGAGGGTCAGATAAATAAAAGCAGCAAGCAGGCAGAGGAATTCTTGAGCTTACTTCCCCTGAGCTGGGGGCAGTGTCAGCCCTGTTCTGGCTACACTTCCATGCACGCAGGACCCGAGGGTTATCGGATCTTTATTCTGTAAGAAGAAATGGGAAGCCAGGTTTTGATGTAAAATCTCCTGGTTTTTAGTGCTGGCCACAGATTTCAGTTCCTTATAACAGGCTGTGTAGGCCAACACTGTGGAGCAAATGAAACCCATCTGTGGGCTGGATGCAGCCAACTTGCGACCAGTTTTTGACCTCTGGGCTAAACTCATTTAGGAAAGTAACTGGTGGGCTGTGCAGTGGCCAGAATTGTGGCTTGCAGGTGCTACTTGGTTTAGCATGTCTCCCCTTTCTAGCTTGTTGCAACAGCTAGGGGGAAGTACCTCCTTGGAATGCAGCAGTAAGCACCAACAGGGTCTGATGCAAACACTGAGGCAGAAAAAGAAACTTCATACATAAAATATCTTTTTTGTTTCCAATTAGCATTTTTTGCAGGTAGGCTCAGTTCCCCCTGCCTAGGTCTTAGGCTCAGTTCCCCCTGCCTCGGCCTCCCTCCGCTATGGCTATGGAGGGGATCACTGCTGTGCACTGCCACACCAGCTGTTTGCTTTCCTTTGTTTTCTTTTGTTTTTTCAAAGCTGGGGATGGAACTAGGGACCTTATGCACGGTAGGCAAGTGCTCAACCACACATTCCCAGCAAGAAAATCCTTAACTTAATGATCTGAAGTGACCACACCTGATCTGACCACATAGATGACTTGGGTTTATAAGATCTATTCCTGTAGGGAGGATGGGAGACCTAAGAGGTAGGAGACATGGGGTCTAGACCCCATGTCAGCTACCAGCATGCTTATATTAATAAAGCCCATTTTCTGACTGAAACACTTTGATTCTCGAATGCATTTAGGTAGCCTAGTCTTTTCAGGGATGGAATTAGGAGTCTGAAGGGATGCATGTGAGGCAGGCCCTTTCACCCCTGAGCCGGCATCTGCAGCACGCTCATTGTGTGACCTCGGGTAAGTTGATAGGTATCTTGACACTTCAGCTTCTCCATCCATAGAATGGGCTCACTGCTGCTTACTTCCAAAGCACTATCTGGCAGTGAACCGCAGTGACATCTCAAATGCCTTGGGTAGAGTTGGTGACATAAGGTACCTTCCCTGGCTTCCTCGTTGTCCTTCCATGCCTTCCTTTTTTTCTGCCCTGCAGCATGGAGGACCCTAAGGAGAAAGTAGACTCATTTGTCATTCATTGGACACCACCTTTTATTTCAAGATTATATCTGAAAGAGAGCTTGCAAGTCCCCAGCCACTCTTAAGTAGTTATCCAGAGAACAATCAGAGGGTTCCAGAAGTCGGCCTGCTCACACTGAGTGGGAGATGAGTCTAATTTCCTGAGGTATTCTGGTCGTGCTCTCCACCCAGACGAACTGGAGGAAAAATGGCCCGGTTCTCTGTGTTGCCACTCTCTTGAGCCTCTGGCAGAAAAGCAAACCCTTTGCTCTGGATAGCCCAGGAGCAGCAAGCTGCCAGGCAGGTGTGTCTTCATCTTCCCCACAGAACCCAAGACACCCTGTCACTCTCCTGCCTGAGCTCGGGAGAAATCACTCAGTTGCTCCAGCCACCTGACCATGTTTTTTTTTTTTTTTTTTTTTTTTTTTAGCTTTGTAAGCCTTACCAGGCCCATTTTACTTTTAAATCGAGTCAGTGAGTTGAGAACTGCTGGCTTGGATGCTACAGAGCTGGAAAGGTTTGGTTTTTCCTAAAGGATGGTAGCTCTGGGAGGGATTGAACCCACCCCCAGCGAAGTCAGCTCTGGATCCCATTGGTTTCTGTGGTTTAACAAGCTACTCCGCAACTGTCTTGGGAATTTTGGTCTGAAATTATAATTCACCACTAGAGACTTTACGCTGATCTTGTCATTAATTAAAAGCAGAAAGTTGATTTTTTTTTCCCACCAAAGCACTTACTAGTTAGGATTGCTTGACTCTTAAAATTATTTACAACCTTTATTTTAAGAGTATACTAGCTATGTGTGGTGGCATACACCTTTAGTCCCAGCATTCAGGAGGCAGAGATGGGCAGAATGTGAATGTGAGGCCAGCCTGGTCTACATAGTGAGTACAAAGCTAGCCTGGTCTACACAGTGAGTGTGAAGCCAGCCTGGTTTAAATAGTGAGTGTGAGGCCAGCCTGATCTATACAATAAGTTCTAGGCCAGCCAGGACTATGCAGTGAGACTCTTTTGAAGAAAAGAAAGAAGAATCGATAGTTTAGAGGGGAATGAAGAAACATGTAAATTAATGCATATACATGTGAATGTATTATATAAATACTATACATTGCATATAGGTTGGTAGTTTTAAGTGAAAAAAGTTGAACTTAATTTAAAACTAGAAGATGATTCACTGCCATCCATGACAATGTTGGGTCATGGGCTTTAGGAAAACTTGGCCTAGAGCTAAGTAGGTTTCTGCATTCCTTCCCCTGCTGTGTTTTACATGCTTCCTTCTCAGATGGAGTCTCATCCCATTTTATTCCAGGTGGTAAGTAATGCCCCCACTCCCGTGTTTCAAGGATGGCTTTTAAGTCTGTAAAGAGTGCCTAGAGATGCCATTGTCCAGACTGTGACATGTGCCCCCTCCTAAGGCAGGGCTTGGGTGTGCTCTCATTAGGCCAGGGGGATATGTACACACTTCTTTGACCTCAGATTGTGGTAGGGGTGTGGAAGCAGAGGTAGTCTTACAACAAGAAATAATTTGCTTGCAGAGGAAGAAGGTTCTATGGGGTTGATGTTACACCAGATGCCCCTGAAACAGGGAAACCCTCTGGGATGGCACATGATCTGTCATTTAGCATGTTAATTGGTAAGAAGCTTAAAAGGTTAGTTTGAGGTCAGGTTTAGTTGCACTTCTCATTCATTCATTCATTCATTCAACATGTAATATCCACTGCATGCCATATGCTGGGCTTAAACATGGCCACCAATTAGAGATATGAACAGGAAAATGATTTTATAATAAAAGAACACAAGCCTTGACTGAATAGGATTCACCCTAAGAGTGGGAGGGTGGTTCAGTCCTTGACAGTGCAATTTATCATTAAGTTTTACAGACGTGCCAATTCTTGTGGTATATGTTGTGGATATCGGAGAGAGAGTTTCCTTTCTGGGACCTGGTCACATTAATTCCTCTGTAGGACCTTTTAAATCTCATTTCCTCTTCCTGGAAGACTCTGTCCTCAATCTCTGGGTTGCTGGCGTCTCCTTATCAAGTCTTCAGATGTTGGCTGAAGTTCAGACCCCTCTAATAGACTATTCCCATCTATATAAAGGTCTTCCTGTTTTGCCCTGCTTAACTGCTTTTATTCTCCTCATAGGATATATTATTCCTCAAAGTTCCCCTGGTCACTTTCCCACTCATTGCATGGTCAACTGCACAGAAACAAGGACCCTGTCCATCTAGTTCCTTACCAGTGCCCCCCGAATACAATAGACACTCAAAAGGTGATGCTTTGTTAACTGACGATAAAAAATCAACAGACCTACTATGAGACAAAGGCAAGTCTTCTATGTGTAACACTCCAGACTTCAGAGAACAAAGAGCATGCCTGTTTCTTGGGAACTTGGGTTGTAAACTGTTGTAAAAGCTTTCACATGCTAATTCCACAGGACAACTTTGGGTGCAAGGGGATAACTTTGGATGTCTGTTAGTCAGGTTCTGGCTCATTGAGCCTCACAGGTGGATGTATTCCTACTCCTCTTTTACAGATAGAGGTGGATAGAGGTGAAATTGGGAAGGTAAACAGGGTTTCCAAGGACACAGAGTAGGCTGTCAAGACTCTGTCTGCTAGGACAAATGACTCTTGCTTCCTGGTGTCTGTGGCTATCGTGATGTTCTAGAAGAACAGCTTTGGCTCTTTCTCATAGACCATTTTATCTCAAGAGTCATTGGGATTGAGCCTCTCTAAATGCGTCATCAAAATATTATTGTCACTGGGTGTGTTGGAACACACTAATAATCCTTGCACCCAGGTTGCAGCTGAACTGTCCTAAGTTCAGGGCTAAATATTTCCACATTACTTTACATTTAAGAATCAGTTGCAAAAGGGTCTTGTGTTTGATTTGTGATATACATTGTATAGGTGGATCTTCTTCTTCTTCTTCTTCTTTTTTTTTTTTTTTTTTTTTTTTTTTTTTTTTTTGGTTTTTTTGGATTTGGTTTTTTTGAGACAAGGTTTCTCTGTGTAGCCCTGGCTGTCCTGGAACTCACTCTGTAGACCAGGCTGGCCTTGAACTCGGAAATCCACCTGCCTCTGCCTCCCAGAGTGCTGGGATTACAGGCATGCGCCCCTACCGCCCGGCTAGGTGGATCTTCTCTCTTGTGGTTACACATTAAAGCTTCTTTTGGAGGTGAGAATCTTAAGAGTTGCTGGGGATGAGGAAATACTTAATTTTAATACTGGCACTGTCCTATCCCAGGACACTTTGGATTTTAGAGTCACTTGGTGTTTTGATAAAGAATGTGAACTTGGGGCTGGGGAGATGTCTCTCTGCTTAAAGATACTTGCCATGCAAGTGTAAAAACCCTGAGTTTGAATCTCCAGAAGCCAAGGGAAAGTCAGACATATAGCGTAATCATCTAAAAACCCAGGGCTCCCCTGAAGAAATGGAGGGAGAGGCAGGTGAATCCATGGAAGCTTATAGCCCAGCTTGTCTGGCATCCACAGTGACACACAATAAACACATGTTCAAACAAGGTGAAAGGCTAGGACCAAACACCACAAGTGTAACTTGATATGTACTTGTACATGCTTACATATATGACTCTTCACACCCACATACATATACATTGTGTGCATGTGTGTGTGTGTGTGTGAAGCTACAGTTTTGAACCAGAGTTCTACATATGTCTCCCTTACATGCAGATTAGTACTTAACTTTTGAATCTTGTATTTCACATCTTTAAAATGGGACTAGTGTCCTCTTCCTAAGCCACAGGAATTTTGCAGTAGGGGAACAGGGTTCTAAGCAGGAAGCTACCACATCTGTCTACACGTGCTAGTTGTTGTTAATCCACGCACGTTTCCTGAATTCCTCCAGGTAATTGGTTTTCTGGGATGTTGCACTCCAGGGAATGCCTGAAATACAGGACGATTCCTCTTATCATAAAGTTAGATTAAGAAGTTTAATTTACAGAAACTATTATACGGCATGGATATCAAATGTTCTGAGCACAGACTGCAGAAGGTTCCAGAGAACTCTTGGATAGCCTTAATCTGCATAACTCTTTCCCCTGACTTATGACCACTGGAGTTTTTTTAAATCCTGGAACAACATAAAGAGTAATGGGGCATGCTTGCTTTGTCAGACTAGCCTGCAGTTAATCAACTCTAGAAGTGACCAGAAGATGCTCTTATCTGGTTCTCAGCTGGCCCATCATCTTCCCCCTCCCTCCTCGTGCACACCTTGGCTGTGATTCCCAAGCTGGCATATTTATATATCACCTTCTAGTTGCCCATCCATCCTGCTTTTTAATCCTTCTTGGTAGGCAGAATAATAGTTACTTGAAATATCTTTATCCTAATTCACAAGATACATCAGATTTCATGGCAAAGGACAATTAGAATTCACATGCAAGTAAGATTATGTGCTAACTAGCTAACAGAATGACAGATTGTCTCATATTTTTGGATGAACTCAATTAATTACAAGAATCCTCATAAATGGAGGAGGAGTTTTGTGAGAGGACCAGGGACACAGAGCATGTGAGGGATCCGGTCAACTATGTCTGCCTTTAAAGACAGAGGGAAGGGCTATGAGCCAAGGAGGCTTTCCAGCATCCAGAATCAGAGAAAGCACAAGGAAGTAGGGTTTTAACATCTTCAGAGGGAAGGCAGCACAGTGGCACTTCTGCTGAGATCTATCTTAGACTTTGGCCGTGTGAACAGTAAAATGATGTACTTACATGGTGTTAAACCTGTAACCTTTCAAATACTTATTATACTAGCCATAGGAGATGAGTACACTTTATTCAGGTGTGCCTAGCAGTTACCAAAACACTTTGATTCTTTCTTTCTCTCTCCATTTTTTCTTCTTTTCTAGAAAAAGCCATCTTCAGGGCCTTCTGGTTCTCTTCCCAAACAGATGGAGTGGAACAGTGTATGAATGCACAGTATTTCCAGAATGTAAAAGTGAGAGTGGCTGATAGAAGCTAGGGGTTTCTGTCTCTGGTAGGTAGTGAACGGTGGTCTTCAGAGCACATAGCTGCACAAGCACCAGCCACCCAGAAACCCAAGACTGAAATGAAGCTCAAGGGGACAGGTGCTCAAGTTTGAATCCCAACGCAACTCACCCACAGGCCAGTGTAGACGAAGGCACCAAAGTTTGATTCCCAACCTCCTCACACACCAGCCAGTATAGAAGGAGGCCCCAGGTGTGTGTGCACCACGAGACCATTTGGATCCACATCTCTTTCTTCTTGTTGCTCTACCATCCCCAAGGTAGCTTCTTAGAAATGCAGACTCTCTAGACCAGCCCTACCTTCCTGATGCAGAAGTTTGCATCTCAGGGAGAGGTGCTGCTGAGGACTGGGGACAGGGTTTGTGAACTAGTGTTCTACAACAGTGGTTCTCAACCTGTGGGCTGTGAGCCCCCAAGTCCATCAGAAAATACAGAACATTCTCCACAGTAACAGCAAAATTACAGTTAAGTAGCAATGCAAATAATATTATGGTTAGGGGGGTCACCACAGCATGAGAAACTGTATTAAAAGGGTGCAGCATTAGGGAGGTTAAGAATTACTGCTTTAGAATGAAGTCTTTTAGTTCTGGCACTGGTGATGTTTGGGATGGGCCCAAAGACTCTGTTGTGAAGACCTGTCTTGTGTACTTACCAGCATTTCTGGCCTTGCTCACTGTAGGCCAGTAGCACCTCCCCTTCAATCAAGGCAGATAAAAAATGGCTCCAGACATTGTCACATGTCACCATGCAGTCCCAAATTACATCTAGTTCACAGCTCTAGGGTTTTCCTTTCTTTCCTGGGACTTCACTCCCTCCATACTTCACCCTCAGAAAGGAGAGGGACCAATTTATTTTTTGTGCAAAGATCACACCCATAACTTCAAGTCTCATTCTAGTGTCATGAATTCAGTTGCAAGGCTTCACCTATGTGCAAAAGAGCCTGGAAGGCATTTGAAGGACTCTGTGCCCAAGGAGGGGCAAATGAGTATAGGGACAGCCAGCTGTCTGCTACAGGAGATTGCACAAGCGTATGATCATAGTCTCTCTCTCTCTCTCTCTCTCTCTCTCTCTCTCTCTCTCTCTCTCTCTCTCTCTCTCTCTCTCTCTCTCTCTCCTCCCTCCCTCTCCCTCTCCCTCTCCCTCTCCCTTTCCCTCTCCATCTCTTGTTCCCCTGCTCTTGCTTTCACCATCTCTATGGCTATCTCTGTACTAGGGGCGAAATCAAAGAACTTGCGCTTGACATCAGTGTGCTACACCACAGTCTGCCATGTCTCTTAATTCCCTTCTGCCAAAAAAATGCCTCCAGTTTGAAGGAGAAATAAATTAAGTATACATGTGTGTGCATGCATATGTGTATGTGTGTGTGTGTGTGTCTGTGTATGTGTGTATGTTTGTGTGTTTGTGTCGAGTGTCTATGTGTCTCTGTTTGTCAGTATCCAGGAGAAATCAGAAGACAATTTAAAGAGCATGTAGCATTTATCTAATCAGTATATTTTTATATCAAGAATCCCATACCTCCTGAACTTTCATCATCAACACAGATCTTGCAGATACGTTGCCTAAGAGGTGTGTCTACCCACCTACTGAGCGCTGGCTTTCCTCGTCAGATTTGTGCCTTCTCTGTGCCAGCGACATTTTGTTGGTAAATGAAAACTAAGTGGTTGTATAAATTTTCACAAAAATTATTTTCAGAAGAAGAAACTATGTTTCTTAAATATTTGTAAACACGGTATAATGAAATGCGTGTGTTTGGGAAGTACCCATGTATATTTAAATGTACATAGGCAAATATATTGTGTGGATTTATATAAGACATATATACACATATTTGTATATGTTCTCATATCGCTATCAGCCATGTATCTATGAACCTGTGTATCTACATATGTATGTACATATGTATGTACATTGTCTGTCTGTCTGTCTGTCTGTCTGTCTGTCACCTTTTGCCTTGGTATAACCCTTATCCCTTGTCTACTTGCCATTCTGTCATCTGATTTTCATGTGGCAACCATGGTAAATGATTGCTTTAGAGTATAAAGTCTATCATATCCCTTCCTTCCCTTTAATTTCTAAATAAGTCCATGTAGAACAAGTTGCAACCCTGGCTGGGGCATGCAAAGCCCTGCAATTCTGATGCATCCTTTTCTCTGCAGCCACGTTCATTCATCTCTTCTCTTTGCTCCTGCACTAGCCTGAGAATCTAACATGGCCTACCCCAGGGCCTTTACCCTTGCTACTCCCTGTACCTGGAATTCTTTCCATCAGTTAGTGGTGTGTCTGACATATTTCCTTCACTCATGTCTTTGCTAACCATCTTATCCTCCATATAGCCTGGTCACATAGACTTGGACTTAGCTAGCATTGCTTGGGCTAGGAACTTCCCCCTTTGGAAGGTGTCACTTTGCTGTTAGCTGAATCACTACAGTCTGTAGTTAATCCCTTCCCATTCCAGGTTTTTGTTGTGTTGATTTTTCCAGTTTTAGTTCCCTTGTCCTGGGAATTTTTGATTCTAATATAGAATCACAAAATGACTTTATCATTGCTGGGGTAAAGCTAAAAGCCATTTTTTATGTGCCTCTGCCGTTCCCCTATCCTGCTAATTAAATACATTGCCACTAGGTGGTGACTGTAAGATGTATGGCACTCAACCTCCTGGCTGGTTTTACCCCCACATCTGTTGCCCTGAAGTCAGAAATTGAGAGGCATTTTAAAAGGTTCACATTGGGGAAACAATCAGTGGGTATTGAGACAGATGTGTAGAATCTGTTTAGAATAAACTCACAGTTGAATGTCCCTCTGGCTTCCTTCTGAGCCAGATTTTTTCATTTGTGCTCAGATAAAGAAAGAATACGGTCAGGTAACACACCCTCTGGTATTAGTGTTCTCCTGATTCTCAGTGGACAGCAATGAGCATCCTGTGCTAGCCTAAATATAGGTTAAGGTGATTAATATTAGAAAATGCTATAGTGCTATACTAGGTATTGAATGAGTGTTATCCTCCTAGACTCTGTGAAAAGTACACGACAACTCTTTTAGCCAGTGAGCCCATGACCTCCCCCGGAGTCACCGAGTTCCTTCTTGAGGACAACAGTGAGCTTGCTGTCTGAAGACTGACTGTCATTCACTCCTGGATTGTCTTATTGAAGGCTTCTTGCTTTCTTTGGGAGTGGACTTTCCTCTTTTTCCATATCTCCGTCACCAAGTAGAGAAGTCACAGCCCATTTGAAAATCTCCAATCACTGTCAGGTAGCATGCCTTTAAAGAAAACCATTTCCAGTGACTGTGAATTCACTTTAGACTCAGGACTTGAGGGGCCAGGATTCATTTGCTTTATAGCATTCATCATTCCAGGTAAAATCTGAACTAAGCATAAACCCAAAGGAATTTAATAAATAGCTCCGGTATCTGAGATTTCCCAGGTGGGGGGATGGGGATCTTTAAACAATTAATATAATACTTCTGTTCTTTGAGGATGTCATATGTGCATATATTCAATATATTTTGAGCACATTCAACCCCTTTCCACCCCCAGGTCTTCCCAGGGATATTTATTTTTCAAGGTGTGGCTTAATCTTGGCTTAATGATGCCACCAGATTTTAATTTTTAGATTCTGCTGCTGAGGCGTTTGGCTACATTCATAAAACTCTCTGCACTGTAGCTATGAAGAGAGCGTTCACCTGATTCCTCTTCCTTAATTGCAGGCAACAGAGACCTCAATCTGTCCCCAAAGCTCCCTGCCTCCGAGGAGCAGAGGGTGGAGGTCAGTAGGCTTCCAGGCACACAGTACTAGGATGCAGGGATTTTTTCCTAGAGCAAAACCAGTATATAGTTCTCAGAGGGGGGAAATGTATATGGATGCCAACACAACAGATGTCTGCTTCTAGACTTCTGTGGAAATGCAGTCTTCCACTGCAACACAGCCGAGAAAATCAGAAGCACCGTGGGATCTGCTGGCTTGTGTGCAGACAGAGGGCTGGGTCGGAGTCTCTCTTCTGCTTTTGTCCTGAGGTGAATTCCAACAGTCTCCAAAACTTCCGTTGTTCTGTTGCTCTGCTAGGAAAGAGGGCAGGGTGGGAAATGGAGAAAGAAGAGACTGGTCCAGTCTTTGAATTTCAGGTGTTAAGTCCTGGGGGAAAGTTGAAAGAACCCATCTCTAGAAGTCACTGGTTGTTTATTTGGAGTATTTTCCATTTCTGTCACTTCCGTAGCAACTCCTAGCACTGCCTGGGAAAAATTAAAGGGACTCTATATCTTGCAAGAGAATTCTTCAAATAGCAAGTAAATCATTCACCACATTAAATCTTCCTGCCCAGGATCCCTTCCAGTAGAGAGGGAGAAACAAACGTCTTGGCATTTGATCAGCCTTAATATAACAACCAGATAGCCCAGAATCTCAGAACAGCCTTGGCTCTGCTGTTTTATCTTCCTTACTTAAGGTGAGGCTCACAATAAAGAATTAAGTGGGATTTAGTTTTCTGTGATTTTTGTGAGACCTTTTTAATGAAGATAAACCACTATTTTGAGGCAAACAGAATCAACTTTGTCAAATCTAAAGTCTTGGTGTTTGTTTAAACAGATATGTCTTGTGAGTGTGTGGCTGTCTTTATACAGCAGCAATGCTACCATCTTTAGCATGCCAGAGTGTGATAGTCTTATAATCTCTAAGATCCCAAAGGATCTTTCTGAAGACACATTAGGACACTTGAAGACCTTGACTCATTTATCAGGCACAATAGGTACAGGTCAATTTCCTGTATGATGCTGGGACAGCTGCATCCCCCCTTCTGTCAGTCTTTGTGTGTCTGTCTCTGTTTCTCTGTGTGTGTGTGTCTCTCTCTCTCCCTTTCTTTCTCTCCTTCCTCCTGTTCCCCCTTTCATTAGCTTACTCTCATGTCCCTCTCTTGTTCCTCCCTTCTTCTTTCCCCACACCTCCTCCCCATCCTTCTCCATCCCCATCCTTCTCCCCATCCTTTTCCTGCTCCCCACCCTTCTCCCCATCTTTCCCTCCCTCCTCTTTCATGGCACTGGAGATGGAACAGGTGGTTTTGTGTCCTGGGCAAGCAGCCTCCTACTGGAACATGCTTCAGCCTGTCTTTGGACTTCTTGGCAGCTCCATGTCTTATCTGCTTTTTGCTCTTGCTGTCTGATTCCCACCCTTTCCTTTAGCTGAGCCCCACCACCATGATGGAGACAGGAGAGAGGTACTTTCCTCATTTCCTTCAAGACGGAGGAATTAGGAGTGGCAACAAAACTACTTCTTTTGGCCCTTGCTGTCAGAAAAACGTTAATCTACCAATTTCCTGTGACTTGTTTTCAGATTCTGAAGAATTATAAAAGGTTCTCGTATTTCAAAGAAAGGTGAAATTTAAAGACAGATAAGAACTTCACTTGAGTGATTTTTTCTCCCTTTACAGAAACTGCACTTTGGATGTTCTTAGCAACAATAGTTACCTTCCATAATTTTTCAGGAGACTGAAACAAGCCAAACCCACAGGGCCGTGTGTGTGTGTGTGTGTGTGTGTGTGTATGTGTGTGTGTTTGTGTGAGTGTATGCCATTGTTGCATGTTGAGGTCAGGACCAGTGCTGTTGGTCATTGCCTTTAATCTTTAGGCAAGGTTTCTTTGTTGTTGTCTTATACACCAGGCTAGGCGACTAGGGGGCTCCCAAGGAGTCTTCTATCTCCATGTCCCTTTGTCCTGAAGTTGTACTGGGATTACAAATGTGAGCCACCATGTCTGGATTAACATGGGTTCTGGAGATCCCAGTTCAGTTCTTCATGCTTACATGACAAACATTTTACGGAATGTCTTTTAACATTCGTTAATCTTCCAAGCAACCTCTAATGATGACAGATTTTGCATTTTAAGGGGAAAGTGAGCATAGAGAGGAAGGAATGATTACCAAATATACCTTGGTTACTGCTGGTGCAGCTTGGGTGGGAACATGAGCTTGTAAGTGTTTGCAAACCTTTGTCACAGCAAGAGGCTACTTCCTGGGAAGAAACAATGCTGAGGCAGTTCTGTTCACTGTCTGTGCTTGACAGGTGGAGCATTTCCTCAGAGTTCCTTTCTACAATCAAATCCAACATATCTCTGTCTTTGTGAATAGATTCCAGTGCCCATATCTGGGCTCCTGGAGAAGTCAGAGCATAGACTGATGTGGAAGAATGGAGACTGTCTTCCTATTAAAGGTCTCAGCATTTGGAAGGACTTGAGAGAGAGAAGGAGGGAGGGAGGGAAAGAGGGAGGGAGGGAGAGAGAGGTGGCACACACACACACAGAGGCACACATACAGAGACAGACACCACACACACATATACACACACACACAGAGACACAGATAGCACACACACACACACACACACACACAGAGGGGGGGAGAGATTGAGAGAGGGAGAGAGAGAGAGAGAGAGAGAGAGAGAGAGAGAGAGAGAGAGAGAGAGAGAGGGAGGTTGGTTTTCTGAACCTGGCTGTGTGCTGCTAATTTCAGAGACTTGGAGACTCGGCCGCCCCTTTCCTGTGTGGGGCAGCTGAGGGATGAAAATTCCCCAGTGCTGAATCTTCTTTAAAAGCATCCCTGTTGTTCAAGCTCTTTCAAGACAGTGTGCATAGTGGAAAACAAATCTTGTGGTCACCTTGTGTGGGTGTGCCCTGACCCTGTTGGCTCTGCAGGCCTCTTGGTGGCTCTGGAGGGAAGGCCTGGTGACAGCATCATCCAGGAGCTTGCTCTTTGACACAGTAGCATTTCTGTCTTATTCTTAGTCTACAGAAATGTTTTGCCTTTGAGACTCCTTTGACAGTTGTCTTTGGAAAAGTTATAAGTGAGTAGAGGAAGTGTGTATGTGAATGAGTGTGAGTGTGTGTGTATGTGTGTGTGTGTGTGTGTGTACACCTCTGAGGGCATATTATGGAGGCTCAAGGTTACTGTAGGGTGTCACCTCTGTTGCTTTCCTGAGTTTTTGAGACATTGTCTCAATGAATTGTTCTGCCTAGACAGGTTGGCCAGTGACCCCATGGGATTTGCCTGTCTCTACCCTGTCAGCCTTGGGGTACGGGTGTGCTGTCATGTTCAGATCTTTCCATGGTTGCTGAGGGTCTGCCCTGAGAGCCCCATGTTTGGGCAGCAGGTTCTTACCCAGTGAGCCATCTCCTCAGACCCTGACAATGTGTGTGCATGAATGGCATGTGGGCTGACTTCAGTGATAAATAGATCTCTCCCCTGTTATGAAGCTCTGTGAAGAACTAAATCAGAATTAAATGTTGAACAACTTACTCAGTGGAATAGGGTGTAGCTGAGAGTTAGAACACTGAGTACGGTAAGCTTCTGTGAGTGGCTTGTGGCTTCTAACCCCAGCACCAGGAAGTACAGACACAAGCAACTCTACTGAACCCTGAATCCAGTCTGTCCAGGAATTCCCCCATGGTTCTGCATCTTTGTAGAGATTGTGTCCTGTTTTTGTCTCTTTCCAGTCTTGGGAGATGTGCAGAATGAAGTACGTTCTAATGCTTGCTGTTTAGGTCATATGGATTATGTGTTTAGCGGAGACAACTGATCGTACTGAATACAATAGCTGTTGCTAATATGGTAGTGGATGTTCTTCCATAGATTTAGTCCTTGTGAAGTATGTGTGCATGATCTCTTTCAAAATGGTGAATTTTAAAAATAACTTTCCTTCTTCACCTAAGAGTAGATTGTGAGTATCTTCCTCTGTCTAAAATATGCTCCTATGACATAATTTCAACACTTTTCATGATTTATAAACAACAGGGATATTAGTCAATACCCAATAAGGGGGGAATATAGACAATGTAGTTTTATATTTGGGAATCCTCACAAAATTTGAAACCCAGCACATGTAGATTATAGAGATAAGTTGTAGCATGGAATGAAACAAATGGAACCACATAAGACAGCACCAAAGATAACAGAAAAACCTGCTAGAGAATCAGAAGGGTGTGGGGAAGTGAGGATGAACTCAGAGACCTCAGCAGCCACAGGGGGAAGACAGGTAGATTTGGGGTAGATTTGCATCTAAGAAATTGAAAGTACTTCAATACAAGAAAAGTCTCACCCACAGAACTCACTGGGAGCTAGCTATCCTAAACAAATATCACAGGGGCAGGGTGACTTGAACAGATAAATTTATTTCTTACAATTCTGGAAGCTGAACATCCAGGATTAAGGTATCCATGGGGTTACTTTCTAGACCCCCTCTAAGCTACTTGTGCCTTTGTGTAGTTGTTTTTCTGTGTATGCCTGTGTCCTGGTCTCCTCTTCCCGTGTGTGTCCCTCATGGCAAACCAGAATGTCTAGTGGTTAACTGACAGTAAAATGTCTCAGAGTCAGGTACCTTGGACATTGTTAGTACCTCTGTATCTCCTCCTCTTGGACAGGCTGCATGGGGAGCTGTGGCTCTTGGGCAGCTGAGTTATTTCCCTTCCTGTCTTACTAATTCTCTTTCTAGTTGGCATACTTTTCCCAGGTCATGTTCCTATATTTTGGTGTTTAAGTGGGAATCCTTGTACCTAATCCCCTCTTCTTAGAAGTACATTAGACATATCAGGTAAGACCCACCCCCATTTGATTTCATATTGACCCAGTTGTGCTTTTAAAGACTGTCTCCATGGGCAGCCACACTCTGAGGTTTGGGGTGGGCCCTAGTGTTTGGATTTCAAGTGACACAGATGCAGAAGCTAGCTGAGGAGCTGGAGGGCCCAGCCTTGGCTGCCCTGGAGTCTCTGCTATCCCCACTCCTCCTGAGCTGCCAGGACAAGGTGGCACAATCCCTCCATGCTAATATATGGCCAGAGTTCTTTAGATATAGATTTATATTACTATTCTAAAATAAATAAATAAACAATGCAAAAGATTAATCCCTCCCTTCAGAGGACAAATATTTCAATCAACAAATGGGCAAATGAACAGAGGGCTTTCCAAACATAGAACAAATGGCCAATAAATGCATGGAAACTAATCAACATCTTTAGCCATGAGGCAGGTAAAGATAGGAGAGTGCACTGAGATGCCATCTGACCCTAGTTAGAAGGCTATCACTAAGAAGCAGAGCAACCATCACCACAAACAAAAAACAAAGCATGTGTTGGGGTATCTGGGAAAGGCTCTTTACACTGTTGGTAGGGATGACAATTAGTGTAGCCACTGGGAGAACTGGTATAAAGGTCTTTCCAAAATCCAGAAGTAGAGCTGTCATATGATCCATTTATACTACTCTTCCCTATCCCCCCACCATGTGTGTGTGTATGTGTGTATGTGTGTGTGTGTCTGCATGTGCATACACACACGTGTGCTCAAATAAAAGTTGGTAATAGACAGCTGCACGTCCATGTTGACTACAGTATTATTCACAATATCCAACTTATAGAATCAGCTGTCCATCAGCAGGTGAATGGATAAAGAAAATGTGGTATATATAAACAGCAGAGTATTAGCCATAAAGAAGAATGATACTGTATGTTGGGACATGTATGAATAAGAGATCATTGACTTGCCAAGGCAATGATTACACATTCCTCCTTAGATGTAAAACTAGGAAAAAGAGGATATGAAAGTACAGAGGGTGTTATTAGAGATGCGGGGAAATGGGTAAGAAAGAGTAGTAGGGAAAGAATATGACCATGGTAGGTCATATACATGTATGAAAATGACATAAAGGAATCCATTGCTTTACATAATTCATGTAATTAGCTAATTAGCACAATGATAAAGACATCTCCTCTGTGGCTCACATTCTGCTTCTAGCACTGCGAGCCTCATTTCCTGGCATGGAGTCACAGCTTACTGTGACTGTGTTTCCTTACTGTTGAGTGGTTATTCTAGGGAGATGACAGTGGTGCAACCAGACAACACCAGAAGCTACAGGCCTTGAACACTGCTGCTGATGCCAACCACTGGCAGATGCCCAGGCTGTTTCTCTCATCATGTTATTACCCCATTTTACAGGATCTTGGAAATTACAGTTTTACAATGTTGAGTTGCAGTGATGGGAAATACTGGAGTCAAAGCCATCGATACCTTCAGGCCTCCTGTTGGTCTGTTTAGCTTTCACTGTTCCTTGGCTTTGCTTTTCTGGGTACTGTTTCCTGTCATTAGACCATGAACTGTTTCTATGACTGCAAGGGGAAAGCTAGTTCACTGTTGGATAATGACTCTAAACCAATGGGTTGTATCATGGTTTATTTGACCACACCTTTCTCGATGCATATCTCTGTGGTCTCCATCTCTTGAAGGTGCTTTCAAAGAAAGCTGCAGAGATTTCTGTGTCCCCTGGAGACCACTTGTTAGGGAGAAAATGGAAGGAGTTTGCATTTAAATTTTTTTGATACATGTTAAAAGTTGTGAGAGTACGTGCTTACTTTTGAGTTCCTGAAAGAGACCTTCATGTTATCACCAAGAAATGATATAGATTTAGGAAAAATGGGCTCCTTTTGTGCCCCAGGCACCCGCTGGCCCTTGATAAAAGCTTTTAATAATAAGGATGCTGACTTCTTGTACGATTACCATGAGATGAAAGAAAATATGTGGTTTGAGTGTGTGTATTGCTCTTAGAAGCTCTTATTTAGAGGTTAGTTTCTATCATCAAAATAACACTCTGCGCTCCTTTCTCTTCTGCATGAAAGGAAGAAAAAGTAAATACTTCCCTTCTGCTTTGAACTGCTGCAGAATCTGTTTCTCTATAAAGCTGAGGATTTGTGGGGAGGCCAAGGACTCCTCTTCTTACACAATTTCCCCCCATGTGTGTTTAAGCAAATAAACAGGATGGTTTTAGCCCTAGAACAAGATTATTTTTCTGGGGTGATGATTTGTGGCCGATGGCAAAGCTCATGAACTGTGTCTCTGTCCCCCACATGGAGGGTCTCTGCAGCACAGCACTGCTCTGCAGTTTTCTGAGAAGTACAGATTAGCACTGACCGGAGAGCAGATCCCAAGTCAGACTTTGTGTGTGTGTGTGTGTGTGTATATGTATGTATTGCATGTGGTGTATATATGTATGTATGTATGTATGTATGTATGTGTATGTATGTATGTATGTATGTATGTATGTATGGTATATGTATGTGGTATGCATGTGTGTGTCTGTCTGTTTTGTATGTGGTATATTTATGTATGTATGTATGTATATGTGTGTATGTATGTGTAGTGTATGTATGTGGTATGTGTGATGTATGTGTCTGTTGTATATGTGGTGTATATATGTATGTATGTATGGCATACTTATGTGTGATGGATGTATGTTTGTCTGTTTTGTATGTGGTGTATGTGTATGTATGTATGGTGTATATGTGTGGTATATGTGATATATGTCTATATATGTCTGCTTTGTATGTGGTGTATGTGTATGTATGTACATATGGTGTACATGTGTAGTATATGTGATATATGTATGTATGTTTGTTTTGAATGTGGTATGTGTGTGTGTATGTATGTATGATATATGTGTATAATGTGTGTTTGATGTATGTGTGTGTAGTCTATGGTGTGTGTGTGTGTGTGTGTGTGTGTGTGTGTATGTGTGAACAACAATAGGCTGGACCTCTGAAGGCTGTTTTTCTAGCATAAGCCCTGAAGACAGGGATGATGGAAGAAGACTGGAGCTGAGTAGCATTTCAGGAGTTGATGTGCTATGGAACACAGGAAGCTGCGTTCCATAGATGATGGGGGTTCATTTGGTACAATGGTTATGATAGCTTTCAAATTCAACAGACTCATTTATGTACTAGAATTTCACTAAGATGAGTTATTGTGGGTGGTATCCATTGCCTGTATATTCTGTTATGGAGATACTCCCTGACAAGAGTGTTTGTTTTCATGGAAGGATGCTCCTTTTGCGCCTTACTGTAATCGAAGCTGCTATTTGTCTTTTCAATGTTGGTTGAACGTGTAAGACTATAGAATAACAACTGCATTTCCTAGTTGCACATCTGCTTGATGTGGTTAATGAGGTTGGGTTTGGACAAATGGGATTTAACAATAGATGGTGTGTGTAATTTCTTGGCCTTAAAAATATGTGTTTCCCTTTTCCTCTGGTGGAAATGAGAATATGATGGTTAGACCTTGAACTGTCTGGAGGCCCTGTACAGAGAAAGCCACATATTGAAAATTGTGGGGCAGCAAGATAGAAAGAGCCCAGTGGGAGCCCTTTGGATAAGACAGGAAGACATTCCTGTTTTCTTTAAGCCATATCATTTTGGGGTTTCAGTTGCTCTTCGCTAAGTATAACTGGAGAAGATGCCTCTGCCTTTTATGTCCCAGACACTGTGCTGAGGCTCAAGCAGCTCGTTTTATGAAGCCCGTCGAGAAAACATTTGTTGTTATCTTCATTGTCTGGATGAAGCAACAGGTATAGAACAAGTCGGGGGGGGGGGGTGGAGGGGGTGGGGGGGCTGTGTCCAGATAGCAAAATAGCAATGGTGTGTTCCTCTGAGGGTCTGTGACCTCTTCCCTCCAACCATGGGGTTTTTACCAAGTTTACAGTATTAGACACGAAGTTTTCCTGTGGATCTGGCCCAAATTTCAGTCTGAATTTGGTTGGTTACCCCTATAGCAGGCATGTCACTGTTTCACCAGCAGGCATAACTTTCTGGGCAGGTTGGTTCATAACTGTGCAAGAGTGTTGATTTTTTACCCCACAGCCTGTGTAGTACCTTTTAGGGATATGAAAGTTACCCATAGGGAGGAAGCGTTAAGCTCCATTTCCACTAACTCTCTCTGTCTAGTAAACAAAGCTTGTGGTGTCCTCAACAACAGGGTCTTATTGTCTGAGTTGTAGTGGGCAAGCTAGCCATGGCAAGAGCTCTCATGGTTTGGGGGCCTCTCTTACTGTTGTTTTGCTGTGTGAATATAATATCAAATTGCTTTCACAATACAAATGTTCATACCCATAGATTAGTGCTACTTATAGCATTGGTCAGAGGAACTTCTGTTTGCAGTGGCTTAGAATTAACACAGAGGCTCACAGCTCATCAAATGAATGAGAATCAGTAACTATTGAATCTTGTTGTCCAAGACTCAGGGACTTTACAGAAAAGGGGGTGGTGGAAAGAATGTGAGGGTGTAGGATGGGAAGGAGTGCTAGGAAAAGTTGCTTTCTAGATATGGTGTGACTCTCATACCGTGAACTCATAGAAGTCTGGGTACCAAGTCTGAGCCCACCCTTCTCCAAGGAGTTTTAGCAATTGATTATCGCTGGGAGAGTAGAGTTGTGTTTCTCAGTGATGTCGCCACTGGTAAGTTGTCCTTGCCCAAGTGAGTTGTTCCTGCTTATTCAGGCATCCCTAATTAAATGCAGTGGGACACAGACAACAAACAGTAAGGACAGGGCCAGGGAGGTATGGAGGAGAAGGAGTTCCATGGGAAAGGAAGAGGACAAGAGAGAATGAGAAAGAGAATATGATCAAAGCACATTGTATGTATGCATTTCTGAGAGGATACATTTGAGATGAGAATTAATCACAAGTGGTTTGCCCAAGATTATAAACAAAATACCCTAAAGACTGTGCACCAAAAATTATCTTCCACTTAACCTGTTTGAAACCAGCTTTTGATCTTCATGTGTCCCAGGAGGACTCTGACATCTGCTGTGTGACATCTACTGTGACATCTGTGTGATGCTCCCTATTGTGCCAAGCACTGTGCTTGGTGCTGGAGAGAGAGCGAGAGAGAGCAACAGTAAGCACAAGTGATGGGTGCTTGCTCTTGGCGTCTTCTGGTGTGGGAAGCAAGAATCAGTGATGTGAACTGAAGCTGAAATGACAAGCACAGTGAGTACTCAGAAGGCGTGGACCCAGGGCAGCCAGAGGGCATGACAAGAATACCAGTGGCTCACAGGGACAGGACTTAAACATCATGGTAGGAGCATCCCTCTAGGTGTGTCTATGAGGGTGTTTCCAGAAAGGAAAACTTGGGAAGAGTCTGCTGAATAAGTAGCATTCCAAATGAGATCTTAAGGTTGAATGGGTGAACTCTGTGTGTGTGTGTGTGTGTGTGCGCAAAGACATTACAGTTGGAATGTGCATTATATGTTGGGAAAATTAAAAGCATGTTGTGGTGGGTCTGTGCAGAAGAGGGAAGTATGTACTGTATGAAGTTGGAAAGGGAGCCATTTGGAGATTTGTAAGCCAGGTCACAGATGTGGAGAGTGCTTTCTGGGAGCCACAACTATGGAAAGGTGTATACTTTGGAGTAACTGGTCTGTTGCTATATGTGTAATGTACTAGGGGGATGAGAATCAGTGCACGTTAGAAATTCCCACAGTAGTTCAAAACAGGCTGGGGTGGCTTAGACTAGGAAGGTGGCAATTACTCTGAAAGACACCTGGGAAAGGGCATGTTGTGGCCTTGGAGGACTGGAAAGGGAAGTCAGCAGGAATGTCTGGGTTTCTGGCCTGTGTTGCCTGCACGCTGGCTCTATTCATTAAAATAGGGAACATAAAGAGGAAAACACTGGGGTGAGTAGAAACCACTTGCTCAGTTAACCTGTCCAGCAACCCTCTGTCCAGCAAGAACCCCGTCATATGACTGTGGTTTCAGGTTGCCCTGCTTAGCTCCCGCTGACCTGTGGCTCATGTTTGGCCACAAGATTGGTACAGAGTGAGGCGTTCACAGATTCCTTTCCCCAGCTTTGTAGACCTGCAGTGAGTGAGGGGATTTGCCTTTGGAGTTAAGAACTATGAGGGTAAAGTGCTGTGGCCATTTCTGGTCATGAGAAAGCCGTTCCTTGTTCTGGGAAAGCCAAGACTTAGTTGAAGATCAGGAGAGATGAGAGATAGAGCAAAAACCCGTCTTTGTTCTTGTGTTCCAGAATTCATGCATGCTCGTCTCACTCTGTTGCTAGCTTCTTGGACTACTATATTTTGTTTGGAGCTTTAAACTAGTTTGGGGTAGGTTTCTCACATTTTCCTTGGGCCCTGGATTAGTTAGGCAAAATGAAAGTTTAAATCCAAAGCATTGAGATTCAGATGATTCTGGGCCATGCACGGATAGATATGAGCTAGGCTACTGGAGGTATGTATCCGAGCTTGTGGAAAGCAGGATAGGAGCTGGAGCATAGGGAGTTGTCAGAACAAAGGCACAATCAAAGCCACACAGTATTTTTTTGCTGTTTTGCAGTAAGAGAAATGGGTTTAGGATTGGGCTTTGAAAGTAATTGGAGAATGCAGAAAGTCTGACTTGTAAAGAAGCAAGATACAGGAAGCAAAGATACAGGAGGGAGATAGGAAAAAGGCAGTTTTATGGAGCTTAGTTTTAAAAGGGAGGGGGTGACGAACTGTGCTGAATGTCTCTAAAAGATGTTAAGAAACAAAGTCTAAAAAAACGTCCTTTTGATTTAGATTCAGATTGAGGAAGGGTTGACTTTTTAAGATGTGTCTTAGCATTCTGCAAGCTGAGAGAAGCCAGATCCAACAGCAGCAATGTCTCAAGGGGCCAGGGAGAGCCGTGTGGATAGATCCACACTTAGTTTAGGGCTCAGGAACTTGGGGAAATGGACCACCCCTTTAGCTGGCAGTGAAGGTATCTTATTGTGCTTTAGGCACTGTCTTCCATGTGGTGGGAGGGCATCGATAAGAGCACATTGTTACCTTGTGAAACTTCTGCCTAGGTAAGATGACAGACAAGCAAATGACAAGCACAATTTAGGTTAATAAATGCAGAATGTGTCATTTTGGATACTTCTGGCTGTAAGGAAGAGAAGACGTAATGAACAGTGACTTAGGACATTTAGAATTCACTTAGCTAGAAATCGAGGTAGGTGGTCCTGGAGTAGATTTAGCAGCTTACTGGTGTGTGACAGACAGGTTGCTTATATCCTTCTATTCTGTCATGTCACCTGTTGGGTTTTAGACTCTTATTTCAGCATGGTGTGAAGATGGCAGGTGAAGGTCTCAGCATCATGTATACAGGGGAGTGTGCCAAGAGGGAAGAGGCAGAGTAGTAACAGGACTGTCTGTTTTCTAAGGTAGATTTTTAGTATTTTGCAGAGAAAAATTCCTTCCAGAATATAAAAGTTTACTTCTTTGGCACCAGCCACAACTGGCTTGGCTGTATCTTTTTTTTTGTATTACCCATATATTAAAAAAATATCTGTTGATCAAAAACCATGGTTCTAGACAACATGGCAGATACAACGTAAATGCAGTGAGTATAAGAGAAACCTTCTTCCTAGATAATATGAAATCCAAGAGTAGTGGTGCCCACCTGTAGTTTGGGTTACGCACAAGGCTGAGGCAAGAAGGAAGCTTGAGCTTAGGAGTTCAAGGTTAGTTTGTCAACCTAGAGAGACACTGTCCAAAAACTAATGGGGGCTGGAGAGATGGTTAATTTGCTGAAGTGCTGACTTCATATACATGGGATCGGAGTTTGAATTCCCATCACTCATATAAAAGGACTAGAGTGGTGGCATGTTCCTGTGCACACATGCAGATACATGCATGAACTCACAAATGAAAGGATCACATACAAAATTGTTAGAGTCTGACTCAGTAATGGCCCTAGGTCTCAGTGTTGCATACAGTGCCGTGGGAGTTACGTTCCATTGGGGATGGCAGAAGGAGTGAGATGTTCCATGAGTAATGCTGAGAGAGTTTGAGAAGCAAGTCAGATACAAGTGGAAGGTAGGGAAGGCTTGTTGGATAGAAATGCTGCAGCAAATGAATGATTTAGGGTAGAGCATTTATCTTTGTTTATTTTTAAGATTTTAAAACTTTCATCTTTTTTTTTTTTTTTTTTTGCATATGGGTGTTTTGCCTGCATGTAGGTCTGCATACCATATGTGTGCCCAAATGACCATGGACCAGAAGAGGGTTTCAGATCCCCTGGAACTGGGGTTACAGTTCATTGTAAGCTGCCACATGGGTGTTAGGAATAGAGCCAAGGACTACTGGAGGAGTAGCCAGGGCTCTTAACTTCTGAGCCATGCGTTCATCCTCTGGGTAGAAATCTTAGCTAGTGGGGAATAAGCTTCAATCTTGGCTATGAGTGGCAAGACTGAGATGTTGCAAGGAGATTCACGTGACTAGAACAAGCGACTACTTACTAGAGTAAGTAAGGACAGTTGGATATATGTGCCTGTCTTCTCTTGGACCACTCACTCAGAGGCTACAAAGGAGAACAGACTATCAGAGCAGCCCGAGTCATCCTTGAGGGCTCAAACAAATGACCAGTTTTATTAGCAAGGGTCTGAGGGGAATGCTTGCTGGATTTAAGGGCCATGGTGTCTTAAAGGAAGTAGCCTTCTGAAAAGTTAGGGGCTTTAGGGATAGGCATTTCATTTAAATAAAGAATACATGGTTAAGTTGGGAAGAGCATCAGGCACAAAATGAATAGCATGTACAAAAGTGTATTACATGTGTATTCTCTATGTGAGATAAAACCACCCTTCTCTTTAAAGTACCCACAGTGAACTTCTTTCCTGAAAAGAGGCTGTGGGGAAATATTATATTTCCATTGCTGTAACAAATACCCAGGATAAATCAACTTGGAAAGTGGAAAGACTTGTTTTGTCCACAATTTAGGTTTTGTTCAAACCACTATCAGTTGGGCCCATTGGTCTGGATCTGGGGTGAGGTGACAGGAGTATTGACAGAGGAGACACCTGACTTCAGGATAGCCTGGAGACAGAAGAGGAAGAGGCTGGAACCCCAGTGTCCCCTTCACAGACATGCTTAAAAGTGACCTGACTTCTTTTCCTTGGACTCCACCTCCCCAGTAGTACTACAGACTGGGTCCCTGGGCTTCAGCCCTGGGGTCTTTGGGAAACATTGACAACCCAAACTGTAGAAGGTACAGAAACCCTAATGAGAGCCTAGCATGACTGTCCTCTGAGAGGCTCTTCTAGCAGCTGGCAGAAACAGATGCAGATACTTACAGCCAACCATTGGACTGAGGTCTGGGACCCCTGTGGAAGAGTTAGGGCAAAGATTAAAGGAGCTGAAGGGAAGGACAAACAGAATCAACTAACCCAGATTCCTGGTAGCTCCCAGAAATGAAACCATCAACCAAAGAGCATACATGGGATGGTGCATGACCCTGGGGAACATATGTAGCAGAGGACTGCTTTATCTGGCTTCAGTGGGAGAGGATGTACCTAATCCTGTAGAGATTTGATGCTCCAGGGAAGGAGGACATGGGAGACTCAGGGCAAGAGGAAGGTGGGTGGGTGGATGGGTCAGCGGGGTGAGTGGGTAGGTAGGGGATGGGGAGCACCCTCTCAGAGGCAAAGGGGAAGAGGGATGGTCTGAAGGACTCATGGAGAGAGGACCATGAAGAAGAACATTTGGAATGTAAATAAATAAAACAATTGAAAGAATAAAACAAATCTTATTTTTCCCCATGAAGGCATATGTCTGTGTAACAGTGACTCTCCACTCTATGCTGTCTCTATTAGCAATCCCATTGACGTGAGCCAACATCCTTAAGTTACCTGACTCCCTTTTTTTTTTAGGAGTGCTGGAGCAAGTTTAATTCAAAGTATTTGTTAAGTGATTTCCTTTACTCGTTTCACAGTTTTACAGAATCAACCACAGTTTTAAAAATTAATTGTTCAGATATGTTTGTATGTATGTGGAGAAGGAAGGTGCACTCATTCCTTAGTGCACGTAGAGTTCAGAAGATGACTTGTAAGAGTCTAATAATATCGCTTTCCATTATGTATACCCCATGAATCAAAGTCAGATCATGCGACAAATGTCTTTACCTAGTGAACCATCACATTAGCCCCCATGTTTTCTTCAGAATCAGCTTTGTGTTCTTTTTTTTTTATTCGATATATTTTTTATTTACATTTCAAATGATTTCCCCTTTTCTAACCCCCCACTCCCCGAAAGTCCCGCAAGCCCCCTTCTCTCTCCCTGTCCTCCCACCCACCCCTTCCCACTTCCCTGTTCTGGTTTTGCCGAATACTGCTTCACTGAGTCTTTCCAGAACAGGGGGCCACTCTTCCTTTCTTCTTGTACCTCATTTGATGTGTGGATTATGTTTTGGGTATTCCAGTTTTCTAGGTTAATATCCACTTATTAGTGAGTGCATACCATGATTCACCTTTTGAGTACCTGACTCCTTTTGACTCTGATGTACCCTGTGTGACTCCTGCTGACCACTGCCCTGGAAACCAGAGCCTGCCAGGGTGTTTATTTGTAGACAGTAATTTATCCTTCCATGACATGTCACCTTAAAATGCAAACTGTGAACCTGGTAGTGGTGGTGGCTCTTTTCTTTAATCCCAGAACTCTGGAGGCAGAGCTAGGAGGATCTCAATTTTTAAAGGCCAGCCTGGTGTATAAAGTGGGTTCTGGGACAGCTGAAGCTAAACAGAGAAACCCTATCTTGAAAAACAAACAAACAAACAAACAAACACCATACACCAAACTGAAACAAAATGCAAATGGTTCTCATTCCAAGTCCTCAGACAAAGCCCAAGACTTATAGTTCTGCTGCTCCCTACCCGGAGACTCCATGAAGAGGATTAGCTGGCTTCCCAGAGGCACCAAGTGCCTTGATCTATGTCCTCTGTACCATTCCTTTATTAAAGCCATTTTATTTGTATATGTCCAATGCACAACCTGCCTGGAGACTACCCTGTTCTTCTGGCTTATTTTACTTTGCCTTTCAGTCAGTGAGAAATGAACGTAGCCCCGTGGGGAACTGCCTTTATCTCTTAGACAATACAAGGCACGGGCATATGGGCAGAGAATGATGAGAGGAAGGTCACAGCATTTTACCACCTCAGATGGCTCTGAGGAGAGAGATGGAGATTCCATCTGCTGAACATGGATCCTTAAGAACATGGGCCAGTCATGTGACATGGACCTTTAAGCCAACTGCTTGACTCTGAATATTTATTATGCAGCCTGCTGGCTATGTGGCCTTGGGTAGTTGTGTGTGACTCAGTTTAAGCATGTCTAATACGAAGGCATTAACAGTATATCCTTCATGAAGGGGTGACAAGGTTCAAATGAGAGGCACATGGAAAGCTCTGGAACATAAATTCTCACAAGGTAAAGCAGGAGACGTGGAGATTATTTTAAAAAGGAGAAGCCAGCTCCCTGTAGGCTGGGGGGTAGTTCAGAGGATATTTCTGCCCATTGTGCTCCTTAAGCATGGAGATATCTTTTCTTAAGACCTCATTGGCTCCAGCTAGGGAGCTGTTCTTTCTAATATTGGGTGACTGTTTTAGCGACTGTCTGTGAACGGTGTGGGCAATGCATATATAAGTCACATTCATGATAAGGAACTCCAGTGAAAGCCCACACATGCGCAAACCACCCTGGTTTACAGCCAGACTTGCTCAGCAGCCCCGGAAGGATGGGGTTGTCCCTTAGAGTGAGATCTTTTCTTAACTCTCTTTGTTCCAACAAACTATTTATGAGGCCTAGGAGTTCTTCCTTAACCAAGAATCAACTTAATTTGTTGGAGTCCTCAGAGTCTTCTACCCTCAACCTTTTTGTTTGTTTGTTTTTGTTTTTTTGTCTCTAATGGGCCTGCCTGGAGGCAGATGGTTCTGACTCTTCTAGACTTCCCTGCCAGTGAACATGCTCTTTGCAGGGTTGCTCTCTGAGTCACACACCACATGCAGCAGCAGCAGCAGCACCTGCCCTGGACTCTCTTTGCACAGCACAAGCATTGTGATGTCATGATCCTATTGACAGTGGAGAAAGATCTGGAAACCAAGGCCTCCCTTCTGGGGTATTGGTGGGTATGGGGGCAGAGGGTGGGGCAGGGCATATTAAATGAAGTCATTATTGTTTATTTTTTTTTTTTGATGTAAAAGGGGGCTCTACCAAGTTCTTTTCAAAAAGAAAACAACATGTTCTTCTGAATGTGAAGCTACCACTAGACCCTGAAGTACAGAGGGAGTGTGAAAATCCTTGTCAACTTTTAGAAGAGGTCAGGCCATTGATTACCCCTTTGGCTCTTTACAAATGAATGCCATTTTAGATTTGCATAAGTGCTGAAGACCAAGATGGCTGCTGTTCCCCTCAGGCATGGCAGCCTCAGCAGGACTTTGCAACTGTCTCTCAAAGGCAGGCTTCCCTTGGTTTCCCCTGAACAGTTGGATACTGCTTTATCTCCCTTTCTCTGTTTCTTTCTTGCCCTATCATCTCCCTCTGTTTTATTCTTTTCCAACAGAAGCAATCACCTGTGTGTGTTACAATGTGAAGACACATACCATACTTTTAATTCTGAGCTATTTTATTTTTCTTCTGCATCATCTCCTAGGCCTATGCTGCTCTCCTAAGTGGCCTGGTCTGCAAGCATCTTCAGGATACCTTTCCTATCAGGGCATCCGTGGAGTGGGCGACTCCCCCAGCATTGCATTTATCAGTTCTGTCACCAGCCATTCTGTTTTAGGGACTATCTAAGACTGTGATTTACTTACCACAGCCATGATTGAAAAATAGTCCCCATTTGGCTGTTAATAATAATTAAACAGAAGAGGAGATTTATAAAATAGCTAAAACACATGGAAATCATGTTCTCCTACAACCTGCTGTCCCCTGGGCCTTTCATTTTTGAGCACACATATGCATATGTGTTTGTTATCCATGTTAGCTTAAACCTGGGAATATATCTTAAAGTTTATAATTCCTTTGTTTTTGTTCTGGTGTTGGGGATCGAACTTAGGACCTTGCATGTGTGAGGTAGGTGCCTATACTGCCCATGCTGAGCTCTGTCCCTGCCGCTGTTTATTCTGACACATTACTTTTATGTGCTGGGCATTGAATCCAGGGCTTCATATGGACTACGCAAGTGGTATTCCACTGACTACACCCTTGAGCCACTGCTGATTATTTCTAATTAAAGAAGCCATTTGCATATTCTCATGTATCTGAATTTCCCATTACTACACTAGCTTTTATTTATTTATTTTACTATGCCCCAATGGTACAAAATGTACTTTATATAATTACCTAGAATAAATACACACGCATTTACAAAACAGTTTCGTGAAACCACTTACTCTTACTATGTACAGTGCATTCTTAAACATTTTACTCTCTATTCTATTTAAAAAGCTGGCCATGACTCTCTAAATTGCCTTTATGACTCACTAATGATTTGTGACCCACCGTTTGAACACTACTCCATTAGCACATGAATTTTATTGGCAGTGTCGTGTTTATTATACGATATGGGCCTAGTGTGCTGCATTTAACTGGCTTCATGCAGATGGACATTTGAATTGCTTTCAGTGTTAGGACAAATACTACTCCAAGCAAAGGTATACAGAACACACACATTTATGTATGTACACATGCACATATGTGCCTTCCTTCCCTCCCTCCTGTCTCCCTTCCTTCTTTATCTGTTTTGCTGTTGTTTTCACATTGCAGACCTCAGGCTGACCTGGAACTCAGGATCTTTTTTCTTGAGGTTCTAAGTATAAGAATCGCAAGTCAGTGCCAACATGCATACATGCACGCATAGACACACACACACACACACACACACACACACACACACATACACGTACTTTCTGGACACACATTACTGCATTACCAGATCAAAACTTGACAATCAGAATGATTTAAAGGCTTTTGATTTATGCTGCTGTATTTCTCTGCAGGAAGCCTGTATGAATTTGTGTGCATTCTTGGTGTTTCTCTGTCTGTGGGAGTGTGGGGGTGTGGAGGATGTCCTGTTCCCCTTGCGCTTACATGTAGAAACTGTGTTCTTCTAGTTAATTTAGAATCTCAGCCACAGTGAGAATTTTGGTCTTACTTAGCAGTGATCTGCTTGATCTGTGGTGAGAATAACTATTGTGTCTAAAAACATTATGTTAATATCCCAGGCTGCATTCCGTGCAGGAGAGGTTGGTATCCCAGGCTGCATACCCTGCAGGGGAGGTTTATATCCCATGGTCCGTGCCCTGTGGGAGAGGTTGATATCACAGTCTACATGCTCTGCATGCGATACTGCTATCCCAGGCTGTGTGCTCTTCAGGAGAAGTTGGACATTTACAGTTCCCATGGATGTCACCAAGAAGAAATGCATTTTAAAACCTTCATGGTGCTTTGTAGATCACTATTTTCCATTCTCAGTGTCCAGGATTCATGTATCCTGTTAGGTGCATGGGTTTCTGTACCTATGTGCAGCACAATTGTCAGAACTTGTTTCATTTCCCACACACAGGCACTTCATCCATTTGCATCTGTTTCTTACTGGATATCCCTGCATTTGAGCTGGGGAATGGTTCTCTGTAAGAACAGGTGGGGACTTGTCACTAAGTATTCAGTTTGCAGCCTCAGCTGTCCAGCAGAAGAGATGTGCACAGTGTACATTGCAGTGTACATTGTAGGATTTTATTGGATCCTTATTTACCATTTTGTGTGAGTACATGCACACATGTGTCTGAGCGTGTGTGTGTGTGTGTGTGTGTGTGTGTGTGTGTGTGTGTGTGTACTACACCATGTGTGGAGGGCAGAAATCAGCCTCAGGTGCTGCTTTTTGGGAGTAGTCATCCACCTTGTTTCTTGAGACAGAGCATGTTATTGAGGCTTTAGGCTCCTCAAATAGGCTAGTCTGGCAAGCCAGTGAGCCCCAGGGGTACCTGCCTCCCCACCGTTGGGGTTATAGATGTGCACCATCAGGCCCTGCTTCAAGAAACTCTGAGCTAAGGTCTCCATATTGTGCAGCAAACTCTTATTGACTCCCTCCCCCATCTGCCTATCCCAACCTTCCTCTCATCCCCATCCTAACCCTCCCCCACTCCCGGTTCAAAATGTTTACATTGAATCCTCAGAAATACCAGCTTAGCTGTAAATACCATGTGAGATAGTCTCATCACTCTGGCTTAGTAGATGGGGAAAGTCTCTGGAAAAAAGCAGGTTCCACTATAGGTGTACCTGGTTCCCACCATTTCCTGAGGTGTAGGAGCTTGAATAATGTCATCTTGGCAAGCAGGAAAGCAAGAAGGTACATGTTCCTTTCTGGGATTTCAAACTCAACAGATTCCCAAGTACAAATTAGTGATGCCTTGTATTGTAAAGGACTTGAATCCTCTGATTTTCTACTTATTTCCTTCTTCTTGTTGTCATGGGGACTCCTTTTCCCTGAGTTATTACATCTTGCTCTTCAGAAAAAAAATTATTGCTTTGGGACCCTCAGGTCTCATGTGGGACATATTTCACTGTGCATGGTGTAATACACAGAGGTAATTTCTTTCAAATGATTTTTGCTTGAAGTGGTTTTCAATGAATTGAGAAGGGGAAGGATATGAATGAAGCAAGGCAAGGAGAGTCCCTGGCGTTGGGTCCGGGTATGGAGCATTAAATGTAGATTGTATGATTGTCTCCATGGCCCATGAATAGACAACAATCAAAAGGGAACAACAAAAAATGACAGGTTCCATATGCTCTCATCTGTTTAGTCTCTACCTGATCACTTCGGAAAAGTTTTATTACTCAAAACTTAACTTCTTGAAACAAGATGTTTCAATCAAGAGGGAATACTTCACAGTAGTGAAGATTAGTTGTAGCACTGGGGGAATGGTTAGACCAGCATGGTGGAGCGATATGTTATGCCCTCTCTCTTTCCCATCAACTGCTGCTTCTTGTCTGTCTTTAGTATCCTTTGAGGTCTTTGTACACATGCCATTTTATTTCCTGTTGATACTTTAATCCCCAAACTAAGGGATTCTTGCTGGGATACTTTCAGGGGGCATTTTCTTCTTGTGTTATCTTCTTCTTCCCATGCTTGGGTTGAAGGGTCTTCTTGACCACTTTGGGGGATCTAAGATTTGCTAGCCCCCACAGAACTCAGAAAAGTCTCTCACACTCACAGGTAGCATTTAGCATAGTAATGTCCCATAAATTAAAATCAGCAAAGGAAAAAGACCCATAGGGAAGAAGGCTCTACATTGGGTCCACACACCTGACAGTGGAGTCTAGAGACACTGCCCAACTCCAGTGATCACACATTCCATTCGGAGAAGCTGACCCAGGGCTCAGAGTCCAGGAGTTTTGTGAGGGCATGTTCCCACAGACATGCTCTGCCAAGTGACAGAGTTTAGCTACTCCCCCCTCTGGCTTTTTCTCCTCAGAATGAACCATATGGTGTTCCCCTGCACTGCAGGCTAACAACAGCTTTTCACTATAGGCCACCTTTTAGTATATTATTACTTTGGCCTAAGATCTCAGCAACAAAAGCACTCACCTCAAGCAAGATATTCCAAGGGCTCCCAGGCAATGCTCCTACCTGGCCACAGAGTGGCCCTTTCTTCAGAATGTGCAGTCTTGGGCATCCCAGGCCTGCTAAGCAATCCTTTTAGCTCAATTCCATACAACACCCATGGGAGCTCAGGCAAGGGCAGGCTGCTAGAAAACTAGAAATGTTTCCTCATGTTCTGGGCAATCTGAATCATTTCTTGAGACTAATGGAGGGCTTGTATTTTCTGACTGTCCTGCAGTGAGCAACCTTGTCCGAATATACTTGGGGAAGATCAACTTTTCCATAGTATTTGCACAGGAGCAGTTTCTTGAGATTGTGGGTTTCAGTGGCTCTTGCTCACCTCAGATTAGGGGAGAAACATCTCCAACTCATAGGATGACGCTAGCATAGGTAGGCAGTTGTTTAGGCCAGAGTAACTGGGGCAGGGAGGACTCTAGCTTTCCACTTTGGAAAGATGATTTCAGAGAGGGGGAGAGGAGGAAGGGATGGAGGGAGGAAGGACTGAAATTGAACATTCAATTTTCATTCTAGGCAGTCTCTCGATCACTGAGCTACACCCCATGTCTAAAAGAAAATATTCTAGAAAAATCGTGTTTTCTCTTTCCGTTCACCCCTTTGCTTCACCCCAAATTTTGATTTCCAGATCAACATGAGAAAAAAAATCCACTGAGTGTGTGGAATTCTTTAAGTGATTTATTATTATGTACGTCATGTGTTCCTGTAACAGCATCATGACCAGTGATTTTAAATCCAAATTTTGTTTTTTTGGTGTGTTGGGGTATCCAGAACATGCTGTTAATGGAGAATTGGGTTCAGATGCTGCCACATTGCCTTGATTTCTGTTAGTAACGTTCCTACATTTGCCTTTTGCCATCTAGTTCTCACTGGTGTTAGTTGGTCTTGTTGTCAATGCTGGACTCACCAGTGCAAGCTGCCTCTTCCCAGCTGTTCTCCGGGTGCACAGTTGACCTGCACTGCTGGAGATGGGGTGCTGTGTCCCAGGCTGTTCCAGATCCAGAGGCGGAGACCGGAAGGCTCCCCGCCAGAGACCTCAGGACTGGATCCTCAGCTCTGCAAGGCCAGACTCACCAGAGTACGCTGCCTGCTCCCAGCTGGCCTCCGGGTGCACAGCTGGCCTCTTGCACAGCCTGGAGATGGGGTAGTCTACACTGAAGTCGGCTGATATGGCTAGGCATAGACAGATTGCTGTTTCCATCGTGACTGGCTCATTTGGTGAGCTCCATGGATGCACAGCTCTCGGGCTGACCTCTGAGGCTCTGCTACTGAACAATAGGAAGTACATGATTATTTTGATGCTAACAAGCACGGTAGAACAAGCTTCTGGTGATTCACAGTGACACCAGTGGCCTCCAACAGGCATTCTGGGTACCACCATGGATGGCCAGATTTAGCCGTGACCCTGTACATATCTTTACATCCCAAAGAATCCTCAAGAAGCAGGGATTAGCAGCACTCTTACAGCACAGCATTGTCAGCCACGGAGATGTAAAACATCACAAGGTTTGAAGGGGGCAATTATCATTCCAGAAATAGGCAGCTGCGCGTGGACTTTGGGAAGCATGTATTTTCTTTTCTTTTTTTTTTTATTCGATATATTTTTTATTTACATTTGAAATGATTTCCCCTTTTCTAACCCCCCACTCCCCGAAAGTCCCACAAGCCCACTTCTCTCCCCCTGTCCTCCCACCCACCCCTTTCCAATTCCCCGTTCTGGTTTTGCCGAATACTGCTTCACTGAGTCTTTCTAGAACCGGGGGCCACTCTTCCTTTCTTCTTGTACCTCATTTGATGTGTGGATTATGTTTTGGGTATTCCAGTTTTCTAGATTAATATCCACTTATTAGTGAGTGCATACCATGATTCACCTTTTGAGTCAGGGTTACCTCACTTAGTATGATGTTCTCTAGCTCCATCCATTTGCCTAAGAATTTCATGAATTCATTGTTTCTAATGGCTGAATAGTACTTCATTGTGTATATATACCACATTTTTGCATCCACTCTTCTGTTGAGGGATACCTGGGTTCTTTCCAGCATCTGGCAATTATAAATAGGGCTGCTATGAACATAGTAGAGCATGTATCCTTATTACATGGTGGGGAATCCTCTGGGTATATGCCCAGGAGTGGTATAGCAGGATCTTCTGGAAGTGAGGTGCCCAGTTTTCGGAGGAACCGCCAGACTGCTTTCCAGAGTGGTTGTACCAATTTGCAACCCCACCAGCAGTGGAGGAGTGTTCCTCTTTCTCCACACCCTCTCCAACACCTGCTGTCTCCTGAATTTTTAATCTTAGCCATTCTGACTGGTGTAAGGTGAAATCTCAGGGTTGTTTTGATTTGCATTTCCCTAATGACTAATGAAGTTGAGCATTTTTTAAGATGGGGAAGCATGTATTTTCATTGCTGAACTCTTGCTACTTCCTTGGTATGTTATGAGAGGGGTCATAAGTTATTGGTCCTTTGCCTTTTGGTGCTTATGTGTCATTGCTTACGGTTTACCTGAATAATCTGTCCTCTAAAAAACCCCATTACTTTCCTCTCTTTAGCATCTGGATAGAGGGTGGTGAGGTAAGCATCAGACCCCATCTGGATTCCTTGTGTTTTACAGGGTAGGAAATGAGACTGTAAAAGCTTTTCTAATCCCTGTGGTTTGGAGCAGGCTGAATCCCCCTTCTGTTTCATCAGTAGCAGGAGACTCAGTGCACTCACCATGGTATCTGAGATCAGTTGAGCTGTATATCATACATACAGAGCTTAAACTGGACCAATGAGACTCCACCTTAGAACCAGGATGGGGCCTGATGGGAAAATAGTATTCACTTTCTTCTACATAGGTCTGCCATTTTAAAACAATTCTAGAACAATTCTAGATCATCCCTCAAGAAAGTGGTCTGAGCAAGATACAGATTCCTCCTGCTTTTAAGCCTTGTATGCAACTTTGCTTGAAGTCCCTACATGATGCTAGAGTTTCCAGTTAGTTCCTTAATGAACAGGAAAGATCTGATACTTCCTATTCTCCACTGCTTACACCTTTCGGAGTCTGGCCCCAAAACTGTGATCCAGGGGATATTAATATCTGACTGATGGAAGTGTCATGCCCAGTTTTCTGAGGAACTTCCAGACTGATATCCAGAGTGGTTGTGCCATCTTGCAATCCCACCATCAGTCTCCTGAGTTTTTAATCTTAGCCATTCTGACTGGTGTGAGGTGAAATTTCAGGGTTGTTTTGATTTGCATTTCCCTAATGACTAATGATGTTGAACATTTCTTAAGGTGCTTCTCAGCCATCTGAATATCTTCAGGGGAAAATTCTTTGTTTAGCTCTGTACCCCATTTTTATAATAGGGTTATTTGGTTCTCTGGGGTCTAACTTCTTGAGTTCTCTGTATATATTAGATATTAGCCCTCCCTGCTATACCACTCCTGGGCATATATCCAGAGGATTCCCTGGCATGCAATAAGGACACATGCTCCACTATGTTAATAGCAGCCTTATTTATAATAGTCAGAAGCTGGAAAGAACTCAGATGTCCCTCAATGGAGGAATGGATATAGAAAATGTGGTATATTTACACAATGAAATACTACTCAGCAATTAAAAACAATGAATTCATGAAATTCTTAGGCAAATGGTTGGAACTGGAAAATATCCTAAGTGAGGTAACTCATTCACAAAAGAACACACATGGAATGCAGTCACTGATAAGTGGATATTAGTCCAGAAGCTCTGAATACCCAAGACACAACTCACATATCAAATGATGTCCAAGAAGAAGCAAGGAGAGAGCTCTGGTCCTGGAAAGGCTTGATGCAGCAGTGTAGGGGACTGCCAGGACAGAGAAGTGGGAGGGGGTTGATTGGGGAACAGGCGGAGGGAAGAGGGCTTATGGGACTTATGGGGTAGGGGAAACTGGGAAAGGGAAAATCATTTGGAATGTAAACAAAGAATATAGAAAATAAAAAAAAAATCTGACTGATGTATGGTTCCTATGTCTTTATGAGTCTTAGTTGCCTCCACAAATGGTTTTCCTCCATGGTCTGAGCAACTATAAAAAAATAAGCAACTATAGGAGAGAAAAGGCTTATTGTGGCTTACAGTTCCTGGTGACAGTACTTACCCACAGCAGGGCCTTGACACAGCTGGTCTCATGGTATCTGCCACCATACATACATACATATGTACAAACATACATACATACATACATATATGCATGAATATATAATATATGCATATAGTCAGGGACCAAATGGTGCAGGGAATGACAGGCATGTATTCTCACCTCAGCAAGCCTAATCAAGACAAGCCCTACATCGTCATTTCCCAGATAATTCTATATCTTATCAAGTTGGCAATTGATTAATTATCCTATCAGGGAAGCTAAGTTTTTGTTTTGTTTTGGAGACAGGGTCTTATTATATATTCCACGATGGCCTTGAATTGGTAGTCCTTCTGCCTTAGCCTCCCAAATACTGGCACAGGAATGTACCACCATGCCTGGGTTATTGGGATGGTGATATAAACAGTGTGGTCAGAATATGTGGTCAGAATATGTCTGAGACCATGACCTCTGCCTATCAAGGTGTCCCAGAAGAATGACCTGCTCCTTAAAAGTATGTGCTTCATTTGGAAAACCAGCCATGGTACTTGTTAATATCTCCAAGGTGGTGAGCATAGTGTTGCTGTGATGATTATGTACCACAAAGCACATATAGAATTCCTGGCAGCCACTGGATGCTTCATAAATACTCTCAGATTTCCTCGAGTCTGTAAGATGCACTGTGATGCATGCGATTACTAAGAATAAAATGCTAATTAAACCATGACACCACTCCTGCATTTAGAATTTTGTATTCATTGAAAGAGCATCCTTATCCTCCCATTAGTCATGTAATTCATCTATCTATCAGAGAAAAGAAATTGGTTCAAGAATGCACAAAATTTCCAAAGTCTGTCCCTTCTGCTACACTCTAGTTCCCAGTGTGTCCCTCTATTCGGGCTCCATAGTATTCTTTTTCTGAGGTACATCAAATTTGTTTATCTGGTGTTATTTCTAAAATACTCCATTATTGACCCCAGGATTTTTTTCCTAAGAAGCTCTTGGTTTAGAGGCCCCTGCTCAGGCTGTATTGCCTGGCCAGTGTTGATCACATGGCCCATTCTGATTTCAGATAGATTAAAATATAAAAAAATAAGATTCATGAAATGTGTCAGGCTTATCTTGTCCCTTTGCTAACAGTGGTGCTAGAATGGCAAAAAAAAAAAAAGAAAAAAAAAGAAAAAAAAAAGGCCTAATTGTGTTCCATGTTGTATGTAGACTGTGAGGACAATGTGTGGATGGCTAGGTTTTATGCCCTCCTGTGCACGTACTACCCAGCCTGGCAGTACAGAGACTAAGCACTCTACAACTGCGTATCGATTGTACATCGATGCCAACAACGCAAATCTTACCACATGATAGCATAAGCTGGATACCCACTCTTTCTTTTCTGAGTAGCCCCAAATCGCCCCTAGCTCAAAGCCCCTGTTCTTGCTCTCCTCTTCATTAGCTGCTCATAAACAACAGTTGGTGCTGTGTCCTCTGAGAGGGAAGCATGGGAATTTTGGCTGCTAAGTGATCAGGCAGTGCCCCACTGATGCTTTTAGATGAGTCAGGTCAAGTGGTGGAAAATGATGATGAGGCTGAGTACAGAACTCACCTACCTGTGGCTCCTTCCATAGCTTGGCTCGCCTCGTCTCCCCTCTGTTAGTCTTTCTTCTTGCTTGATGCCTGTATAGGTATCTGAGTAAACCTCGTCCACAGGCCACAGCCTCATTACCTCTAGACCAGGTTACCCATGACACACCTCTTGTTTTTTTCCCCTGTTTGTAGGATTTGACACTGTATAGTCTTGTCGCTGATGCTCATTTACATTCTTTTTTTTTTTCACTTGGGCCCTCACACTGGTCCATATCCTCCAAGGAACAAGGACATTGGCTCTCTTATTTTCTCCTATATCTTCAGCCTCTGGGGCAGAGCTGTGTGCTGACTACTTATTCATCTCATGCATTCTGAATAAATGATTATCCCATTGTCCACTAATTAACCTCTGCCTCTTGCTGGACTGGTGTCAACTTTTACCCATCTATTCTCCATATGTGTGTGTGTGTGTGTGTGTGTGTGTATGTATGTATGTATGTATGATTTTGCTTTCATTTGGCAGGAGGAATGGTACTATTTTTTTGAAAACATAGAAACAAAATTCCAAAGACTGGCTAGTAGTTAGACAGCTGTTACCATGACTCTGTGATTGCAGCTTCTGTTTCTAAGGAGTGGTGACACTATTCATCTGAGTCAAAGGGAATTGGATGGGTGATGTCTTAAGCTGATTGTTTCTTGAACGTACCTGGCAGAGCAAGGCTTCCTGCACATTACTGTCACCTGTCTGTTTGGGATGGTAACCCGAGGGGCACATTATGATGTTAGTTATTGAAAGATGTCCATTCCACTTAAGGTTTCTTAGAGAGTTCAAGTTTGGGTTCATGGACCTTTTGATTACATAAAGAAAAAAGTCTATTCTGACACCAGCATTTCCTTGAGTTTAAAGTGATTAAAGACACAGTGGTTCTTGAATGCTTCCTTCAGTCAGGTAGACAGGAGACCCAGGGAGACGGTTCAGTTAGTACTCACAGTCCCTTCAGAGCCAAGAGTTCATTTCTGCCTGTTTGTAGATATCCCCCGCCCTTTTCTTGCCATCTCTGAACAGATTTTGGTTGAACCCATAGTCCAAAGTTTCAGGTCTCAGGGTCCAAGTGGCTTCCTTTTCAAGATGGTGAGTTAACTTGGTCAGTGCAGGACAGGTAGAATGAAAATATTAGGTAACAGGCTTTTCTTCAGAGAAGGACATCCTTCTGATCTTGCAGGGGATTATTTAAACCTGTGCATACCTAACAGTGCCAACTCCTTTCCTTTCCCCTCACCAACCTCAACATCCTACAGTGGCATCGGGAAGGAGACTGGGATGTTCCCAAGGGAAGACTGGAGTGGACACTCTCCCTGTCCTCAAATGCACCCTGATAAATGCCAGGTGGGGTGTGTCCCTTGCCTCACCATTATTTCTTTGTTGAATCTGCCTGCTAAGGCTCATGGGAAAACAAGAATGTGAATAATACATCTAGTGGCTGGCAGGGGATCTCTTTATTGACTTTCATTATCGTTCTACTCTAGAATCTATCATGATTATATTCTAGAACTATACTGTACAAAATTGTGTGTCTCTGTGTCTTTGTGTGTGTGTGTGTGTGTGTGCTTATGGGCTTTTGCAAGAAGTGCTGAAGGTTGAGGGACCTTTCTTCTTGACTTATTTGTAACCTATTCTTCCTGGGTAGGACTTTAGCAAACATTGCAAAATCAAATATATGCAGGTATCTTTTCTGTCCCATTTTGCATTTGAAAAATCAGAGATGGATCATAAATTTTTTTGTCGTTGTTTTAAATGATGCATTCCACAGTCTTCTTTTGGTTTTGTTTTGGTTTTGTATAAAGGAGTACATTTACCTTGCTAAGATTTGATTTTGAGTACTAGTCCTGAATTTTCTTAAAGTTCGTATTCAGAGTAAAATAAAAGCTAGGTAGGGGGATGGATCTAGGACTGTGTGTAGCTGAACATAGAACTTTGAAGGATTTTTTTTATCATTGAACTTGCTTAAACTTTATATATAGCATGTTTTAGAAATAAAGAGGGGTCATTGTAACATTCAAGGAACAAAATGGAGACTGCTACAGTCTAGAACATGTTCAACAATGTCTACATTGCCACATTTAATAGATTCAGATGAATTCAGTGAGGCTGGTGTCTGTCTCATTGCTTGGTGATACCTGTACTGTGGACACCTTTTTGCTCTTGAGGAGTCTGTGGTATACAGAGAGGCATGAGAAGCTCAGAAATGCATGCTGCACTACAGGGCTCAGAAGCACGTATAACAGATTGGCTATCACAGAAACCAATGGCAAAAGGTATTATTTGGTCATATAACTGAAGAGTCCCCAGGGCTAGCTGTGGATGGTCAGCCAGGTGCATCTGAGTGAGCAAATGTTAACTCCCTCCACCAGCTCCATCCCTCAGCCCTTGGCCCTGCTTTTCTCCATTCTGGCTTCATTTATAGACATTTTATCCACAGAGTAGTGATGGTGGGTCCCCAGCAGCTTTGTAAATTTATGTGTCTAGCTTGAGTGTTGAGGTTAGGATGTCCTTCCTAATAATTTCACTCAAAGTCTCAGTGTAGACTCCTGTTGGATCCACATGGATCATAAATCCTCCTGAATCCCCCCACAGTGATCAGAGGAACCCTTGTAGTTATTGGTCAGGTCTGAAACCTGGGCAACTTCAGATTCAAGGCAATACAATAAGTTGTGGTAAATGTTAATTCTATCAAGAGAATATGTCAGAGTTCAGAGTCCCCAGGGGAGATAGGGTGCTGTTTAATGGTGAGTAAATTAGAAGCATGCTGGGACAACAGGGGATCCTCATATTTCTTTGAATATTTTTCTAGGAAATTAAATTTAGATTTACTTTTTAACCGATCTGTGAAAATTTGGCCTGCATTTCTTGATCACTGAGCCTTTGAGAGTCTTCTACACTGTTGTCTCTGGAGCTAAGCTCTCTCTGTGCCCTCCTGCATCCTGCTTTGCATTCCATGGTTTGTGAGCTAATCCTTGACATCTGCTCCGGGGCTCTGTGCCTGCGGTTGCTTTGCTGACTTTAGTTGTCACACATCCAAGGCTTGACTTCAAGTTCTTCACCTCTGACTTTGGCCCCTCTGACTAAGGTGTGCATTAGGTTCTGACACACACCTTGAACTTCCTTCCTGTTGTGTTACATTATCATCCAAAACCCTATGTGTAGGCTGTTTCACAAACCACAGTCCTGCTGCGATTCTGAAAAGCACCTCATTAGAGGCACCAAGGAGACCCAGTGACCAGGTCAACACTGCAAATGGATAATGACAGTGATCTGTCTCAGGTCAGGGCACTCTTGGAGGACTTGGGTGTCTCATTGAGGCTAAGACAACATTATGTATCCAGGTGATCAGTGCACAGACACCGGGGGCAATGATGTGTCTTGGCTCTTGCCTCTTGGTACAACCTTAGGGCAAGGTTTTTGTTCTTAGTTTGGTCTATAAAAATATGGACATGGTGCCTCTGGGGGAGAGCTCTGAGAAGTGATGGAGATCTCCACACAATGTCTCAGAACAGTGTGTCATACAGTCCCTTTGAAACAGGAGAAATTATTTGGGAGCAAGTCACAGTGTAAATGACATAATCAGTCAGCATACAAGCTAGTGGGTTTTCTCAGTGGTAGCCTTGTTGACTGTATTGAATCTTACAACCTTTCTCAGTCCTTCATGGTTCTAGAGTGTGATGGTTTTTATCTGGCTCATCCCTGCTTAGCTTTACCTTGTGAGGTCTCAGGAGCCTAAATCCTTTGCTTCATACCTTTCCAAGCTCTTGATCATGTTCTGGCACTTTCATTAGCCTTATCTTTGTTCTTTTCAGATAAACCCAGCAGGTTGGTGTTCCTGCAGTTGGCTAAGATGGCAGCTAGCAACCTCTCTCCTCTGTCCTTTATGCCTTACCTTAACTAATATCCCTGTCATCGAGATAGTTTTAAAACTTAGCTGGGTCTAAATAGTGTTGAGTTCTGGGATCAAGGGAGACATTGAGAAATACAATGTTTTAAGATGTCCTGATTTAGGACAGGTCCTTTTTAAAAATATTGTTTCATTTTAAAATTTTATTTTTATTTAATTTTTGAGACATTCATATATAAATACTGTATTTACCTTGTTCCTCACCCCATTTCCCCACAACTCCTCCAGTGTCTCTCCACTCTGTCAAATTTATGTCCTCTTAATTTTTAATTATTATCGTTATGTAATTTGTCAATACATCCTTCGGAATTCATTCATTGTCTCTTACATATGTTTAGGAATTTGCCTGAAGTTTGGTTCTGCCAACTAATTTGATAGCCACACTTACTTGATGTGGAATGTAAAACAAAAACCCTCGATATATGAGGTGGGATAGAATGTAGATCTGCATAGCAGAAATAGCTCAGATTATGGTGGCTCCAGTAAGCACTAGTTTATTTTTCTTGGTCAGACCTGGTCTAAGATGGTTCCTAGCATCTCCTCACCATTGGTTCCTGGTTCCTTTTAATGGATACTTCTCCATGTTTAATATTTTGCCTTGGCATTTAAGATATCTGCTGGGACTCTAGTCATTGCACTTACGTTCTGAGTGGAGGAGAGAGAAAAGACAAAGAAGGCTGCATTTCATCTTTTTATTAAATGCATTTCCTGGAGGTTCTTAAAGACTTTTGCCATTGAGCAGGACTCAACAGAATGACTAGTTTCAAGGGATTTTGGGAAAGAGTATTGTCTGGAAAATTATGTACCTAGTAAAACAGAAGGTTCTAAATACTAAAGATAAAGAAGAATAATTATAAAGGTGAGGAAATGGGCATTGTAGCCATAAATGTGTTAGTGGTATTTTGCAAGGATCAAGGATTAAGTCAAGTATATGCCTTTGACTAACGGCAATCATTTCTTAGATGGCTGGTTTCATCCCTTCCTTATTAGACTTGCCAGAGATTCATGGATACAGACCTGCCAGCAAGCATTGTCCACTGGTACAATAGTTGCATAGTGGTTATGCTGTAATGAACCACTTTCTGATAGGCTTTGTATCCTCCAACCAAGGATGGATTTCATGTAAATTTTGTCAGAAGCCCATTACTGGGGAGATCATATGCCCTAAGGGTATTGTTTCATTAAATGGATATTATGTTAAACTACCTTCTTGAATTTATGTTTATCCTCATAAATTTGTTCTGCTCTCAACCTTGGCTACAGAAGCTTCCTTTTGCTTGAATAGTGGTTACCACATAACTAGTCAGACTACAGAGAATAAGTGATTTTGAGTGCCTAGCCCTAAGTGGGTCATTTAGATCGACCTCTCTCTACCCAAGCTCAGAGAACATCTTGAAAGAATGGGTGAAAAGAATGTAAGAACCATATTCTAGGGAGGAGTGCTGTGAAATGCTGATTTGTAGGCATGGTATGACTGATGTCCACATCAGCTGGCAGCAGCAGTGGTTGCCTGCACAAGGTTCACACAAGATGAAGCCAGTCAAAACTCCAGCATGGATAGGGGAGGAAATCCTGAAGTATCAGCCCTAGCTGAGAAGCTGTTGGGAATTTTTGACTGATGGTGGTAGGGTGCCATTTTTTTCTTAGATGATGGTAGGTTTCCTGAGCCCTATTGGATAGTCACACAGCTACTAACTCATGTTCAACACCAGGTATACTAGGTGGAATAATACCAATAATTATAAAAGTAACAAGAGAGAGGACATGAAGTGTGGAGGGAGATGCCTTAGAGAGTCTTGGGGATAGTTGGAGGTAGGCAGAATAGGGTAGATAAGGTCAAAATACATTGAATACATTTGTGATGCTTTCAAAGAATAAAAACTATTTTGCAGAGAATTTTATGAATGTATTTAAAAAGATGAATTATTTTGAGCCATGTTCTGTATTTTATGCACACTAAATAATTTCTTACTACCCTTTAATTCAGTTTTATTAAAGCATAATTTAGACTCAATAAGATCTACAAATTCTGAGTGTTAATTTTGTAGAGTTAGATTAATGAATATAAAAATGTAACCATTGCAACTATCATTGTGTCATTGCCTGACCCACAGACTTTTATTTTGGCTCCTTGGCAGTCTTCCCCAATGTATTATGACGTTTTACTTTTACATTGTTTGTTCCCCCGTTGTTGTAATAAAACACTGACCAAAACACAACTTTAGAAGGAAACAGTTTATTTGGTTTCCTGGTTACAGTCTGTCATGAAGGGAAGACAAGACAAAACTCAAGGCTGGAACTTAGAGCCAGGAACTGAAGGAGGGGCCATGCTGGGGCCTCGCACATCAATCATTAGTTAAGAGAATGTGCCACTGATTTTCTTACCTGCTAATCTGATGTAGGCAATTCAAGAATTGAGGTTTCCTCTTCTCAGGTAACTTTAGTTTTTGTCCAATTGACAAAACCTACCCATCACACACAGTATGAAATTTCTTTTGTGTCATTAAAATGTGAAATTTACCAATGTTTTAGGTAAAAATAATCTCTTACATGTTGTAGGCATCAATTCATGTGCATTGATATCCTCATCTAATCTCTGTTGTGCCACAGGAAAACTTTTTCAGATGTGTGTTTGGCAAATGTTCAAATACAGTGCTTAGCAATTCTTCCATTTCTCTTGATGAAGTCATCTTGTGGTTCTTAGGATAGATCCTTGGAAAGTCCTCCCTGCTGTCCATCAAGTGCTTGCGGTTCATGTCCTAGAGCTCTGCAGACTTACCAGCTGATTCTTTAAGCTTGCTCCTCTTGACTGTGAGATACTTAAGTTGGATCTTCTGTATAACTCCCGTTGACCCCCCAGTGACCATGGTAATACCTGGTTAGGCAGCAATGCTTGGCAATTGTTTTAGAGTGAATTCACTCTATGGTGTTACAATGTTTTGGTGTGGTATAAAAGGTTGTGAATAAGTCAGAAAACATCACAGAGGGCACTTGAAGGCAAACACAGACTAGGATGTAAGCATCACAAGAACAGAATATGGTGTGCACAGAGGTGTGTGTGTGTGTGTGTGTGTGTGTGTGATGACCAGAGTGTAAGTGGTGCAGCAGCAAGGAGGGGATCAAATTGAGAGTCCGAAGACAACATTAACCATCACAAAGAAGTGATTGGAATTTGATGGTAGACATGACAAAATACCATCTTCATTATTCTTGAGTATCAGTGATGACTCTTCTCTGATCAGATTAGAGACCATGGACATGGCAGTTACATGTTTCTGTGTGCTGTTGCTGAAGGCGGTAAGACAAGTTGTTTTCAGCACCACGATCTGTGGACAGCACCCAGCATGGCGCTGAGCTTTGCTAAGGTCTTCAGGTCAAGCCTCATGGCTTGCCTCTCTGTATAACGTGTAGCAGCTGAGGACTCCCAGCCTGAGAACCCAGAGTATTAATGCGTCAGATGAAGCAGCAAGAACCACACTCGCTGGTGGTGTGCAGAGCCTGGGTATCTCTTCCTCACCGATCCCCACAACTCTTCTCAGGCAGATGTTGTCTTTTCTCCTCCTATAGAGGAGGGAGCTGACACTCGCAGAGGGAAATGAGTGACAGAGCTGGATTAAGACTGTGTCTCTGATACCAGTGTTTGTGTATGTAGCCACTGCTCTCTACTCCCAGAAAGTGTTAGAAAGCTCTTGTGGACACTCCTGACACCCCTGCAGTACACTTGGATGGCTGTTCCTCAGTGGAAGAACTAGCCCTGTCGAAATTTCATAGCTGGACTCTTGTCTGAGCTTCTCAGTCACTCTGGGAATTGGAGGAGTAAAGGTTTTTTGCTAGTGTGCTATTCCCGAGTCTGAAAGGGTGCTGTCAGCTTAACGTGTCAGTTGGTGAGCAGGTGTGCACATTTGAATGTTCAGACAATTGCACCTGTGAAAGAGAAGCAACAGAATTCAGGGACCCAGTCTCTTCTTCAAACCAATAGAAGTCTTGTAAGGTCCACTCTGTGGTGACGTTCTTGGGGGATACTAGCTATGTATGTGTGTGTGTGTGTGTGTGTGTGTGTGTTTGTGCATGCATGTGTGATATTATATATGTATATATGTATATAATATATATATATATTAATAATATCACTTAGAATTATACTTCCCTCATGGTTATCTGAAAAATGAATTGTGTGTGTGTGTGTGTGTGTGTGTGTGTATTTTAAAGCATGTGAGAGCTGTGCTTTGCTCTTTCCCGTACTGCTGGTTCCTGGATGTACTTGGGTGGCATGATCACATATGGCAGGGACATTTCTTTCTTAATGGCTGCATGCTGCTCCCCTCCCCCTTTGAAATGAGCCCATACCGTGCCCCATTAGCTGAAATTGACATGGTGGTTATTTTCAGTGCCATTTCTTTACAGAACTCTGTCTCACTGTGCAGTGTGAGCTGTTCCCCCTTTGCTAAGTGGAATGAAGGACCCCTGGGAAGGTATAGTGGCAGCCTTTCAAAGGCTGCAGAGACCAGCTCCTGCCTTCCTACTCCCCCTGCCCCCAACTGCTCTGAGAGCATCACGTGCTACACAAACATTAAGCATTCTTCCCTCAATTCAGAATCCTCTGGAAATCTCTGAATCAAAAAGCCCCATGATAAAAATGCATGAAGCAATATCCTTATTGGTAAACGTACATATCCAGCTGAGATACTGTACATGATAATGCAATTGCCTATGCAAAATGAGTTTATCTCCATCCAAATATTATTCCATGCCATTATTCATTCTGGAAAGGTGATTGCTGTCCTAGGTTAACTGATTGAACCTAAGGAACCAAAGCTTTAAGCTTATCTTACTGGCTATTGCCTGACTTCTCATAAATTGCCAGTAGATTGGTAGGAATGTATAAATGTACACTCCATTAGGAAATATTAAAGTTTTTGTACTGGTTTAGAATAAAAACAGGATTAAAGGGAGCATTTCTAAGATTCAGTACAGCGTGAAATTGAAATCCTTTTTGGCATGTGAAATACACAATATGAATATTCTCCCTGTTTTCAGAGAGCTGGAGGATTATGAAGGGTGGACACATGATTGCAGAATTCACCTGTGGGTGCTGAAGCAGGAGAGGCAGGAAAACTCAATTTCAGATTTCCCAAGCCTATGCCTATTAATTACCAAATTCTTATGGTAGCAACGACAATAGCAATAAACATTTGCCAACTATGCGTCAGACTGTTGGATATGTGTGTCCATTCCTGGATAGATTTTTAAGGGTGATTAGGAAGCTGGGGCAGAAGGATCCTGCTGTTACAGTTTGCATCTGGAAACTCCACAGGCTCCTATGTTAAGGTCTAGGTCCCTAGCTGGCAGTACTGATTTTGGAGGTGGTGGAAACTTTGGGTGATGAGGCCTAGCTGGAGGAAGTGTGAGTGGGTCCTTGAGGGGATTTATTATCCCTGGGCACTTCCTGTATTCTTCTTTGTGTCCTCTACAATACACTCCAACCATTGTGATTTTCTGCTTGGCAAGCACTGAAGTCAGGCAACTGGAGACTTCATCACCTGTAATCATGCTTGACAATAACCCTTACATCTTAACGTTGTTGTGTTAGGTAACTAGCCGCAGTCATCAGAGATACATGAGGGACTAACAAAATTGGTTTGAAATTCACATCTTGCCTCTTCTGTGTGAATACAGTCATGGCAATATTCTCTTGTGCCTCAGTTTCCCATTTGTTAAAGTGAGTTAAATGAAATAATGTATATAGTATCTTTAGAAATGCAAGCAAATACTTGTTGGTTTGTTATAACTTTTATTATTTATTTTGTTTTCTCTTAAATAGCACACCAGAGGGTAGTCATTTATTTTATGTCATTTTGTTTGAATTAATTTCATCTCATGTTAAAACCAAGGCTAATAATGTAGAAATTGTTACTCCACTGAAAAATCAGAATCACACATATGCCCTACCTAGGTACCACTATATAGGAAAAAAACAACCGCCATTTTGTTATGCAACTAGTTTCTGTTGAGGAATAGCATAAAGGATGGCAAGGTTGGTTTGGTTTTGCTATGAAGTGTCTGGGACTCTCTCAGATTGGGTTTTATTGCTGTTAAGAGACACCATGACCACAGCAACTCTTGTAAAGGAAAACATTTAGTTGGGGCTGGCTTACAGTTTCAGAGCTTTAGTCCATTATCATCATGGAAGGAAACATTGGGGTATGCAGGCAGTCATAGTTCTGGAATTGCTGAGAGTTTTACATCTTGATTCATAGTCAGCAGAAAGAGACTTTGAGCCATACTGGGCATAGCTTGTACATAGGAAACCTCAAAGCCCACTCCCACAGTTACACACATCATCCAAAAAGGCCACATCTATTCCAAGGCCACACCTTCTAATAGTGTTACTCCCTATGGATCAAGCATTCAACCGTATGTGTCTGTGGGGGCCATACCTATTCAAAACCACCACAGGGGCCATAGATTGGATTGTCTGAATGGCCTATGATGGAATCTTCTGGAATTTTTTGTTATTGTTGTTGTCATAGCTATATTTTCCTAGGTTTTGTTTATTTGTTTTGTTTTGATTTATGAGTCCAGAGGGTCTGGCTCTGTAACCCCTGCCTGTATAACTCACTCTGCTGATCATTTTTGTCTCAAACTCATGATCCTCCTGACTTAGTCTCTAGAGGGCTGAAATTGCAGATGTGAGTGGCATGACCTGCTGGGAAAGTTTCTGTTTCCTATGCAATGGGCTTGGACTGATTAGCTAAAGCTTGGTTGATAAGAACCCCTGCCTATGATTTATCTCCTTATATAATGCTCCCTCATATAGCTTGGGGTTTCCCAAATCTTGGTAACTGTAATGGATATTCTTAGTAATCAACTTGACTACATCTGGAATTATCTAATATCTCAAATCCTGGGCACACCAGTGAGGGATTTTTAGTTCATTGGATTATTTGAAGTAGGAAGACCCACCTTATAAACAGATGGCTTGAGGTGGGAAAATCCACCTTAATTCCAGACAATTTGAGCTCAGAAGATCCAAAATCTGAACCATACCTTCTTGTGGAAGCCTATATAAAAGACATGGAAGAAGGAAGCTTTTGCTCTTTGCCTGCTTGCCCTCAGTTTTGCTTTACTGTCATTAGAGCCTATTTCTTCAGAATTCCAAGGTATACTGAAGACCAGCTGAGACAACCAGCCTCATGGACTGACCAACTACTAGATTCTCAGACTTCACTGGGAGACATCCACTGTTGGACTAGCTGGACTACAGCATGTAAGACACAATAATAAATTCCCTCTCTCTCTCTCTCTCTCTCTCTCTCTCTCTCTCTCTCTCTCTCTCTCTCTTTCTCTCTCTCTCTCTCTCCATATATATATATAATCAATTATCTTCCTTCCTCTCTCTCTCTCTATACATATATATATATATATATATATATATATATATATACATATACATATATGTTCATTTTGTTAATTATCTTCTAGAGAACCCAGGCTAATGCAGTAACCTTATGTTGAACATTTCACTGTGCAGCTTAGAGCTCCAAAGCGATGATATTCTCATGACAGTGATGGTGGTAGTTTTCCCCATCTCATTAAAGAAATTTCATGGAGTTTGCAGTTGTGCTTTGTAGCCATTTCAGTACTGTGGGTGCTTGGTACTATCCGTGTCTACTATCTGTTGACTGTTCTTCCCCATCCAGTATGGTGCAGCTATTGGAGACCTGCATATGCTGTGAGCACTTGACATGCTTTCTCAGTGCTTTAAATCTGGGCTGTTGACAGTGTTGGAAGCTGTTTATATTCACACTCATGCACTTTGTTTCCTATGAATATCCAGACTTCCCTTTCTTTGTGTGGATGTGTGCCTGTTTGTGTGTGTCTGTGCATGCATGCTTGTGTGCATTCTTGTGTGCACATGTGTGTGTGTGTGTCTGTGTACCTGTCTGTGTATGTGTGTGTGGGTGAGCATATGTGTATGTGTGTGTACATGTGCATGAATGCATGTGTGTGTGCATTTGTGTGTGTTCGTGCTGTGGAACATCAGTCTCTTCTGTCTACCCTCCTTCCCTCTTTTTGCCTTCCACTTCTTTTTCCAGTATATTCAATTAAGTTCTCTTTGGTGCCTTAGCAATAAAACAGTTCCCTCCACAGCATTAGAATGAATCTCTCTCATTATTTCATTTAGATTGTTGTTATGTTTGAAAACTTGAGGGCCAGGCAGGCAAGAGGAAAGGATTGTTAATTTGCAGGGAGTCCCCGTGGTGTGGTGAGAGTATTGCCTTGGAGAAGCCAAAAGCTGCCACTCGATGAACTCATGGAGACATAAAGAATTGATGATGGAAGATGCTGGACAGGCTCCAGCTCCAGTGCCTGTCATGCTGAGACCCATGACACCGGGGAGAAAGCAATCCTGCAGGTCTTGGTCAAGCCAGATTTAATGGCTGACTGCTCCTAGTTCATGCTCCCTCTCTTCATTTTAAAAGGAACATTTTTTTTCCCTGGATGGCTCTCCCTGCTGTGTGTGTGTGTGTGTGTGTGTGTGTGTGTGTTTATGTTTCTGTGTGAATGTATATGGCTATGTCTTCATTCAATTTCCCCCCATCCCCTCCAGTTATGGTAATACTCTTTGGCTGGGGCTATCATTGGGAAAATACAGTAGATGGCAGAGACCAAGCTCAAGATCCTTGTAATTTGACTCGCAGAATGTCAGAGAACATTACACAAGGCAAGGAATTAAGCTCTGGGGGTGCTGGAGTGACACTGATTATGTAGGAACGACATATAAATAATTACCAAGCACTCAGGGTTTTTGTTAGTCATCTGTGTTTAGAGTCCCCTTTCAGGAGTTGGAAATGTCATCAGGTGCCTGAATAGCACTAACGGATCTGCATTTCATTCCTGTCTCACACTGTGCTAAACGGGAATCATATTTGTTACTGCACCAAGGAGCATCTTGCTGGAGAAAAAAAGGCTGGTAGGGAGTAAGCAGGACTAGATTTAAATCTAATTGCTTTTCTGTTTTATGCCACTGTTTGGTTTGTGCACAGTGGTGTTATTTGTGGGGAATGAGGATCGGGCTGTGTGCTGGAAGGCAGAATGAGAGAAGCAGATGAGGCTGTGGTCTGTGGTGATCTCAGACCACCAGGCATGAAAGGAAGTCCCTCCGTGCTTTGCATTAGTCTGGTATAAAAAAGGTGGCTTTCCCCACTGTGTTTCTCTAACAGGTGGGTTTTAAGTTTACCTTACTGCTTCCACTCTCTTTTATGTTTTCATCATGTGACTAAATCCAGGTCTGTATGCAAGCTTCTGAACCGGAGAGTGATCCAGACCAGCTTTGGAAATACGTGGAGACATTGGAATAGGATAGGATTTCCCTGCTACATTCATTCTATGAATAAACATGTCATAGATAAAGGAACTTCAGGGAATACTCTGGGGCCACAGTTAGTAATTATGCCAACCAATTATCAAATCAAGGTGTTGGGCTTTCCTCCAGCGTTGTTCAGCTAACTTTCCATAAATTTAACAATTGTAAGTGGCCAGGTGAATGTGCCAATGGAAAAACGATTAATAACACATAACAAAATGGCAAAGCTTGATGTATGCCTGTATAATATGTGCGTGTAATGTGCGTGTTTGTATAAGTGTATAATGTATATGTACAATGTGTGTATCTGTAATATGTATATATAATGTATATTTCTGTGTGTTTTTATGCTTAATATACCTGTATAATATGTGTGTATGTGTAATGTGTGTGTGCACTCAGGTGTATAGGTAGGAGCACTTAGACAAGAAAGGCTATTTTATTTATGAAAAATGAAGCCCAAGTGTTGTGTAAGAATGAGGGGAAGTTTAGTAATTAATTACTTTGGATATGGTGAGGAAAGATGAAGCGATGAAAGGTTCCTCTGAATGGATTAAAGGTAACTTTAGGAGGAAGCACAGGGCAATGAAGGGCATTGGGAGCTCTTGAATTGCCCTCTTTAAAATCCCTCCATCACACTAGAAGTCGATTCTGCATTTCCTCAATAGGCACGTGAAGCATGGCTCTCTCCTCATTGTCTTAGATTAACCACTAACTGCAAACCACAGATTAAATAAAGTATTGAATATTCGTCTTCCAAAAATATACTTGAATGTTGTTTATTTCCCCAAAAGGTCTGCTATGATGCATTTAGGTGCCATATTGCTAAATACACGCCGTACTTTAATATCGGCACCAGCTAGTCTGCAACTGCCTTACCAAGGAAGCAGCTGTGCCGGGGCCCTACAATCACAGATAGAGTTTTTCTCATAAACTGTTTAATTGTTTGCTTCTGGAAACAATTAGACTGGCGGTATTGTAGAGTGAGTGTCGTATTGCAGCTGGCAATCCTCTTTATGAGTTTTCTTAGCAAAATACCGTGTTGACATATGTTGGGCCCACAGAGAAGATTCAGTTATGTGGTAACTTGACCTCCAAGGAAATATGCAAGAAAAAAATACAACAGCTCAGAAGAGGTCTCCTTGCAAAGTGGCACAGTTAAACGGTGCCTGTCTCTAACAAGTATGTTCTGGCACAGTGATTCTTGATGCTTGTGACTCCGGGTTTGGATGGCATCCTTCTTGCTCTGTCACAGGGTTTGAAGACCCCTGAATGTTCCCTCTAACATGGTCAAATAGTAGAGCTTGGGGATATATGGCTTATTACTAGTGTCTACTCCCAGATATTTTTTTCTCCTGGCTAACAATTTGCAAAGCCCCAGTAAGTAAAGTGTTCTGAGAAGGAGTCATTGGTCTTTGCTTTCTAGTCCAAGTTCGATATGAGGGGTAGATAGATTCAGTGACTTTACAACTCCCCACTTACTGCAGCATTCAAGAGGGCATTTAGCTTATTTATCCTGCCTACTAGTAATCGACCAATTGGCTCAGTTTTCCAATGTGTATTAAGCATCTACAGTGTGCCCTGTACAATCTCAGCACTGACCTACAGCAGTGCTATCACAGAAATTCCTACTGAAGGGAGCAGGGAAGCATAGCCATGGGTAACCAGGAGCATATAGAGATATCATGGCCCGCGGGAATCACGGAGCTGCATAATTGTGTAGTGGTGGTTGATATGGTTATGGTGTTTACAATTGGGTCAGTGTGAAAAGGCTGTGAAAGGCTGTTATTGAGAAAGGTTCATCTGAGTTCAAGCCAAAAACAATAAAAAGGAATGAGTCATAGAATGAGTTGAGTAAAGAACCAATCCAAAGATTGAACACATGAATTTAGTATGTTTTGTGAACTTGAAGTCAGAATTCCTGTACTAATCCTTGCCGACTCTATTTAAGGCTCTGGTCAAGAACTGTACAATCATATAATACTTCAATCCATTTATCTACCCACTCATCTATCCGTCTACAAATTCATCCACACATCCATTTATTTGTCTACCACCCATCCATGTATCTAGTCCATTAATATATCCATCCATTTGTCCAAACACCAGTATGTCCATCAGTGATCTCCCCCAGCCCACTGTTCTCAAAGAATAGCAGCCAGCAACCTGATCCAGGGAACCTGCCGTTAAAATGTAGGAGCTGGACTCTATATCCATCTGCCACTAATCCATCCATTTAACTCTCTGTCTGTCTGTTCATCCATCCATCCATCCTTAATGGTGTACTACCATACAAAAGGCTAGATTGATAGTATAAATATTACAGAAATCAGTAAGGTTTGGAATCTTGTCTTTGAGATATTCATACATTACCAAGAATAATAAATTAATGAAGACAGTGTCAACATGGATTGTGCTGTAATATAATGGCTTAAAGAGCCAGTTAAACTCAGTGATAAACTTCCTGGAAACCAGGAATGCTTCATCAAGGAGGTCACATTTGAGACATGCATTGGAGGAATCTTTCCAGGTAGGGAAAGAGTGAGACCTTTATAAGCCTTCCCAAAGTTGGGGAAACTCTAGTTTTCATGGAAGGGGAATGAGACTAAATGGAGTAAAACAGGACAGGTTGATGACGATAGTCAGGTTAGAGAACCTTCAGGTCAGGGCTCATAAACAGCTGACCTAGCTTGTAGATAAACTCACCATTTCAGCCTTGGCTGAGGTTTGGCAAAATGAATCCATTTCCCCATTTTTTATGAAAGTTTCTGATTTATTCCAGACAAAATATTAGATTTGCTGCTAAGAGTCACCTCAAAGTTATAGGAAAAAAAAAAAACAATCCAATTTCTACCTTCTCCTTAGAGAACAACCACACCCGCATTCCCATCAGGATGTAACAGGCTGCCATCCAGTCAGACTACCCTCTTCTGTCCGTCCATCCATGTTGTCAAGCTCTTGCCTTCCCCAGCCACAGCCCCCTTACCTTTGTTCTCTCCTGTCAGCATACTTCACTGCTGTTTGTCTTAAGGAGTGCAGTAACATATTTTCTTTATTTAACGTCTCCAATGAAAACAGAGAGAGCAAAACAAAAACCAGCCTGCAAGGTTTGTCTGATTTAGGAAGCCAGGGTGGAAACATATTTCTATGTGGAAGTAAAGAATGTTCCTTCATCTTTACTATGCAAACAAAGTGGGCCCCTGTGGGAAGGACACCTCTAGGCTTGCTAGCTCTATAGAACACTGGAATCTTGTGTGTCTGACCAGTACAACCTGTTTGGCTTGAGGGTATGACCCCTCAGGCATCCGGATGAAGGAGTTTAAGTAAGACTGTGATATAGGTTTGACAAGCTCAGCGACTTAGGAAAACAGTGGGGAGGGTTGTGACCCTGGCAGGCATTTTGCAGTGGGGGTAGAGTACCACACAATCTAGAAATGAGAACTAGCAATAGGGCTGTTACTGTGATGCAGTTGGGAATGACCAGAGTCTGAATTAAGATGATACGGTGGCGGAAGTGTCAAGAGCAAGGGCAGGGTAGGAGATTTATGGGTAGGTGATTATGCGACAACTCTGTGTGTCTCTTTTCTTGCTCTTGATTCGCCCTGAAGCAGATCCAGGTTTTCACATTCAGTGCTGACTGCAAACCTTCCTGAGGAGGGAGAGGCATCCGCGGCCACTTGAAACCTCTACTATATCCTTGTAGTGAAACTGCCTTGTTGATAAAAATGATCCCCGTGTGAACATATGCTATTGGTGCTGGTGAAGAAAGATGAGGAAAGATAAAGAATTACAGTGCATTGAAAACGAGGTTTAGAAAAGCCCTCAACAGTATAACACAGCAGAGAAGCAAAACTGCCCTGAAGCCATACATCATTCCCATCCCTGACACAGTGCTTCAGAAACCTGGTATTTCATTGAAAGAATCAGGGCAGTATTTGTGACTAGCTGCCTTCTATATTCATGTTCTATGTACATCTTATTTCAGCAAACATCATGAACAACCCAAGGCATATACCTATCCACATTTTCCTGATCATTTTAATAATCTCCAATCTGTGTTTATGGGTTAATAAAATCAGTTTCCTGTACACACGAGGGTTTCCGCATAGATTTGAACATATTGTTCACTGATACAATTCTAGGAATACTGTTCTCTTGGCCTCCAATTTTACAGTTGTCTTTAGATTTTTCACCTCATTGATTCTACATGAGAGACCTTGGCCATAGTGTACTAAATCCCACCATGTTATTTTAATTAGTGTAGCTTTCTGGTGTGTTTTGAAATTAGAAAGTGTTGAGTTTTCTAGATTTGCTTAACGTTGCCCCTAATGTTTATGTGTGGATGTGTGGATTGCACACAGTTGTGTTATGTGTGTTTGCATTTGTGTAGGTGCATATATCTAGTGTGCATACGTGCCAGCACATATGTGCTTGTGTATGTGAAAGTCTGAGCTTTGACACAGGAGTCTTCCTCTATCTCTCTCTACCTTATTGATGTAGGCTCTTTCAGTTAAATCCAGCAGTCAATGATTCAGCTAATCTAGCTAACAAGCTTGCCTCTCTCTGCCTTCCAACTGCTGGGATTACAGAAGCACATCCATGTCCACCTAACATTTATCTGGGCTATGGGCCTCCAAACTCTAGTCTTCACACTTTGCCTGGTAAATGCTTTCAACAACTACATGATCTCCCCAGCTTTCCCTATAACTTTCAAAAACCCCCTTCAGTGGCTGGAGAAATGGCTCAGTGGTGCAGGACACTTTTGTGGCTCTTGCAGAGGACCCAGGTTCAATTCCCAGCACCCATATAGTGTCTCACAACTATCCTGACTCCAATTTCAGGGGATCTGTTGTTTTCTTCTGGCCCCCATGGGTACCAGGCATACATACACGAAGGCAAAATATTCATGCACATAAAATAAGATAAATTAGGTATGTGTTTCAAAACTCTTACAGATACAGACCATGTGACCTTGGGCTAGTTATTTAACTATTTTGAGCCCTCACTGTCTTTGCTTTCAAAGACAGTGATACAGAAAGGAGGTATGTGCTGGCTGGCTGTGTATGTCGGGGTTCTCAGTAGCATGATGCAGGTTCTGAAAAGAGAGGAAAGATGTGAGGAAGGCAGGGATGGTGGGGGCATGAGGGGGTGAGCAGACTTTTCTGTGGGCCAAGTTTAGCTCTGAACAGTGTGCTGCTGCCTCTGAGAGCAAAGGAAACTCACTCTTGGGGGCAATTTTTCCAAGTGGAAAAGTTGATGATTTCCTAGCAGTTGAAATACTGACATCAGGATTAAGATAAAAGCAAGTTTTACATAACAATCAAAACCACAAAAGAGGGAAGGGAGAGCTCCGGTGTGAAAAATTGGGACAATTCTTCAAATTGAGCAGTGTATACCAACGGCAGCAATGGGAGATGGAGCCCTTTAATCCTCCCACGAGAGGCGAGCTATTGCAAAGAGATTTATAAAGTCACAAAAATGTTGTGAACAACCTCTCCCATCCCATTGTTTCTGGGAAGCTTGATGTCATTGAGGGTGCAGGGAAGCCTGCACCGCAGTCTTGTCTCTGATCCTCTTTTACTAACCTTTAGCAGTTGACAGTGTGGTCTTTTGGTTGAGTGTGGGTCTCATTTGCCTTCCTCCTGTTCTCCCCACTGAACCTGTTCTGTCCTTGTGGGACCCTTCGGCCGGTTTTCCTCTAGGATGTTCAGGCACAACATGTCCACACTAGTGAAACAATGTGCTTCAGCTTACATTTTGGGAGGGAGGCACTTCTCTCCTGGAAGGGCTCACCCCCAGTTCTTGAGATGTGTCACTACACTGGAGTTTTCCTTTCCTTTTCTCTTCCTTTGATTGAAATCATGGCCCTGGGAATGTTGGGTAAGAGCTCCACCGCTGAAAGATAGCTTTAACCTTTTGATTATTTTCTCCTGTTTATACATGTCCTTGTGTATGTGTGCACATGTGCACGTGCTTGTGCGTGTGTGTTTGTAACTATGAATGTGTGTGCATGTGTACATAGGGAGGCCATAGGAAAATACTGGCCTAAATTGATTCCCATACTATTATGAGAGACAGGGTCTTTACACCGAACCTCATTCAGTTAGATTGGTTGGTCAGCAATCCTGGGGACACTGCTAGCTTTGTCTACAGAAGCATATCCCGATGCATAGCTTTTTTTTTTTTTTTTGAGGGTGCTGTGTCTTGAACTCAGGTCCTTGTGCATGCATGGCAGTGAGCCATCTTCCTAACCAAACACTTTGAGACAGGGTCTCACTGTGTAGCCCAGGCTGGCCTCAGTTATGTATCCCCAGTTGAGCTTGACTTCCAGTCATGTGTCAGCCTCCTGAGTTCTAGGATGATAGGTATGTCCCACCACATCTCCCTGCCAATAGCAATATTTTCTCAGGAGTGCCACAAACCAAGTGGGATCTTAACAGGAGCTCATTTTTTTCTTCAGCCAGCCTGCTGAGGGCACAGTGATGGATTACAACATGCATGGTTATCCTGGGCAAGTAGAAGGTTAGCATGAGGGGACATTTCCCTTTGACTATGTCCCATAGCCTTAAGCCTGCTTTAGCTCCTGTACCTATCCACTCTGTGTCTGAGGAAGGGCCACCTAAACACATCCCACCTTCCCGTTATCATCTGTAAAGTGGATAGTAGCAGGTACCCTGTGGGACTGAGGGTTAAATGAACTATTGTAGAGAATACACTTAGAACAGAGTGGTGTGGATGGATAGTAGATATTTAGAAAATGCCACTTCTTATTTTAAAATAATACCTCCCTTATTGCTGTTTTGTGAGATAGAGTCCTTACCCTAACCTTGCTGAAACTGTAGATGGGCCTAGAAGTGCTTCCAGGTCCTGGCACATGGTAGGTATTCAGGGAGTTGAATAAGGCTGCTGTATGTTGTGTCAACATTGCCTGGTGGGCTTTGGAAAGGTTAGAGTTAGGAATATGGCTCATAACATCAGAGCATGCAAGTCTCTTCCTGGAGTAAAAACACACTGATACTCTAACATTTCCTCAAACATTTAGTTATTTTTTTACCTCTTTACATATTGTATATTTATACTTTATAATTTATTTACATATATACTTTGGGTTTGTTGAGGTAGTGTTTTGTTATTTGGTCCAGTCTTATCTTGAACTCATGATCTATCTGCTGATTCAGCCTTCTAAGTGCAGGGGTCACAGGTACATGCCATTACACCCAGTTATAATTTGTCATTATACTTTTCATATACGTCTACAAAACGATAAATGTATCTGGCTACTATCTCCGGGTTCTATGCACTTTAATTGCTGTGCCTCTTCCTTTTCTTGCTGGCAGTTTTCTTGGATGGAGACAGTGCTGGGCTCTGCAGTTTTTCTTCTGATCCTGTGATGGGGGTTATGGAGGGCAGGAACCTTCAAGTGGTTTCACTAGAGAGCTCAACCCTGGGGAGTCAACAACTGTCTCTGTCTGATTCCCAGCCACTGTGCTGGTGTCTAGGAAGGTAAAACAGTGCAATAAAGGTCTGACTTCTATTAAACTCCTAAGCTGGGCACACATTGCCTTATAGAGATGGTTTTTCTGGTGAGACACTCTCTCCCTCCCTTTCACTGTCTGGGTAAATAGATACACTTCCCCCCGCCCCCCTGGGTCCCCTCTGTGCCCATTTCTCCCATCTGCTCGCTTCTGAAGGTGAGAAAGAAATTAGACCCTGAGAACAAAGTAGGCGCTTTCTTCTTACTCATTTGGACACTTTTGCTTTAATCATTACATCGTTCTAGGTCAATGCTAGTGTTGATTATGTCATTGGTTACAAATGTTAATCATGTCTCTGCCTAAGAGATTTTATCTGTTTTCAATTTCTGTGTTTAGGTTGTTACTGCCTTGTAGATGTAACCCACTGTAAGGATGGTAGACCACCCCTCCTTGTTGCCTCATGCCGTTGTCTCACAGTCTTTCTTTTCATGTAGATGTCTCTGTTGGGGGCCTTGAGAGCTATGGGCCCTCCCTGTCTCACTTATCAAAACTTCAGGATGGCTAACCTATCGCCTAATCTCCATCTACTATCAGGATAATAAGACCTCTGGGCTCAGCAGCACAGCCACCTGTGTGTTTTTCTTTATGCCGTGCAGAGGAGGGGGTGGTGCTATGCTTGCCAAAGCTGAGCTATGCTCTCAGACTTCCAGAAGAGCTTTGATTTCATTCTGCTTTCTGATGAATGTTTCTGTTGTATGGCTCAGGCCACTAGACACGCCTCATGGCTCGCTCATACTTCTTCTCAGGCCCTGATAGCTACATAAGAATGAGGTTTGCTTGCTCACCTCCCTTGAAGACTTGGGATCTATGAGGCAGAAAGGTTCTAAGAGTCAGAGGTGGCTAAAGACTCCAAGGGGAAACATCAACTTGTAGACGCCACAGGACTGATGTACATATGAATTCACAGAGACTGTGCAGCCTGAAAAGAGATGTACACTGGTTTAAAACAGACAAACTCCCAGCACTGAGAGGAGATGTAGATACTCCCTACCCTTTGCCAAAATGGTATTCTTCTGTACTAGACTGGGCTAGGAAAGGGAACATCAGTTTTCTCCAATGGAGTGTCACTGGGAATATTGACCTGCACTTTAGTGAAGGTCCATGCCCAGGAATAGTTGACCAATACAAAATGACTCGTGTGTGTGTGTGTGTGTGTGTGTGTGTGTGTGTATGTCTGTATGTCTATTTGTTTTGTTCTGTCTCTTTTTTTTTCCTAAATGAGGTTTGCTGAATTACAGTGTGACTTCTCAGAGAGAGTAGGCATGCCTTTGCCATATGTAGGTAAACCTTCAACTTTTAAGTTATTTAAAGATTTACTAAATATAGACTGAGCACCAGATATCATGGTAGCTTCTGCATTAGAAGCATGGACAGGGTAGATAACTAGTCAAGTTAAAAATCTAAGGATGAAGAGGACCTAGAAGAGCACATGCACACAAGCATGCATGAGTGCAACACACACACACACACACACACACACACACACACACACACACACACACCCCTACCTGAAATATCGCTAGGTAAGGAGGTGGAGAATTCCAGGCACTGGGGCTTGGTGTAGAATTATTAATAAGGATGCACTCAGGAGACAAACAGAATGAATTGTGCCTTGAAATGAAGGGGGAGGGGCTCGGCTGGTGAGGGCCTTAGACTGGAATACAGTCACAGCAGGAAAGAGTGTGGTACTGAGAGCAGACTTAGTAAGCAGGCAGACTCTTGTTGCTATTTGAATTTTTAGAAACATTTCTCCAGATGTGGAGTTGGAGGGACAGTTTGAATGGGCAAGACAGGATGTCGGAAGAGTTATTATACTACTGGAGAGGGTAATACAGTATGAATTAGGGAGACAGAAGCAGAGACAGAGAGAAGGAGCTAGAGTTAAGAAATGGAAGCAGATTTGAAGAATCCCAGGCACTGAAGTTGATTTCTGGCTCAGACAACTGGTCCCTGCCAGTGGTGTCAGGGATGCAGAGGGCTGAACATGTATGCATGGAAAAGATGCTGGGTTCTGTTTGAAGTATGTTGGGACTTCTTGTGAAGGGGCTCACCATCAGACTTGGAGCTCGCGCCCTTATTTCTTGGATTAGAATGATTTACAGAGCAGCAGGAGGGAAGGAAGACAAGAAAGGACATATATACAGAGACTGTAGGGCAGATATTTTCATCTACATTATTTTTTAAAATTTAATATGGATAATCCATCCCCACTGTTGAGATGAGGAGGGGTAAAGATTGCACATGGCCAGGAAGTATCCAAGCTGGGATTCAAATCGCAAACCATGTCCATGTGTGCCTATGTTCTTGTGTTTGCTCTTCCCCAGTAGACAGTGCTAACATCATTCTTCACTGTGCCAGCCAGAGCTTGAAAATATCATAGTCATCTTTCCAACTTGGCACATCTTGCTGGCTTAATCCTACAGGACACCTAATTCTAATTGCCCATAAACTAGAGATGAGACATTAATAACAGGACTCAGATCCCAAATCAGTGCCAGCTTGCTTGATGGATAGGAAAACCAAGAGAGAATGCTGGAACTGTTAGTGGTGGATTCTAGATTTGGAAGGCTTTTTTTCCTTACACTTTGCCCTGTGCAAACCTACTGTGACCTGTGACCGTGGATGTAGATTTCAGGGAAACTGTTCTTTAGCTGAAAGGAAACAATCAGAAAAAAATTCACTCAGTACTGTGTGTGCATGAACTTACCTTAGTATTATTGGAATAGAAATAACATGTGAAGGCTCTCCTCTGATCCCTGTCAATGTGTCTCCTTCCCTCAGAACAAAAGCTCAGACACAAAGGAAGAGAAATGACATAAAGGGCTGAGATAGAGGAGAGAGGAAGAAAGAGAACACCAGGACTGGCAGCCCAGCCATGTTCTGGAGAACTCTTGACCACGGGAGCATGCTGGAGTGAAGTCTGTGTTAAGCATTTTGTGAAATAGCAAAGAAAAAGCCCACAGCTGCTGGGCTGTGATTCTTGACGCCATAACCTTATTAAAAGTTATGTTTTGATCCTTGGAAGCAGATCCTTTGTGTGTGTGGAAGTACACACACACACACACACACACACACACACACACACACGCCCGTGTAAAGGAAATGAATCCTGGTATGAAATTCTGTTCCATTGCATTTATTCTTAAAAATGCTCCTGTTCACTGGGCCAGGGAGTTACAAACATGCAGACACCACTGAGAAGCCAATTTTCAGGGATTCTGATTGTTAAGACTCAGTCTGGAGGAGCAGGCTACAGCTTGCCTGCACTGGAGCCCAGCCAGAAATGAAGATACCCATTCACCAAATGCTCCTGAGACAAGGAGGGCAGTTCAGACTAGTATCAAGGCTCTGATGAGAGCACATGGGGTCCAGATTCAAAATCATAGCTAAAGACAAGAAGGCTGTCATTGCTTCAGCCAGAGAGGTGGCCAAGGTTGACTGGACCATATCTTCAGCTGTAACAGTCTTCATGACTTAGACTCTCTAAAGATAACTTGATCCTGTGTACTTCTCAGTAAATTGACTTTTTGTTGGTCCAGGTCTAATTTGGTAATTCAGGAATAAGTACTATCTCTGCCTCCATGAGAGCTCCCATAGTGAGATTCTATAGATGCTTCTCCTTTGAGTGAAGTATATCATTCTAGCCCACATAGTGGTCACTTCAAATGAAGCATTGCCAAGTAGACAGCATTATCAGGGGGCTGTATATAGTTCGATCATGTTTGACTGGCCTGAACAGAATGCCAGTGTTCCTTATCCTAAGAGGGAACTTGGCTCAAACTGAGGTATCATTCTGGTTACTGGTTGTCATATTAGCTCATCACAATAGTAAGAGAGTGGTACCCAGAAGAGCACAATGAACGGAGTGAAACTGAAGAATTCAAGAATAGTGCCCCAATACCCTCCAAGGCTCAACTGGTTTATTGTATTAAAGAAATAGGAACCTCTATGGACTTGTGTTCAAGGTCAGGGCTTATAAACAGACAGCTAACCTGGTAACTGTATGGCCTCAGGAGGAGGGAGAGGATTGACCAGAAAGAGACTCTACCTTCTGTTCTGTGAATTAATTTGATTGTGATTCTACCTCCAGAGATACCAAGGATGAGATGAAAGGTGAGATGAAGGTATCCATTCAGATTCCTGCCATTCAGGAGTCTTGAGATGCATCTAGCCCTCAGACAGTGAAATACGAGTGACCATTCCATATAAGATGAATTCAGGAGTGTGTCTGCTCAGTGATGAATGGGATATAACTTAGAGATTTAGCTATTGTAGTTGAAAGAGCTTGAAACCCTGTGTCATCTTTCTAGATGTCCATCAGAGAAAGCATAGAGATGGCGTTAGCGGTGAGGCCTCCATGACTTGTTCCTGTAATGACCAGTCCTTTCAGTCACCTATGTATATGCCATCTGTTTTTTCTTTTTCTTTTTTACTGAAACAGGCTTTTGCTGTGTAACCCAAGCTAGGCTAGAACTGGGCATTATTTTGCCTTTGTATCCTAAGTGCTGAAATTGCAGGTGTATATGGCCTCTCCTAGCTTATCTGGGATTATAGATGCATACCGCTTCTCCTAGATTATCTGGGATTATAGATGCATACCGCTTCTCCTAGATTATCTGGGATTATAGGTGCACACTGCCACTCCTGTTTTACCCGGGTTATGGGTGTACACAGCTACACTTGACTTGTTGGGATTATAGATGTGTAAGACCACTTTTGTCTTATCAAGATTTATAAGTGCACGCTGTCACTTCTAGTTTATCTGGGATAGTGGTATACAGGTAACTCCAAGTCATGGTGTAAAAGAAACATTGATGGAATTTGTACTGTGTGCCAAACACTGTGATAAAGGACTGGTGATGTAATGATGAGATAGGCCAAAGCTCCATCTTCACAGTGGTCCAGGTACAAAGGCTGAAGATGTGACTTTGCTGGAGAGAACAGTTTTGTGAACTTTGGCACAGACTGTCCACTTTATCCTCACTGCCTTTTTGAGAAGAAAGCCATATATTACCATTTGAGAGAAAAGGACAGTCTGACCTCACTGTGAGAAAATACCTAATAAAGCAGCTTAGAGAAGGCAAGGTTTATTTGGGTTCGCAGTTCTGGGGATTCTGTTTATTATGGCTGGATGGAAGGCAAGGCAGAGCCACTCAGATGTGTGACAAAGGTGACACCATCATGGGCCACAAGGAATGAGACAAGAAGTGGGCAAGGATAGCACAGCACCCACAGATCCAGTTCTAGTGACCTGCTCCCTTCAAGTGGGTCCTACTTCTTAAAGTTCCACAGGCCTCCTGTGTTGGTTAGTTCTTATGTCAGTTTGATACAAGCTAGAGTCATATAAGAGGAAGCAGCTTCAATTGAGAAAAAGGCCTCCATAGTATAGGGTGATAGACAAGTCTGTAAGGAGCTTTTTAAAGTAGTGATTGATATGAAAGGGGCCACATTGATGTGAAAATTCAATGTAGGTGGCATCACTTTGGACTGGTGGGCCTGGAGCAGCACTCTCCAATGGTCTCTGTATCATCTCCTGGCTCTGTGTTCCTGCCCAGTTTGAGTTCAATGGATTCCTTTCCTCCTCAAGTGTTTCATCATGGTACTCATAACAAAGACAAGTCTCTAAATAGTGCTACCAGCTGAGGTCCAAGCACTCAAGATATCAGTCTGCAGGAGACATTGCAGATTCAAACTGTAAAGGCCAGACATAGAGTATGGCGTTCATTGGACTTGATGCGTGTCCCTTCTCCTTCCACCTGCCTTTTTGACCTTCCACAAAATGTGATCTTCTGAGTGAAGGAGGAAAGAGTTTTCAGACTAAGGATTATAAATCAACCTTAAGAACTTCCATGAAAAAAAATGAAAACAGAGAAAAAATAATGTAAGCTACTTTTATATTCCCTTATAGGGGAATATAAGGCACACAGAGCTACAGGCCATTTCAGGTCACCAAGTCTGTTTCATCTCTAGATGACAGGGATAGCTGGTTGGGGACAAAGGCAGTAACTCGCTCCTGATGTCTACTACCCAAGGCCTTTACACATGTAAGCACATTTCCTAAACTTACAGGGAAGTCACGGAAGTTAAGCCGCACTCCCAGGGATGCACAGCTGCCGGGAGAGTTCTCACTTAGACTTCTGCTGACATCTCACAGTGCCCAGCTAATCTATTCACTTCCTGTCCTTAGGGCTTACGTGGGCAAGTGGAACTACCCCGTTTTATAGTGAGACTCATAGTGGGGGAATTGGACACTTAAAGTGTAATGTCCAACTTTTCTATTTTATAGAGAGAAGCCCAGGGTGATGAAGGGACCTGCCCAGCAAATGTCACCCATCTGGGTTGC